>NC_045166.1:15517899-15537899 GCF_900700415.2 Clupea harengus
TATGTTATGTACGTAGTTTAGGTTAGCTATGCTGTAGTTTTAACGTTAGCCTATAGCCTACCTTGGTTAGAAGGAGAGAGAGAGAGAGAAAGAGAGCATGTATCTTGCAAGTATCATTTCAAAACTAGCGAAATTCACTGAATGTCCTAGTTTAATATAGTTACAACTGAATATGCAATTGGTTTGAAAAAACACAATTACCCAATTAATTTATTGTTTTCGATGCCATTGACTCAATGTAGCCTAAAAGACGACTTGCGAATGACAGCTGGAATTTCGTCGCGACCACACTGAACATTGATTTATTTTGTATTTAATACGTCCTTTAAGAAGCTTTAGTCTTTAGGGGTGTGAAATACTGTGAAAAATTATGCAATTTTGCCCAAACTCATGTTCATCTTGTTAGCTGAATGGCTGCACTGTTATATCCACTGTTTTGTTCTGTTGTTTTTTTTGCACAGTACCTTTTGAAAAGATGCCTGGAAGTCTGGAATGTGTCTGGGGACACTAGTTGTTGCACTATGACCATACATTGCACTTTATTATGTTGTGATATGCTCTATTGCACATGTTTTGTATGTCTTATGACATTTTGCTATCAAATATTTTAGTAAAGAAGTTCATGTTTCAAGTTCAAGTACATGGAATCATGGAAAATCCTTTTCTTTTTTTTTACCGTGGTATCGAAATTGGCATCGAGAATCGTGTTATTTTACTGGTATTGGTACCGACTACTGAATTTTTGGTATCGTGACACCCCTAACACACACACACGCAGACAAACACACACACACACACACACACACAAACACACACACACCCGCACGCACTCACACACACACAGACAAACACACACACACACATACACACACACACACACACACACACACGAAAGCACGCACACACACACGCACGCACACACACACAAACGCATTCACACGCAGTAGGCCTTGTTTAAAATCAGGTATCTGTTTACTGAGGATTCATTCATGCTCAGGTCAGGAGAGAAGACCTGCAGGGAAGAATTCTACCTCAGATCAAACACAACGGCACACGCATCTGCTCACACACACACACACACACACACACACACACACACACACACACACACACAGACATAGTCAGTGGGTTACTCACACATTTTTACCCAATGGGGCTAAGTGTTGTGCATGGGAGGTGTGTGTTTTAACAGCTCTCTAGAGACACACTCTCCTTCGTCTCTCTCACTCTCCTTCACACACACACACACACACACACACACACGCACTCTCCTTCGTCTCTCTCACTCTCCTTCACACACACTCAGACTAGGGGTGGCGCTCCAATGTCAGTACACCAGGGTGTTTTGTGTGTGTGTGTATGTGTGTGTCATCATGCTGTGATCCAGATGTACACCAAATGAACCTGGTCTGTCCTGAATGATGAAGACATGGCCAGGGGACGTGTGAGAGTGTGTGTGTGTATTTTACCTCTATGAGCGGTGTCTTGTCGTAATCCCTGCGGTGAAGGTAGATGGCCTGGCTGAGTTGAGAGTAAAGCCTCTCCAGTTCGTCGACACTGAACCCGGCAGTCTTCACAACCACCTCATCCACCAGGGCCTGACACACACACACACAAACACAATAGTTAGATTGTAGAAATCAGTGGAGCATACACAAACTTTAAGTTACTGGCCAGATGCCTCAAAACAATCTCTCTCTCTCCCTCTCTCTCTCTCTCTCTCACACTCTCACACACACACATCAATGAAAAAAAGAAAACAAACAAGACTACGATCACACAACAATATTTTCTGAATCACAGGTCAGGTGACCAGGGTTCAATCTGAGGGTGAGGGACCCAGTTGAAGAAGCAGCAGGGAGTCTGGGCCCCAATGGCAGAACTAGTGGCCTCCAGAAACATTTCTCTGAAACCATGTATCATGCACACTGCTGCTTTCGATCAGGTTTGGATTCAATGCAGCAGTTGTGTCCCGTCAGGTTTGGAAAGTCATGTTAAGTTTCCACACACACACACACGCGCACATGCACACGTTGACTCAATGTCACATTCAGCCAAACTACTGACAGAGAAGACTGTTCAGCCTGCTGCCTACACACAGAGTCGGCCCTCTCTCTCTCTCTCGCTCACACACACAAACAGACACACAGAATAAGCCCTCGCTCTCTCACACACACACACACAAAATTGCACATGAATTGCATGCACAGACACACATAACCACTTTACTTTCCCACGCACACACACGGCTCCTCAGGCTGCTCAGTGTACAAGGGTCAGACCTCATGTCAGGACCAATCAGCATCATGGTGACAGCCTCCTTACAGGGAGCCTTAATTACCTGCATATGCCACTACCAATGACACGTGTGTGTGTGTGTTAGACACTGCACTAATTAACTCAGGTCTCAGATACCGCAGTGCCCCTTTTCCGACCTTCAGCATACACACACAAACACACACACCCATATGCATGACGACGACATCCATGCATGACCCACACATACATACAAACACATGTCTGTCTAAGCACAAGGAAAAAGTGATGAAATAAGGGCAGAAATAGGAGATGTGTTTCCAAGTGGCTCTGACAGGGCTGTAAGTCTCTCTCTCTCACACACACACACACACACACACACACACACACACACACACACACACACACACACACACACACAAGGAAAGGGCCCGGGTACATCAGGGGAGCTGAAGTCATCCTAATCCCATGATTGTAAGGGAGGGACGCTCCTGATCCCCAACACTCAACATGCTCACACTACTGATAGCAGACAGACTGGGTTTATTTCTCTTGTGCACATGTTGTGTACATGGTGTGTGTGTGTGTGTGTGTGTGTATTGTAACGGGCCATCACTTGTGTGCCACACCACACACACATGCAAGTGATGGCCCGTTACAATATCTGACTCTGCACTCAGACTGTCACACACACACACACCCTTTCACCCTTGTGATCATAAAAGCTGTCGACATGGTTCATCTGACACAGCAGACACTAGATATTTATCCTCTCCTCTGCAGTGGACACACACACACACACACACACACACCACACACACACACACACACACACACCAGTCACCTACCAAAAAAACACAATCAACAAAAATAGAAATTCATTACATTTCATCACGTGTTGCCTTGCAACACTTTACGTGACGGCAGACATTTAGTGCTGTGCCTGCTCACTAAAGGAACCCTTCACTACCAATCAAATTACTCGACGGGAACTCACTCCTGCACCTCTTCATATATCACTGCTCATCACCCACGGCTACACATGGCACATATTATGGGAGGGTATAATCTGAGTGTGTTTGTGTGGGTGTGTGTGTGTGTAGATTCGGCTGTACATCTAAGCTCCTCAATCTGTTGGGACAGGTAACAAGCACACACGCACGCACAGACACAAACACGCACGCACACACACACACACACACACACGCACGCACGCACGCACGCACGCACAGACACACGCACGCTGAGAGAACTAAGCACAGTAGATGAAAAGAAGCACACTTTGTTTTGATCACTGCTGATCGCCATGGGAAACGTCTCTCTTCACACCTGGCTACTAATGACAGGACATTATGGTCTGTTTTCTCGCGCAAAAAACAAACAAACATGTTGTTGACAAAGAAACAGAAACAGAAGCAGAGAGAGAGAGAGAGAGAGGAGAGAGAGAGAGAGAGAGAGAGAGAGAGAGAGAGAGAGAGAGAGAGAGAGAGAGAGAGAGAGAGAGAGAGAGAGCTCAGCCCTCAGACGCCTCACTAGGATCACAAGCTAACGCTAACACCCACCACACACCAGAGGGCCATCACCATGGCGATAAGAGGTCAGAGGTCAAAGATGATGGCGATTCGGGAGGAGGAGAGGAGCAGCTTTCCCTGCAGTAGTGTTGCTCCGCTCATCACAGGGGAAGCTATTAAGCTTTAAAAATAAGAAGAGAAACTCTTAGTTTCTCCCTCGCTCTCCTGTTCAATATTAACACAGCCCCAGTCTCCAGTGAGAGCCGCTGCTGCTGCTGAATTATAGATGGGGTCCCTGTGACGCAAATGAACGGAGCCCAGCGATGAGAAGGGTGAGCGGAGTCAAGGATGGAAGACGGGAAGGACTACCCGCAGCCAATCATTATCGGCATAAATAAATAAATAAATAAATAAAACACCTTTTCAGAAGTCTAAAGTTCAGCGCTTGTTCGTTTTCTTGCGGCGTTTCGTTGCGTTTACATTGACGCTTTCATCCGAAGCAACTTACGAGTGAGAAACAACACTCGAGCTTCAGTAGGAGAGTTTGGAGTAAGCGCGGAGTACTAAATCTACTGCAAGGCGATCAGGTAAAGAAGTGCAGTGTCTGTGTGAGTTAGGCATGTTAGGGTGTTGGAGTACATTACATTGCTGCAGGGGGTGCATTTCTTTGTGTTTGAGCTGATGGGTGCCCATCATCATGATTGTGATGTGGGCAGTAATGTTTTATGATGAGTAAATACTTCAGAGAAAGTGATAAGATCTTAGCTAAACTTTCCCCCACAACAGTAAACTCATGTCTATGCTTTCCGATCACTGTTTGAATCTCGGCGCAGGGGACACGCTAACTCTTGTCGCCATCTCAATCAAGATGGTGTACTATCACACAAGACATCCCACCCCAGCAGTGTATCTGAGGATCAGTCAAGATGGTGTACTATCACACAAGACATCCCACCCCGGCAGTGTATCTGAGGATTAGAGACCCTATCTCTCCTATCCATCTCCAGCAAAGCCAAGTGTGTGACGGCCCCTTACAGAGAAGCAGCACAGCCCCGAGCCCTTCTGACACACACTGTAGCTACCGGGCCGGGAGAGAGGGAAGGAGAGAGAGAAAGGACAGTGAGTTGAGGAGAGGGGTGTGTGTGTGTGTGTGTGGCGTGAAAGAATATCCACAAAAATAACCCTCTAAACCTCCTGAAATTTGATCTGACTATAGCAGCAGAGCAGGGGAAAGACTGAATGAGAGAGAGAGAGAGGAAGGGAAGGAGATAGAGAGATCGGAAGGTAAGAAGAGAGAAGGTAAGAAGAGAGAAAGACAGAGAGAGGAGAGGGAGACAGAGAGAGAGACAGGGAAGGAGAGAGAGAGAGACAGGAAAGGAGAGAGAGAGAGAGAGAGACAGAGGGAACGAGAGGGAGAGAGAGGGAAGGAGAGAGAGGGAATGAGAGAGAGAGAGAGGGAGACATAGGGAAGGAGAGAGAGAGAGAAGGAGAGAGAGAGAGGGATAGCTGGGGCAGGATGGATGGAGACAGAAAAGAGAGGAGTGTGTGAAGTGGTCTGCATGCTCTAAATGAGCTTCCTGAAGTATTCAGGACTAATATCATCTTCTAAACCTGCCATCATCCAGCCAGACAGAGAGAGCAGCCAACCCGCACACCTGAGAATGAAAACTCTTTAATTACTCTGAAAGTGTTCTCCACTCACAGTGCCCAAACAGTCGGCAGTCGGTGTCGGCACATTTTCAACCCCCCCCCCCCCCACACACACACACACACACACACACACACACACACATAAACGTGTCTTGTAAGGGTTCAGGTGGGCTCACCCCCAGCTAAGCAGTCTTTGGGGGGGGCTTTGTACTGTTAAATCAATTCCTTTACATGGCAAAACTGAGCTCTGAATGCAGTGTTTCCCCTAGGTTTACAGCTTTCTGCGGCACGGTGCGCGGCGTGGCGTGGCCACCGACACAAACGCTTAAAGGAATCATGGTGTTCATGTGTTTCTTTTAATGACAGCAGTCAATATAACAACTAAACATCGGAACATGTCTTTTTATGACAATTATCCACAAAGTGTGCAGCTTTTGTCGCTGCAGTGGTGTATCTTTCTGGGCTTCTGGAAGAGTTGCGATGAAAGTTTTTATTTTTAGGTTTTTGTTACAATGAAATTGGCGAAACAAGTGAAAGTTGCGATAAAAAGTTGTGAATTGTCCTCTTTGTAATTATAATTGAGTTATTTGTTGAAAAATAATTGATTAATAAACAAACATTAATTCATCAAGAACAAAACAATTGAGAAATGGTCCTCTTAATAACCTCACCAATATGCCAAACAAAAGATTACCAGGACTACAAAAATGTAGCAAAATAGGCTTTACTTATCCACAACGAAGTGCACATGTTGGCATTATAAAAGGACCAATACGACTGAATAAAATGTTATGAATGTCTCAGCCTTCATATGACGGAAAAAAAACCCAGCCTGTGTCACTATGATCTGTCTCGTCATCTGACGTCCTGTCTGTGTTTCTGCCGTTCTCATTGCTTATCAATCTGTTTTGCTATCCTTGTTTATTTATTTTATCCGTATAGGTGTTGATGTTCAATTTCATATATTAATTTAAAGTCGTCCAATTTCAAGTCATCCATTCTTCAACACTAGCTGCTACCTTGTCTTCAAACAGAAAGTAACGTTAAATCTCCATGGCAACAGCTCTTGAGGGTTTGGCAAATAATCGGATTTATTGCTTCCTTCATTATTCACAGCAAAATAAATCATTTTCGTTACATTTCATAGATTTATTAGCAGACTCTATGTAAAAAGGGCCACGCACAACTCGCGGAAAATGATAAAAAATGGAAGCCAGATCTATTTCTAAATTTCCGGTGCGGACATTCTGTACGTACGTTCTGTTTCCACGTCTGTTGTAGCCATTCTCATTGGGCCTCATTGTCGACCCTACCTAGGAAAAGATCTCTGCCGGATTCATGAACGCCTGGATATTATTTTTTTAAAGCTTAAAAGTGTCCGTAGCTGTGCACTGATTCTTAAGCCCAATTCTGTCAGCTGGTGGGAGCGTGCTCACCTGTGTGTGCGCGCACGTGTCTGTGTGTGTGTGTTTGTGCGCATCGCGGCGGAACTCTGCCATGCGCGATACAGAGAGCAGAGAATTGTAAACGCGCGACCATGTAGAGACAGAAATTACATGCCGTCGTGTAAATAAGATAAATAACATAAGGCTATTTATTTTGTTTAATAAAAGAACAAGCTATAGACCTGTTCTATAGGAAAGGTAACCTTAAATTACTTCCGTTGTGATCTGGCGCTTTATAGAAAATAAAATTGAACAAAATTAACTTGACCTTCCAGGGGGGGCGGGGGGTGCCGTTGGGGGGGCGGGGCGCCCCCCTAATATAACGGTAGGGGAAACACTGGAATGTAAAGTCTATTTAGTTCAGTTCAGATCAGATCAGATCAGATCAGTTGAGTATGGCTTTGTACTGCCAGGTCCATTGCCTTACATGGCAAAACTGCGCCCTGAATCTGAAGTCTGTTCAGCTCGGTTCAGCTCAGTGCGGTTGGTTGTCTCTCCAGTGTGACTGTGTGTGAGAATGTGACTGTGAGTGTGAGTGTGAGTGTGAGTATGTGAGTGTGTGAGTGCGTGAGGCTCTGCACTCCCTCTCTGTGGCAGTATCGTCACCAGTCCCTGACACAGACGAGCTGTCGATCAATTTAGAGCTTTATGGGGGCCAAGCGGGGTGGCGGGGGATGGGGGCGTCTGAAATGACTGCCTGTCAGAGCTTTCAGGACCCAGGTAAATAGCGGCGCGGCGCAGAGAAAAGCACTCCAGCAGCGCCAGGGAGTGAAGGGGATGCAGAGAAAAGTGGAAAGACCGACCGTGAGTCACTTCTTTTCATTCACCGTCTAAGAGCAGCTCCAGACAGTGATTAAGCCATTTGCCCACTGAGTGCCGTAAGGACTCCAGGGTGCCTGTATGTGTGTGTGTGTGTGCTTTTTTTAAAGTGTACAGGTGTGTGTGTGTGTGTGTGTGTGTGTGTTTGCTTCTGTTTATTTTTTGAGTGTGTGTGTGCACGCATGTGTGTGATTACAGCATTAAAAATGTCATCTTGGAAGAGAGGTTGTGGTTGTGTTGCCAGTGTTGAATGAAACTTGAGACATGTAGCACTTTCATTTGGCCCAACTGCCTCTGTGAGCTGGCACACCGCTTATGTCTTAGCACGTTAGCATACCGCTTCGGTCTTAGCACGTTAGCATACCGCTTCTGTGCGTTAGCACGTTAGAACGCCGCCTCTGTGTTAGCACGTTAGCACACCGCCTCTGTGTTGGAGCACGTTAGCACGTAAACAGCATGCTGATTAGGATAACATATAAAATCACTACATGTAGATATAATCCAGGCAAAACTATAACTTTTCTTGACTGTTCTTTATGACACATTGTTCCATAACTAGTAAATTAGTGGAAAACGTTCACAATCTGTTTAGTTAAACTTCCACCAGGATAGCATTCACTATAGACATAACAGTGAGACAACCCTGTGACAGCATAGCCAGCAAGCCAGGTAGGATCTATAGTCTGGTAGGATCTATGGCCTGGTAGGATCTATAGTCTGGTAGGATATATGGCCAGGTAGGATCTATGGTCTGGTAGGATCTATGGTCTGGTAGGATCTATGGTATGGTAGGATCTATGGCCAGGTAGGATCTATGGCCAGGTAGGATCTATGGCCAGGTAGGATCTATGGCCAGGTAGGATATATGGTCTAGTAGGATCTATGGCCAGGTAGGATCTATGGTCTAGTAGGATCTATGGCCAGGTAGGATCTATGGTCTAGTAGGATCTATGGCCAGGTAGGATCTATGGCCAGGTAGGATCTATGGCCAGGTAGGATCTATGGTCTGGTAGGATCTATGGTCAGGTAGGATCTATGGTCTGGTAGGATCTGCGAGCTGCAAGAAGCTTCTGCACTAACAGGCAGATGAGATCTGGGATGATGGGGAACAGAAGCAGGCTCAAGGACTCGACATGCGCTAACACCGCATCACTACGGTAGATTAGGGCCAATGATTTTCCGCGATAACGGAAAACGGACGGAATTCGCGGAATGAACACTTTGAAACGGAATTGCAACTTTGAAACGGAAACATCATTTTGTTCATACAAATCGCCCAAATTCCCCTGTATTTTGGGCTGCAAGGCTATATTTCTTTCAAATAAACACAACAACGATTGCAACGATGAACAAACATTAATTAAAGAACAAAACCAGTGAGAAAATGTCACGTCTGCGCTGAACTCTGCTCCGGCCAGGCCCCCCTTTTCAACGGTTGACCCACAGATCTCCGCTAAAGCCACATTCAGTCACATTCACGCGCTCGTCTTCCCAATCGCATTTAAAACAAAAAATGTTTAGTCTTCTGTTCTGTTGATGGCTGGCAAACAACAATCTAAGAAGGGCACATATTATTCACTCATTTTAAGCCATCAATCTACCTCAGGGTGAACAAAATGAGCTGAAACGGGAAAAAAAAACGGAATTCACCAAATGTGAAACGGAAAATGCATTTTTTTAAACGGAAAATCATTGGCCCTAGTAGATGGAGGAGTAGCGCTGAAATCCCTCACACCCCCACGCTGTGCTCCCGTCTCGGCCGTCAGAGAACACACACAGGGTCTGACAAGCTGGCTACCACGCTCTTCCACTGAGGCAGAGAAGGGGAAAAATGAGGGTTAGCGTAGCCCGTCATCTATGAACACCTGAAGCTGAAGCCTCGGAGCAGGCTAGTAGCAGCTGAGGGGGAAGGAAGGCGCCCGTGTCTGATTCTGCGCTGGATGAGGGCTGGATGAGTGGCAGAGGTAGCTGCTGTCTGGTAGGCCCAACTGTCTAAGTGCAGATGAGGCAGGTAGCTCATTACTGGGAGCAGCTTGGACACACACATGCATGCGCACACATATACAAATACAAACACACACACAAGCATACACACACACACATGCATGCATGCGCATATTGTGCTAGTGTTATAATAGTGTTGTGGCAGCGTTAGGCTAGTGTGATGCCTCTCATTCTGGAGAAAGAGAGTTAGAGAAGATAGAACGCCTGCTTACACACACAAATACACACAATCTCTCTCTCTCACACTCACACTCACACTCACACACACACACACACACACACACACACACACACACACACACACACACACACACACACACACACAAGCATGCATGAAAGCCAACATCAGAGTGGCTGGTCCTCTTACACATCAAGGGCAGATAGTCCATGGAAACAGATGAAGCAATGATTCATAAAAAGTCACGAAAGTGAAAAATAGATGGACTCAAACTGTGTGTCTGTCTGTTATATGTAATGATTGATTACTTGCCTGTGTTGCTTGTTGCTGTGAACTGCATAGACAAACTGACAAAGTAAGCTGTGCAAACAGTGCCCCACACTGGTCAACTTTAATATGAAGTCATTGGCATGAAGCACAAGTGGACTTCTGTTCTGTTTTTGTTATTGGTCAACTGACCTTTTGTCCCGGATTTCGAAGCTCTAGCTTGCTCTGTTTAATCAATTATCAGTCCTTTCACATTCATGTAAAGAGGATAAATACCATTTGATCACCATCACAACATTCTCTGGCTCAGGTTATTCCGCAAATTCAAACAACGAGAAAGATTACAACGATAAACGATAAAGATGCCCTTGCTTTCAAGCAAACATCAATGTGGTCAGCACAATCCTTGCATCCTCACGGTAGAGGTAGACCAATACCTGACTTAACTCTGTACCAGAAAACCGGATCTTGTAGTTATTCGGCAGGACTGGTCACAGTTTGCTTTTTTTACCGTATGGGCAACTAGAAAGCAGCGGAGAGAACAGCAGTTTAAGCAGTTGCTTGTGAATGAGTTAGCTAGCGTCAGCTAGCAAGGCAAGGGAACAGGTTTTTCCCTTGAAAAACGCTCATTTGTTATTGTTGTCAATATTGAATTGCCTTTGAACAGAGTAAATGGGCTTTACAAACTGAATCGTGTTTGGGGAGACCCTCTTTATTTGAAACTTTGGCTCTAAAAAAATCACAATGTTTGCCAGGAGTAAAGAAAGGAGGTGAGTCTAGTTGACTTGTTGAACTTGACTTGAACTCGCTGTTCTTGGTTATTGAAATCAAATTATAGTATATTGCACTTGCTAATGAAGCGTCTCCCCTTGCAGGTGTTGCTGATGTTTCAACTCAGAGCAATAACATACCTACTTATCTTGTTTAATTGGAAATGGTCTGTAAATTTCTAAATGTAATTTAACATTCCTTCTGTTTTTTGCACTCCTATTTTGTAGGATGAGATTAGTGTCTGCTGTTTGACTTTTGTTTTGTAGTCTGTCAGATCTATTCCACTCAAAATAGGTATTTTCTGTTGTTACTTATTGTAACATTAGGAAGCCCCCCCAGCAAATGTGCCAATTGGCCCAGCCAAGCCCTCTAGAGTGTACCGAGGCAGGTCATTCAGTAACAGACCCAGAATGGACCTAACGTGGCTCTGGATCGAGAGTGACTAAACTCCACTGTCAGCCACTATCTGTGTGTGTGTGTGTGTGTGTGTGTGTGTTGTGGTGTAGTCTACTTAACGACAGCAAACTCTTAACCCCACCAGAAATTAAATTTGTTCCAGAAGCCAAGGATGAAAAAGCAATTATTCTCACACACACACACACACACACACACACACACACACACACACACACACACACACACACCCCTCCCCCCAACCACTCTGAAGTCTGCTTCTCACATACATCTCTTCGCTCTCCTTCTTTCCATCTTTCTTTCTTTCATTCATTCCACTTCTCTCTCTCTTTCTACATTCTCTCTTCTTGCTCTCTTCTTTCTTTTCTCTTCTCTCTCCACCACCACTACCAGCAGTCGAGCGCGGAGTGTCTTCTGCACTTGGCCAGAGACTGGCAGTGCCAACTCCACCACACAGATCACACGGATGGGTGAGGTGAGGCAGGCCAGGAGAGGGGTGAGGGGTGTTTCTGGCCCATGGGTGATGGGGGTAGACACACATACACACATACAAGCTTCGGGATGACATGGTGGGAGGTTATGTGTGGACACATACACCAAAATGTACTCACACACACCCCTCGCCCCAACCACTCTGAAGCAATTATTCACACACACACCACAAAAAATAGCTGAGGATGCAATAACATTAGAGGAGGATCAGGAATGCATACTGAGCAGCTAATGGGAATATACACACACTTGCACATAAACTGGCTCTGATAACATGGTACACACACACACACACACACACACACACACACACACACACACACACACACACACACACGACAGTAGGGGGTTAGGGAATGAGGTCTAGGTGGCAGATGTTGTGACTGGCTGCACTGCAGGACGACGTCGTTGCACTAAAGGAATATTTTCATCTTTTCTCCTTTCTCCTTTCTTCCCCCCTTCTCTTTTCTTCCTCTGCTGTCCACCAGAGAGTGTCACCCGAGGGAGCGGCTCTAATTTGCACCGGGGTGTTAGAGAGGGGAGCACACAGCGGGATGGACACACACTGTGTTCAAAAGGTGGAGGGCTCTCTCCCTCTCGCTCACACACATACACTCTCTCTCGCTCTCTCTTACTCCCTCTCGCTCACACACACAAACTCTCTCACTCACACACACAAACTCTCTCTCTCTCTCACACACACACACACACACACACACACACACACACACACACACACACACTCTCTCTCTCCCATACATACATACTTCTCTTCTCTTTCTCTCCCTCACACAATCTCCTCCACATACTCTATCCTTCACTCTCTATCCCTCCATTACATCCCTCCCTCTCTCGCTCCCTCTAACACTCCTCTCCCCCTCTCTCTCTCTCACACACACAATTCTCTCTCTCTCTCTCTCTCTCTCTCTCTCTCTCTCTCTCTCTCTCTCTCTCTCTCTCTCTCTCTCTCTCTCTCTCTCTCTCTCTCTCTCTCTCTCTCTCTCTCTCTCTCTCTCTCTCTCTCTCTCTCTCTCTCTCTCTCTCTCTCTCTCTCTCTCTCTCTCTGCAGATGGACATGTCACAGTGTGCCACATCAAGCTTCAGTCACGCCTGCTGCGTCTCACTTGATAGCAAAGAAGACAGCGGGGACATGGAGAGAGACAGAGAAAGGAGAGAGAGAGGAATAGACTGAAAGAAGGAGAGAGGGAGAAGTGGAGACTGAGGAAAGGAGAGAGAGGAGATATGGAGAGAGAAAATAAAAGTAGAGAGAGGGAGGTAGGCAAATGGGAAAGATGATTGGAAGAGATGGGAAGTGAGACAGAGAAAGAGAGAAAGAGTGCTGTTGAGGTGGTGCTGGGTGTGCTGTTCACCTCTACAGCTCCTCAGCGCAGACAGTGTGTGTGTGTGTGTGTGTGTGTGTGTGTGTTCAATCAGTGTAAATTCTCACTGAGTATCAAACCAAGTGTGTGGTGTGTGGGTTCAATCAGTGTAAGTGCTGACTTGTTATCAAACCCATGACTGTGATGTCGTTAGTACCTTGCTCTAGCAAAACTTCTACAACAAACAGGAACACGAGGGCTCTTGCTTTACAGAGTACAGATAGATGATAGAACCCGAACACACACACACACACACACACACACACACACACACTTTGCCATACACACACCACAAACAGCATCTCTTTCAGTGAGCCTGATTCCTGTGAGGCCTGCTCTTACCGTAAGTCGCTGGTGATCGACCACAACAACAGGCGTGGGAGGGGCCTGAGGGAGATCCTCTGGCCTATCAGCTAAAGCGCTGATCAGCTCTTCTGATTGGCTCTTTTGACTGCTTGGCTGTTCTGATTGGCTCTTCTGGCTGCCGGGCTCTTCTGATTGGCTCTTTCGGCACTTCCGGGTTCTACACCTGCCTAAAAAGATGAGATGTGGGATGTTGAAAGACAAACAGTTAATGAGCTCACTGATGTCTCCACTTAAACCCTGGGTCGATTCCCTTCAGGGTGCCGACCAACTTTTGTAAGTAAGTACTCATCTTAACTTAAGTATGTACTCGTGTAAATGTGAAAATCACTTCGGCAGGTTTGAGGCACCACTGGCGTGTGAGGACATGATATCTTGTCAGAGCTTCAAGGTGTATGTGACATGATGAGCTCGACATCTTTTGGCTCTCTCAGTATGTGTGACCAGCGTGACGCCTCTAAGCTCTGAGGTGCATACGATGTGTCACCTGTGTGACTTGTGACCAGTGTGACATCATTACCTTCTCTCTCGTTGTCACCCTCACTGGACTCCGCCCCTAGGCCGGCCTCCTTGGCCTTCTCACTGTCTGACGGGACGGACGGCGACTCAGTCTCCGCCTCCTCCTGGACGGCCCCTTCTCCCCGAGCTCCACCCTCCTCCACCCTGGAGGTGGTCTCACCTGCCCCAGTGTTCCCAGAATGCCCTGCTTCAGATGGTGCGGCACCTGCACACGTGTCTTTGTCCACCATGGCAGTCTGACTGTCCAGGCTGGATAAGGACTCATCCCCGTTCACACACTCCTCAGGCTCATGGGCGGGGTCAGGGGCGGTGATGTGGGCGGAGTCATGGCCATCCGTCAGAGCCAAGGCTTCACTGGAACTCTCCTCCTCCACGGAGAGGGTGTGGCCATTGTGCTGGGCGGAGTCATTGGCTGCAGAAGTGGGATGCTCCAGCTCACACAGGGACTCCTCCTCCCCGTCCTTGCCTAAACCTGCGTCCTCAGACTCCACCCACCCGTCATGCTCCTCCTCTTCGTCGTCTAGCTCCTCCCCCGTCTCCTTCTTCAGGTAGATCTTCTTCTTCCTGATGATGCCGTGCCTCCACGATGATCGCCGCGGAGACTTACGCTTCAACTGGTTATCTGGGAGACAGAGAGAGATAGAGAGAGTGAGAAAGAGAGATGGAGAGTGAGAGAGAGGGATGGAAAGTGAGAGAGAGAGAGAAGGAGATGGCATTCAGAGAGAGAGAGAGAAAGAGAGAGAGGGAGATGGCATTGAGAGAGGGAGGGAGAAAGAGAGAGAGAGGGAGATGGCATTTATAGAGGGATGGAGAGAGAGAGAGGGAGATGGCATAAAGAGGGAGGGAGATAGCATAAAGAGAGAGGGAGATGGCATTGAGAGAGAGAGAGGGAGAGAGAGGGAGATGGCATAAAGAGAGGGAGGGAGAGAGAAATAGACAGCAAAGAAGAGTGACAGAATAGAGATGGAGAGGGAGTGAATGAAAAGGATCATTATTGATGCTGACAAATTCTGACATCCATCCTTGTGATCAACTTGCAGAGTTACGTAGAGTTTCCAGGTGCTCCTGTATCTATTTGTGTGTGTGTGTGTGTGTGTGTGTGTGTTCTTGCATGATGATGAAAGCTGTGACTGCAGACACTGCCAATGTATGGCATTCAGCTTAAACAAGCAAAAAACACGGTGATGCCTTTAATGTGTGATGTGTGATGTGTGTGTGTGTGTGTGTGTGTGTGTGAGATGTGTGATGGGAGGCATAGCAACAGCTGTTGATTTGTCATGCACTCCTTAAATATTTATATGTACATATACACACATCTACACGCATGTACAGGACTCACACTAACTAGGACAGAGATGAAGACAGACAGGAAGAGAAAAGTAGAAATCGGAAAAGGGGGAAACCAGGAGACTGGAGTGTGCACATGTTTGTGTGTGCGTGTGTGTGTGTGTGCGCGTGCACGTGTGTATGTGAGAGTGTGTGTGTGAGAGTGTGTGCGCGTGCCACCACTCCAGTTCAGCTCCACTGTGGCTGAGTGGTGGAAACTGGGAGATGTTCTGTGAGCCGCTGCCGTGGCAACCCCAGGCAAGGCATGGTGGGCTGTAATTGGCCCATTCTGGTCACCGGCCCAGAACAGAGGCCTAGCACCACCTCATCAGACGCTAATGCTGTATGATTGAGACCATTAGGGGGCCGCTATTGTGTTCAAGCGTGCACACACACACACACACACACACACACACATCACAGTGCTGTCTCTGTGTGTGTGTGTGTTTGTGTGTATATGTATGTGTGTGTGTGTGTGTGTGTGTGTGTGTGTGTGTGTGTGTGTGTGTGTGTGTGTGTGTGAGGACGTATTTTGTGTGTATGTGTGTCAGTGAGGCTGAGAGAGAGAGAAAGAGAGAGTGTGTGTGTGTGCGTGTGTATGTGATGTTGAGACATGATCTTTTGTACAAGTCACAACAAGAAAAGGGGTAGAATTCACTCGCCGCGTACCCTCACAACATACACTCACTAAAAGTTCAGAGTAAATAAATGATATGAAATGAAATGAAAACCCAGTTGTGGGGTTTGCAGCTCTCAGACACAGCCTCTGTAGGTGCCAGAGCTACAGAAGCCCAGATCTCAGGCAGCAGCGTCTCCCCACACACACACACACACAACCCCCCAACCCTTTAAAACTTCCTCTGCTAGATCCAGCTCCAGCCCTGATGCTAAAACCCTTCTTGCCAGCTCTTCTTCCCAGCACACACACACGCACACAAATAAATAAATAAATAAATAAATAAATACACACACACAAATAAACAAACATACACAAAAAAACACTCACACACACATGCAAAACACACAAACAGTGTCACTATTGGTGAAGTTTTCAGAACCCAAAACGCCTGACCACATCCATTATACATGAAGGTGAACAGCAGTGCAGACAAACACACAAACACACACAAACACACAATAAAGTGCAGATGAAATCTCTCTCACACACACACACACACACACACACACACACACACACACACACACACACACACACACACACAACACACACACACGAAAGTGCATATGAAATCAGAGCAACACTATGCTTCTGCGTGTAGTGAGAAGGCAAAGGTCCTTTCCCACTGCGGATCGACGGCCTTTATTGTGCCTTTATTTTTACATCACACACACACACACTCATACTCACAGACACGCAGGTGAGACGAGCCACACACACTCACTCACACACACGCATGTGAGACGCGCCACACACACTCATACTCACACACTCACACTGTCTGAACGATCGAGATGGGGAGGGAAATGCAACACAGGGAAATAAAAACACACACACTTACAAATGAGGCAACAAATCCTTTAGGCATAATGTACATTTCACAGGATTTTTTTTTGATTATTTCAAATGTGTGTGTGTTTGTATTTGATTTTGTATGTGTGGGTCTATTTTATAATTCTGTGTTTATGTGTGTTTCAGATGTGTGTGAGTATGTGTGTGTGAGTGTGTGAGTGTGTGTGTGAGTGTGTAGACTGGGCCTCTGTGCCTCAGCATCTATTTTCTGGATGGATGGGAGATGGTAGGAGTGTGTGTGTGTGTGTGTGTGTGTGTGTGTATGCATCTGTATGTGTGTGAGTGTGTGTGCGTCTTTGAAGGGGCATGTGGAGGGCAGTAAGATAACTCACAAAGCCACTGAACAACATTTAAAAAAAAAAAAAGCACACAATGAAAGAACACACACACACACACACACACACACACACACACACACACACACACACACACACACACACACAGCCCTTCATGCATCACTGAGAGAGAGAAAAATGAAAGTGAAAAATCTGGTTAAGCTGTAGCCTGGAAGATCAAGTCAGACAACTCACTTGAGTGAAAGACAGAGAGACAGGAAGAGAGAGAGAGTGTGTGTGTGTGTGTGTGTGTGTGTGTGTGTGTGTGTGTGTGTGTGTGTGTGTGTGTGTGTGTGTGTGTGTGAATGAGAGACTAAGAAAGAGAGCGAGAGAAGAGAAACACCACTCAAATAAATAAGAGCGTATGTGGGTGCAACTGAGAGAGAGCGGCAGAGTGCAACTGACATGTTTATAAGCAAGGGGCAGACATTTCAGTGAGTGTCTGTGTGTGTATGCGTGTCTGTATGTGTGTGTTAATGCAAGGGTTTGTATCCATGTGTGTTTATGGGCGTGACACAATATTTGCACACGCAGTGAGATGTTCATCTAGCGTGGGGCCCAAGTGCGTGATGAATTTATAAGTGCTGGCCCTTGGACACAGGCTCAGTTTGAGTACTTGCACTGTACTGTACACACAGTGTGTGTGTGTCTTTGTGGGTGTGTGTGTGCCGTTTAATCATACACTTGGTTTGGTCGTCTGCGTGGAGCTTTCATTTATAAATGTCACCTCCCTAAACACGGCAATTAGTCTTAGCGACGGGTGCTATGGTAATGAGCTGAGCTGGGGATCCTGAACAGCATTATGGGAGTGTGTGTGTGTGTGTGTGTGCATGCCTATTTTCACTACATGTTAATTAAAAAAAGGACTTTCAACTTCAACAACACTGGCTTTGTCTTTGAAAATTACCTATTCATCATTTACTTAAAAAAAAAAAAAACCACCAAAATAATGGCGGCTTCTGAAAAGCATTCTGTAATTAAACGCCACGGCAACAGCGCTATACACATCCCATAGTGACGCCAAACAAACAGGCGAAACCTCATTTGTTACACCTTGGCTACAATTAAAGAGAGAGAGTAGTTTGAGGATGAAAGTGAGTCCAGAGCCACACAGTGCCAACCCTATGGCTGACCGGGTGCATGCAGACAGTGAGACGCCTGCTCTGGCCAATTGCAGACACACAGCATTGAAACTCAGGCAATGGTCATCTGACTGACGGACCGGATTGGTTGCTTCATCGAGACCTTCATGCTGGGTTAATCTTAAATCTGATTGGTGGGTTGATCTCAGATTCCAGAGTTGATTGGTGGATTAAACTCATATTTAAATGCTGACTGCTGATGGATGGTTCACATTATCGATTGGTGGGTTGGGTGGATCACATTATTGATTGGTGGGTTGATGCTGTGATCTCAGTTCTGATATGGGAGTTGGTATCAGAGCTGGTTAGTGTGTTAATCTGGGAGCTGGTTAGTGTGTTAATCTGGGAGCCCTGGTAGGTTGATATCAGCTCTGATTGGCTGGGTGCTCTGGGAGCTAATTGGAGGATTGATGGAAGAACTGAGGGCCGGAGACTGTGTGCCCTGCTGCACGGCACTCTGGGAGATTTAAAACGGTCTTCTCATGAATATTTCATCCAGGCACCAGAAGTACTGACAAGCACGTCGCTCCTATTCTTCAAGCCCACTCAGAGAGACAGTCTATCACACACACAGACACACACACACACACACACACACACACACACACACACACACACACACACACAAAACAGTACTCTCTCTCAAACACACACACACACATCCAAATAACCTCAGTCTGTGGGTATGTGAGCTCTACAGTAGGAAAGAGATGCTAAGACCGTGATCGAACACACATACACACTGTGTCCAAGACAGGGAGAGAGTGACGCTGACACACACACACACACACACATATGTAAAAACACAGACAGGCACACAAACAGAGAAGCAGCGTGCAAATGGAGATACGAATCTAATCACTATCTTGCTATGCAATTGTCTGCAGGCTGTACTGAGTAGACCCTCCTGTTGCCAATAAACACACACACACACACACACACACACACACACACACAGAGAAACACACACACACACATTACAGCTCAATACATATATTTAAATAAAAATAAACGTTTTCATCTGTCACCAGCAAACACACATAAGTACATAAAACTAAACATGCACACACTCACACACAGATACACACAAACACAAACACCAACCCACACACACACATACAGGAACACTCATACATAGACACGCGCACACTCATACACTGACACACACACACTCATATACAGACACGCAAACACACACATGCACACACCAACACACAGACTCACACACACAGTCTCTCTCGTAATTGACTTGGGCGAACCTCAATATTGCTGCGATAATGAAACATTGATCGGGCTGCGGTGTTCAGTAGGAATTCTCTCGCTAGGGGTGAAAGGTCGAGTCGTTGCCTGGAGACAGATTTCATGAGGCATGAGGCCTTCATGATGACCCTGACCTCTGACTCTACACTTTTACAGGTAAATACCACCACTGTGTGTGTGTGTGTGTGTGTGTGTGTGTGTGTGTGTGTCTGTGTCTGTGTGTGTGTGTGTGCGTTTTGAGTGTGCTTGAGTGAGTGAGTGTCAGAAAGTGTGTAAATGTGAGTTACAGAAAATGTGTGTGCGTGTGTGTTTGTGTAGTATAAAACATAGGAGCCAGA
>NC_045166.1:15542899-15550399 GCF_900700415.2 Clupea harengus
CGTGGGTGTTCTAACAGACTAGAACCAACAATTACAGTCCTTAACCTCATTAACCATGCTGAGCCTCTACAATGTAATGTAAAAGTTGACGCTAGCGGATTTATGATTGCTAACTAATATGAACACTAGCGCTAGTTAGAACGTACAGTATTTGTGATTATTTTTAGCCTATGTTATGAGTTGATAGTGATGACTAGGCATGATGTTAAGTAGCAAGTGAGCAAAAAATGCACCAAGATCTCATGTCACGCACTCCTCATTTCTCCCTCTCGCACGCGTTGTCAAAATGGACCTACGGCGGCACGCGCACCGCGCGCACGCACGCACGCACACCTCATCGGGCCAGATTTGTTAGCTGGACACTGGACCTCGTCTGAGCCGTCAAAGCACTCCAGTCCAGTGGTGCTCAGGGACAACTTCTGAAGACTCGGGGAGATGCAGCACGTCCGTAATGGACCTAATTAAGGAACTCTTATTAAAAACGAGGGAGGAGGGCCGTGAGACGTTCGCAGAAATTAAATTTGGAGTGAGAAACTGAGAAAAAAAAAAAAAAAAACTAACAACTCCACTGAACCTCCCTTAGCAATAAATATACCCTTTCATAAAGCAAGCACACACGCAAAAAAAGAGAAGAAAAAAAAAACAACAAGAGATGGAAAAAACAAAACAAAACTCAAAACAAAAGCAGAACCAACACCAGCAGCCACGCTTGCTAATGAAGGAGGCGCCGCTAAACAAATTAACGGGCCATCATCAGCCGAGCAGCGGTAAAGACAGAGGCCTCCAGCGGCCTCAATCAATTAGACAGGCGAAGGCTGCAAGCGCGTGGGATAATTGCCGAGGTGTTCGGGGGGGTCCCTCCCAGCGGCAGGGCGGGCGCTCGGATGAGGAGGAGACGGACGGCGGCACGCGGCGGGCGGGGCGGTGTGGAGCGGAACGGAGCAGAACGGAACGCCTGCGGCCCTCTCGCGTCCAGAGCACATCATCCATCTCCATTACCAGTCACCTGATCGCTGGTCAGCTGAGAACCCAGGGCCCGGATTGGCCCAAAGTCAGCAAAGCAGATGGATGAGTCCGGAGTGGAGGAGGAAAGGAGGAACAAGGCAGTAATGAATCCCTCACCGCGGTGCTCACAGAGAAGCGGAGTCTCTGGACAGGACGCTAGAGCCCAGAGAGGAAATGGAGAGTTTAACTTTGTGTGCAGGTGCTCTTGTTCTGTACTTTTTTTCCCCAGTACATGTGCAACCTGGGTATCGAACCCGTGACCTTGGAGTTGTATGTGTTTTGCTCTACCAGCTGAGCTACAGGGATATATGATCAAGCACAGATGTGGCCACAAGCTCTGGATATCAAATCCATGGCCTTGGTGTTGTTGGCACCTTGCTCTACCAGCTTTGCTCGACCATTTCAGCTGCAGCAACACAAGGTTCCTGGGATCGACCTTGTTGTTGGCACCTTGCCACAGCAGCTTAGCTTCAGGAAACACGGCACAGACGTGTTTGATGTTCTTCAGAGGTTTCAGGACCACACCTGGCCCTGGGTCTGACACAGATATGGTGGAGTCAGAGTGGCAGTAATGATAGCAGTTAGCACCAGAACAAGACTTGGTCCGGCCCGTCTGGCTGAGTTCTGGCCTGGCTCTGGTTCTGGATCCGGTAGTTTTCCAGCCTCGGATAGCAGTTTTCAAAACTCTGGTCCAAACTTTGCTGATGTCCTAGGAGAGAGTGTCTGCCAACACCTGTGTTCAAATTTGGGGAACGTTCGAGGTGATGGTGTTTTCTTTCAACTTTTTTTGTGCAAATATTCCGAATTGTGTGACGTTAACCGTAAGTCCAGTGCTTTTGTGTGTGTGTTCGCAAATGTTTCGCAGTGAACTCAAAGCAAACGGGGGAAAAAAACAGTTTGAAAGCGCTCACAAAAGTTTGCCACGGTTTGTTTGTTATTTTGAACGCAGCTCAGATAACAGGTTTCTATGGCGCAGACCAGTCCAGGACGTGGAATTGGACCCAGTCCAGCTCTGGTGCAGACTGCTGCCATCCTAGGAGAGACTGTCTGCCAACACCTGGATGTGCTCTGCATCCAAACAGCCTGGGAGAGCTGAAGACAGCAGACTGACTGCAGCAGACATAAACTATATCAGTGAGAATCTATTAGAGAAGTCTATTAACGTCAGAGCAGAGGCCCTGAGAACTAATGGCCTCCTACATACTCGTCCAACGGGGAAATATAGAAGTTGGGAGATTAGCAGAACCTGGTAATTACAGGGATGGAGTGGCATGCTCTAAACTCAGTCAGAGTCAGCTGAAGCCAATAAAGAAGGAGGTCTGAGGAAGATTTAAGGTGGACAACTTATTGTGGATCATTTAAGGTAGATCGTTTAAAGTGGAATATTTAAGGTGTACTGTTTACGGTTGGCCACTCAAAGTAGACTATTAAAAGGTGGACCATTGAAGGTGGACTATTTAAAGTAAACCATTTAAGTGTAAAGTCGCTGATTAAAGGGGAATCGTTTAAGGTGGACTTTTTAGGGTTGTCCGTTTAATGTGGACTGTGCTGTTGTGGTAGTTATGCTTGGTGTGAATATTCAGTCCCGAGATGAAGAGACACAAACAGACGTGTGACTGACACACACACACACACACACACACACACACACACACACACACACACACACACACACACACACACACACAAACACCACACACCAACTGTGTTTCATCCATCACCAGTCTGGGTTCACCTCACCACCCCTCCACACTCACACACACACACACACACGCACACACATAAGCACACCACACACCCTCTGTCCTCACACAGCATGGCACACAAAGGGGTCTCACGCTCGATTTTCCCTTCATGTTACGGTCAGCAGCTTGGCCAACCACCTGACATCTGCTCCTGGGGAGGGCAGGGGGGGAGGGAGAGGAGAGGAGGGGGGAGGAGGGGAGAGGAGAGGAGGAGAAGATGACAGAGGAGGACAGAGGGAGGACAGGAGAGAGCAGAAGAGAGGAGAGGAAAAGAGAAGAGGGGAGAGGGAGGAAAAGAAAAGAGAGGGTAGAGATGAGAGAGAGGGAGGAGGAGAGAGGAAGGGAGATGGTAGGACAGGAAGAAGGGGAGAGGGAGGAAGAAAGAAGTAGGGAGGAGATATAGTAGAGAGGGATGAGAGAGGAGAGGAGAGAGAGAAGAGGAGAGAGGGAGGAGAGTAGAGGAGCAGAGATGATCTCAGGCCTTAACTGGCACAGGAGAACAGACGCTGAACTGGTATGCCGTGAGTGAGTGACTGAGTGACTGAGTGACTGAGTGTGTGCAAACGGAGTGAGTCACTCCCCCAGGTAGATCCCCAAAAGCCTTATTCTGGGTCACTAGGAGTTCAACTCAATCTAACAGAAAATAGCAGCGAAGCAAGTTCAGCTCTATCTAAAAATAACAGCATGGCAAGGTCTGATGAAGGTCAAATCTAAGGGTCCACACAAGTTCAAATCCATCTACACAAAATAGAGTAACTTCTGATCAAGTCCAGATCTATCTAAAAATAACAGCACAGAAAGGTCTGGTGAAGGTCAAATCTATCTCAAATTAATTCCATGGAAAGGTCCATTCAAGTAAAGACCTATCTGAAAACACACTACGGTGTGGTGTGCGGAAATGCAAATTAAGACCATGCTATGGTCCGATAAAGTTCAGTTCAAGCATGGTGTTCAGATTAAAATGACCACGGAGGCAAGGGGTGTTCAAGTTCGAATAAACTGAAAAAGGAAAAGTTAAAACAATTTACTAAAGAAGGAAACTCAAAACTTTCTGCATTGAACCAATCTCTTCTCCTGGCTGATAAATGTTTCAGCAATTACCAGACCCGGAACACTAAGCAGAACAGACAATGCATCATTCACCTCAGAAGATTATTAGCTGTAAAATGGATGTTTGAATACACCCTTGTCTTCAGCGGCCTTCCTTGGTTACACCGATCGATATCCATCAACACCCAGCAAACTAAGACTGAATCCTGAGAGTACCGTTAGACCGCCTAAAGAACATCACACTTGTTCATCACACTGATATCCATTTGTTATGGAGAGTTCTGCGTTAGACTGTCTGAAGAACATCATACTCGTTCTCCTGTAGCTTGACTAGTAGAGGTGTTCATTTGAAGATCATGGGTTTCGGGAACACATTCGGAAGGTCATGAGTTCTATACACACATTCGGATGAAAATGTGTGTGTGTGTCTAAGTCCCTTTGGATAAAAGAGTGTGTGTCTGACAGAGATCCTACCCCTTGGCTCTATACAGATGTGGCCTCTGCACCTCACACCTGCGCAACAGCTGCCCTCAAGGCAGGTCTAAGGTCATGACAGGCCACGACAACGTGTGTGTGTGTGTGTGTGTGTGTGTGTGTGTGTGTGTGTACGGTTTGGCAGGCAGAGAGATGTCCGGTCTGCTATCCCTGGTGAGAACACAAGCCCCATTTCATGGCCGGGCGACTCCAAAATGAAACCACTCTAACAATAAAGACGAGCGACTCGACAGACAGGGCTGGAGGACATCTGGCCCAGCTCCTCCAGACCTCCTGACTAGCGTGTCCTTATGCAAGCGCTTGTGTGTGTGCGAATGTGAATGTGTGTGTGTGTCCTTAAGGGAGAAAGAGGATGAGGCTGTGCTGAAACTGCCTTTATCGCGACACTAGCTTTGCACTGCTCTCTAGGCTGAGGAAATGGCTCAAGGAAGGAAGACGACTAGCTGGTGCAACAGCATGCATTTCAACACCCACCCCCACCAACACACACACACACACACACACACACACCCCCTTGAGAACACTGAGACACCTAAATGTTTCATGCACACATAGGCACACAATCCAGTAGAACATCGAATACAGGAAGAAAACCATACACTGATACAAACAAACACACACACACACACACACTGTCTTATTTCCAGGCAGATAAGCTGGAATGATACGAACAGCGGTGTCTGTATGACCTTAACAGGACTGTCCTAACAGTGGTCCTTGTTCAAGACTACTTAACTTATCTGTCCAATCACATGGCAATGAAACCTGACCCAATGTTTCTGGCTCCAGCCTTGAGATGTAAAATGACCCCTTAATGGAGACAAAGGTCAAATTTATTTAAGAGAAATTTCATTTAATTTAAGTAACTGGGGATGCAGCACTTAAGACTCTTAATAGATAGAAAACAGATTCACATTCACGTGTGATGAGCCTTCAATATATATCAGGCATGAAAACGGGTCAGGGGTGAAAAAGGTGAGAAGGATTATTACCCCTCTAGGGGGGTCCGGGGGCATGCTCCCCCGTAAGAATTTTTTTAATATTCCATATTTTAAAGCATCATTTTGAGAGGCTTTTTTTGCCAACCTGGGGAGAGCTGAAGAAACTTAACTTCAGCCATGAGTCCAAAATTATTATGGCCTCCTTACTAAGTATTATGCACTGATCTAAGCGCCTAGAAACAATTGTATTGTTATGGCGCTATATAAATAAAATTGAATTGAACTGATGTCACTGGGTCTAAAATACAGTATAAGAGGCACAATGTGGTAAGGGCACCACAAATGGCTTAATGCATAGCCCCCACAAGAGATGGTGGACATGCTGTAACTTAACTTGTCTACTCTTCCATCCTGATTGACAGCCAATACAATGTTATGTACTTCAGATTTTAATTAGGGCTGTCAATAGATACAAAAAAATTAACTAATTAATCTCACATTTTGAAATTCATTAATCTAAATTAATCGCGATTAAAAGTTTGTTTGACTTCTAAAGACTAAATCTTATAAATTAACGAGTAATCACTTTCAGACAGCGTGTATTTTAGACAATGTTGTTTAATTGTATATTTTTTTTTAACACAAAACTACACGCAGAACTGTGTTTTCAAAGAGGCTCAGGCCTATATAACTCATACCTATAAAGTGCCAGCCAGGTACAGACTGTGTGCCGCGCAGAGTAGACGTTAAAATGGAAGTAGCCTAGCAGCTGCCAACATAATACGGGCACTACCAGTGCCTAAAGTGGTCAGTTTGCCACTTATCTCCCATCTGTTTGAGACGTCGATGAATTCCTCTGCACAAAGAATTGTCCCCTGAAGCAATTCGAATCACCTCAGACAGCCCACCGTCCTCAACCATGTTGATGGGCCGACAGTCACCGGCAACCTAAACTGCGTAAGCGTTGGTAACCTTTTCACGGACTGGTCTAGTTATTTTCCTAGTGAAGTCGTGGAGTGTGGGTTGGCGACCATCTAACCTGGGACTGCTTTCTGTCGGGTGCTTTGCATTAAGGTGATAACTTAAAGACAAGCTGCTTCTGTGATAGCTAAATGCTACATACAACTTTAGTTTTGTCGGTTGTTCCGTCATTTTCACTCTTAAACAGAAACTTTCTGCCCAACAATCCCTCTGCTCTCTCCATCTTCAACTACCGTCTCGGTCCCTCCTATTCCTGACTGCAGGCACGCGGCGGTTTCGTGTCATGTGTCAATGCACATCGGAAGTAAACAAAGTTGCGTTAACTGCTTTAAAATATTGTATCGCATTAATCTCGGCCACAATAATCTCTTAGATTAACGCGTTAACTTTGACAGCCCTAATTTTAATACATTTTATTGGCAAAGATAACAATTTACATTACAGTTCGTAATACTCTCAGAACCAGATCATTTTTTCTTCTTTGCCTGAACCACCAGTGTCTTCATGGCCCGCTTTCGCTGTTTTGCCACGTCTCAGCCTCACCCTTTTCTCTTCTTCAGCAGGCGTGCTTTCAGCTTCTGATGGTGGTCTGCACTGGTGATGCAAGGCAGCTTCGCGTTAATATTTCCATGCACTAGCGCTCCCTTCTGGCACACGCACCTGTTCGCAATTCACTGAATCTCGCGCTCCCTTCTGGGACGCGCACCTGTTCGCAGTTCACTGGGGCACATATGAATACCTACACCCCCCCCCCTCATCGAATCTACACGATTCACGTAGGTCACCTATTTTGGTTTCAAAACGGCGAATTTCCCCGAAAGGTGAGGGATTTTCATGCCTGATATATACACACTTAGCCTTGAGAGACAGACAGTGTGTGCGTGTGTGTGCGTGTGCGTGTGTCAGAGAAACATTCTTTCCCAGAGCTAATAGAGGAAATGCGCACCAGAGTTGTGTGTGTTTGCGCATTAATGAGAGTTCTTGGTTTAATGAGTGTGTGTGTGTGTGTGTGTGTGTGTGTGTGTGTGTGAATGTGTGTGTGTGAGTGAAAGTATGAGTGTGAGTGTGAGTGTGAATGTGTGAGAGTCCCTCTGTACTGCTCTTCTGTTATCTGTACTTAACAGAGCCGTTGGAGAGGATTCCAGAACCTCAGACTAAAGACTGTGATCACACCATGTGTTATCCACCCATGCATCCATCCATCCACCCCTCCATCCATCCATCCGCTGCTTGCGTAAGATAAAGTTTCAACCAAATAGCAGTATCCCCTCACTGAGCAACTC
>NC_045166.1:15557899-15562899 GCF_900700415.2 Clupea harengus
GAAAACTTTTTCAGCACAGAATGTCCAACGTCTCTCAGAGATCCTTTTAAGCGCTCATTGTGTTAAGATCTAACAATGTTATATCTTCAGGAGCCACAGTTCCCAACAGCTTTGCTGAGCTTCACCCATCACAAATAAAAGAGAATGGAGGGAGTGTTCAAAATCCATGCCTGTCTATAATCTAATGATCATTGCAGCTCAATGAAGCCTAGGATGTTTTCCAGATGGTAAAAACACTGAGGGATTCTAGCACTGGAGAACTACTTAAGGAGTAGGGCTCTAACACCAATACAGGTACGATCACACGGGATGGCAGTATGTCTCAGCACCAACGTATGAAACAGACATCATATAGCTTACGCACATATCACCCTATAAGCCTCATCCACTGAGGACCAATGAGGTTGACTTCTCAGGGCAGTGCCAGAGCGCGGGCTTACCTTCTAGGTCCTTGTCGGGATTGTACTCTACCTCATTACAAGTGTGTGTGTGTGTAGGTTTACCTCCTGGGTCATTGTCGGGACTGCAGTATGAAGCTGTGTGTGTGTGTGTGTGTGTGTGTGTGTGTGTGTGTTTACCTCCTGGGTCATTGTCGGGACTGCAGTATGAAGCTGTGTTTGTGTGTGTGTGTGTGTGTGTGTGTGTGTGTGTGTGTGTGTGTGTGTGTGTTTACCTCCTGGGTCCTTGTCGGGATTGTACTCTAACGCGTTGCTGCATATGAGGTCGACATCGGCTAGGAAGTCCTTGGCAACAAGATACTTGTGTGTGTCGATCCTGGTCATGATGTGAGAGAGGTCCATGGGCTGATGGATGACCTCCAGATAGTCCGACACCTGAGAGTCGAGAGGGGACAGAGCAGTGAGTGTGTGAGTAAATATATGAGTGTGTGTGTGTGTGTGTGTGTGGGTGGAAGTGTGTGCTCATTGGCTGAGGCAAAGTAGTGTCACCGCTAAACAAGAACAGACTGAGTGTGAGTGTGTGTGAACGGCAGGACTAGTCCTTTCCAGTCATGCTATTTCTGCATGTGTGTGTGTGTGTGTGTGTGTGTGCGGGTGTGTGTCTGTGTGTGTGTGTGTGTGGGTGTGAGAGTGTGTGTGTGAATGTGAGAGAGTAAGTGTGTGTGTCTGTGTGAGTGCCCTTTCCAGTCATGCTAGTCTGGGCCACCAACTGCTGTTAAGTCATCCGGTTTTGAAATGCCGTGGAATTCCAGTCATCCACATCTCCACACACTCATTCCTCTCTTGTGAATCACTCACAGAGTCGTTATTGTGCAGACATGAAACCGGTATCAAATGAAAGAGCTGATCTTACGCTTCACAACGACCCTAGTCACGCTCGTGTGGAGCAGGTAGGAGGAATCATGTCTTGACAACACATAAAATTCAACGAAGTCGCATACATTGGTAATTTCTTACAATTTGTATTTTTACAAAAGTCATAGAGTGTCCCATCATCATGCTTCTGATGTCACCAGAGTAGAGACCTTCTGGTCTATACACACCTCTTCCTCTTATAGCATGTCTGGCTTCCTTATATTGACCAACACGTATCATGTTTGCTGTCAGATATTGGTGGTGTTCACAAACCAAGCCATATCAATTGATTCCTACACTTCTCAGACACACCAGGCGTTTGGAGCCAGGGCCATTCAAATTGATTGTTGGCTTTTGTCTACAGATGTATGGAGCCAAGCATATTAGCATTTAGATGGCCTTGGTCAAGCTAGACCCCCTCTGCCTGGCATTCACACACCCCATACACCCCCCCCCCCCCCCCCCCCCCCCCCCCCCCCACACACCTTGACGTCAAATTCACCTACAGAACCTCAAACACTTAGGCGCCGTTTACACGGAGCCTGATTGCCTGAATCCGCAAACATTTTTGGATCCGTTACCCTTTTTTAAATGTGCATTTACACGGAAACACGAGCGGAGTGGAGTGGTTGAATCCGCTGTAAAGACGTTGTGGAGCATGCGCATAAAGTGACAGAAGACAGAAGTTTGTGTAAGTTACCGTTTAGAAACTTCTGTCTATAATAAAAAAAAAAAAATTCACGTCAGATTTGCTAATATAGGCTATTGCTGACACTTTTAAAAACCGGTTTTGAACAATGGTCTGATGCAAATAGATTAAACAGTGATAGATTAAAGTGTGGCTTGTTAATGTCATCCCTTTCTTAACCAGCTTCTTAACAAATGTATTTAGTTTATGCTGTTGTTGTTATGAAGTGACGCAGCGGGGTTAATAAGGGTTTAGGCTGAGGTTGCGAGGCTTTCATGTGGGGCAATTACGTCATCGGGTTAGAAAGAGTGCGGATGGGGCGTTTACACGAACACGGATCCGCTAGCGGGTTCGAATCTACTCACTCTGGAGACCGGATTTAAAAGACATTTCTTTCTGGATTCAGGCAATCCAGGCTCTAGGGTTAAACCCCCCGCCTAGAGGTGTGTGTAGTGGATCAAACGATGGCATTTTTGTCATGACCTCCTGGGCCATAATAAATCAAGACGTGGTTGTGAACAGTTTAAACTAGGGATGCACGATAATATCGGCACGACATCGGTATCTGCAGATAAAAGCTTCAAAACGTAATTATCGGCATCTGCAGATATGAACATTTCTGCCGATGTACCTGGCCGATAAAGTGACGTTCAAATTATGCGCACGCGAAGCAAATGTTTTGGTTACTATGAGCGCCAACAACGTAATTCAACACGTCGGCTGTGTGGCAGTACTTCATAGTATCAGAGGATGTTGACATGCTATTTGTCAGGAAACTTTTCAGGAGATGGAAGAGGAGACGACAGCTTGGCCGTAACGTAGGTTGCATGCATAGATGCAGACCACCCGCGTGAAACGCTTTGCAACATTACCTGTCGCACGCTAATAGAAGTTAATAAGTTGCTAGTTAGCTAGACAACACTAGCTGGTTAGCTTGCATGCTACGTGACACCAGCGAAGTTGATGATCTCATTTGACGGGATGTGAAACGTTATGTCACGAGCCCACGCTATCTGTACATGGCTTACTTTTGCATATATGGAATTTATATAGCTAACTTGGCAATAACCTTACATAGATTAGTCTAGAAATCCTAGAAGGGATGTTATTAAACTGTAAGTCAGTTAACCAACGTTAGCTTGCCAAGTTAGCCAAGTTGCATTTCCAGAGTGTAGTTGTTCAAGTTGGTACTGTTCAAGTATGAAAATTGTGACGTGAAAATATAAATAAATTTGCCATATTTGAAATCATTTCAATAGTTTCATGAGTGAATGTCTATTTCTAAAATGATACAAATCAAGTTTTTAATGTCCCGTATCTACAGCAATACCCTATCATAATAACAGATTCGTTCTAGTATAGGAGAGACTTTTCAATAATTAAAAAGCAGAGGTGTATATATCGGTATCGGCATCGGCAATCGGCCAAAATGAGCTTGTAAATATCGGCATATCGGATATCGGCTAGAATTCAATATCGTGCATCCCTAGTTTAAACCCCTCCTACCAAAGGGTTCAGGAAGCTTTCCCCCAGACGAACATTTATGGGTAATCCTTATGCCATTGCCACCTCTTATATAGACCAACACATAGCACGATCCTACTTCCCTCCAACCTCCTGTGTGTGTATGTGGGTGTGTGTGTGTGTGTCAATGGGTTTGTTGAACATGAGGAAGCGCTTATGTGCCACGGTGTGTTTGTGTCAGTAACTGATCTCCTGGATGTCGACAGGCATGTTGATGATGAGGAAGCGCTTGTCGGTGAGTGTGTGTCGGTGTATGTGTGTGTGTGTGTGTGAGGGAGTGTGTGTCTGATCTCCTGGATGTCGATGGGTATGTTGAACATGAGGAAGCGCTTGTCGGTGTGTGTGTGTGACCTCCTGGATGTCGACGGGTTTGCTGAAGATGAGGAAGCACTTGTCGGTGTGTGTGTGTGTGTGTGTGTGACTGACCTCCTGGATGTCGACGGGTTTGCTGAAGATGATGAAGCGCTTGTCGGTGGCGAGGCGCCGCGTGACGTCCCTGAGAAAGAGGCGCAGCTCGCGCAGTGTGTCCTCCTCCTGCTCCTCCAGGCGGTGCTGCTCCGACACAGACAGCTGCCGGGGGCCCGACACCTCCTCAACCTCCAGCTCCTCCGCCTCAGGGCCAACTGGGGGAGAACACAAGCTCAAGCTTTAGGCAAAGTAAATATTTAGATTTATGTAATATATATAATTTATTTAATTGATTTATTAGGTTATGGACACAGCCCAATACTCAGCTCAATAACAGCTACCCACCGAAATCAGCGAAACATGATCATAGTTCCTCTGTTTCTCTGTCTATTAAGATTACTGTAGCATACACCATACCAGTCTACTCTGATGATAACCACACTGAATGATGAATATTACTGTAGCATACACCATAGCAGTCTACTCTGATGATAACCACACTGAATGATGAATATTACTGTAGCATATACCATACCAGTCTACTCTGATGATAACCACACTGAATGATGAATGGTAAAAATACCCTGAGCCAGAGCTTTAACAGCTTTAACAGGGATGCACTGCAATCACTTTCATCAGGCAAACTGCAGACCACATGACTAGAAAGCAATCAACCACACGCTTCAAATACACCTACACTGGTCTCCACCGATCATTTCCCTATTAAGATATCGAGCGTCTGTCCAGATGCACAGCGCTGGCGGACTTCTCTGAGCCCAAGGCTGAGCCCAGAGCGCCTCTCCCCGGCCTTACCCTGGTCCCTCCTCTCCTCTCCTCCAGAGCCGAGCTGGACCAGGCCAGGCCGTCCCCAGCATTTAGAGTGAGTGGAGCAGGCAGCTATGCGGCGGGTGAGCTTAATTACAGCTAATGGGACACGGGCAGCTCATCAGAGGCAGGGAGACGACTTGGCATGGGGAGGACTGGGGAGGCTAGAGGAGAGGAGAGGAGAGGGAGAGAGGAGAGGTGTGGGAAAGTGAAGTGGGTCTGTTGTTTTATTCAGGAAGACC
>NC_045166.1:15567899-15631340 GCF_900700415.2 Clupea harengus
TAATGCATGTGGTTTAGAAAGGGAGCGCGGTTGTGTGGGTGATGTCCAACAGGCAGTTGAGAAAGAGTGTGTCATTCTGTGATTGTTGTGCTGTGCCCCATGCCCATGTGCTGTGCCTATGTGCTGACTGTGTTTCTGTGTGTGTTTCTGTGTGTGTGTGTGTGTGTGTGTGTGTGTGTGTCGGTGAGTGCTCGTGTTTGTGTGTGTGTGTGTCGGTGAGTGCTCGTGTGTGTGTGTGTGTTGCTCAAAGGTTCTAATTTGAGGACTGACCCCTGCCAAGGGGGCTGCTGGTATGACAGCTGTCACACTGAGCATGCCAGAAAACCACACACACACACACACACACACACACACACACACACACACACACACACACACACACACACACACACACAGACTCGCTCAGTCTCTCTCTCTCTCTCTCTCTCTCTCTCTCTCTCTCTCTAGCTCAGTCTCTCTCTCGCTCAGTCTCTCTCTCTCTCATACACACAAACTCGCTCAGTCTCTCTTGCACGCACGCACACAGATATATACACAAGTTTAGAGAAACAGAAAAACATACACAAATGTATACACACTAAAATGCACACACATAAACATATGCAGCCAAGTAAAGCTGCAAACTTTGCACACACACACTGACAAAATATAGAGGCTCTATAAGCACGCACACACACACACTTTTGAAACAGACATATTCAAATCTTCACTAAGACACACACTAAGGATGAGTCACAGGGTTCATACAACGCACGCCTCCACACTGAATACCAAACTCAATATGTTAGTGTGCTCCGCCTTTTCAGGACGGCTGACAGAGAATATGGTGTCAAGCTTAAGAGACTGAAGGCAAAGAAGACAGCCTTTTATGTCCTCGCTTTGCGGTCAGAATTAACTTAAGAAGAAACCAACAGGCCTGCACCTCACTAGTTCTTTCGCAGGATGACATATGTCTTCCTATTGAGCAGAAACGTCTTTGGCCGTAGCCATAAGCCAACATGGCCGCATTAAATAAAGCAAGCTGCAGGCTCAGCATCGTGCAAAAAATATTATGGGGTTGATTGTTGATTGTCTGTCAATGCTATGATTGATCTAAATTCCTGAGAAAAAAATAAAAAATTCTAGAAGGAACGCTTGTATGATGCCAGAGCATCTCTTCTGTGAGAACAGAACTCTATTGATGCGGTCAACATGCTTTTGTGCTCAAACCATGCCACTACCCAAGGTGCAGCTGAAGCAGCCTGTGCTTGGAAACAGGCTTGGAATATGAAAGCAGAAAGGATTTGTAATAAGGATAATTGGTGCACTTATGCTATAAGCTGCAATAGTTTGACACGGCACATTTAACAAATAGTAAAGTATTATTGATTCTTTCAAATGAAACATTCCTAGCAATGTACCCCAGAGCACAGCCGTTCCAGCAACCGTTCACCATTTTAAATGTCAGCTCGCTGCCGGTCACACTGCACGTCGGAACCTCACAGCAAAGCAGAAAATACCCCTTGGCTGCTTGGTTCTTCATTAGGCTTCATCATCATCACGGAGGTAGAGTTATTAAAATACAAATCCTTCTAGAATCTCCCCACAGCCTCAGAATAGCTTGGAGGCACAGGCCAGTTTTAATGGCTGATATTTCATCTTTTATGATGAACATGCAGCCTAAATGATGTTTCAATTCACTTTTTTTCTTATGCGATGATTGCCATCATTCGTCTGATAATTAAATGCTCTTGAAAAGGGGATAGGCAGCTGTTGCGTAGCCAAAATAAGACATATTTTTATATCATATATTATCATTATATACCATTTTTACCCACAAACACAAATATATGCCCCCTTTTAGCAGGCCCCAATCTCTCTCGTATGGCATCTCGTTGAAGCGTGCACGCCCCCGACACACACTGTCTCTCTCTCGGACGCCGTCTCGTTAAAGCGGGCACACCCTCGCACAGACACTGAGTGTCTCACCTCCTCAGGCAGCTGTGTGTAGGGGCAGTCGGCCGTGGCGAGGATGAGGATGGGTGAGAGGGAGGGAATGTCCTGCAGCAGAGTGATGAAGGTGCTCCTGACTGTGTCACTGACCGCCTCCCACCACTCGCTCACGTGTGGCATGTAAACCACACTGGGTATACTCCTGCGAGCTTCCCGAAACACCTGTGCGCGCGCACACACACACACACACACACACACACACACACACACACACACACACACACACACACACACACACACACACACCAGAAGGATACATAAAGGATACATAAATGATACATAAATATTACCAATACTTTATTAGTTTTCATTTCATAAAAAACTGAAGTAGAGAAAGGACAGAACGAACAGGTTGAGTATGTGCTTACAGTGGTCATTCATGTATGTGTGTGTGTGTGTGTGTGTGTGTGTGTGTGTGTGTGTGTGTACCTGTGCGCATGATTCCTCTGGTGTTTTGGTGCTGGTGGAGTAGAGGGTGGGCAGGTCTAGCCGGTGTGTGCTGAGCTCCTCCAGGCGGTGCAGGAGGGCGGGGGCCATGTGAGAACTCTGTCCCGACCCCCCCGGCCCCGCTAGCAGCAGCCGCGGACGATACGAGGTGGGCTGGGAGTAGGCAGACCTGACAACGCAATCCATATATACATACATATACATTACAAAATATACACATACACAACATGTCAGAATATATACATTCACCACTGGACAAAATATATACATAAACCCTCTCACACCAAATTCACTTTGTGAGTCTGGCCACGCTTCTCTGGGGATTGTTTCCCCAAGCCTAACCCTCTGTAACAGGCCCTCGCCCTAAGCCTTTGCCCTCACCCTCACCCTAACGCTGATCTACGGTCATGTGCGCCCGCTGCCAGGGTAACATCTCTTATGCCTTCTGGGCTTCCTTCAGTTTTTGCCGTTTCTGTTCTTCCGCTCTCTTTCTCTCTTTTCTGGTATGGCCAGGAAGCCAGTGATTGCATCTGCCAAGACTAGCTTTGCAGACCCCCAATCAAGCTTTCAGGTGCTGAGCTACAGCAACTAGCTGATCCTGCTTTAGTTTTCTTAAGGTAACGGGATTAAAATCAGCCCTGGAAAATATTTTGGCATCAAACGTCGCCATTTTACTTACATACTTTTACAAGACAGAAAAGGATTTACAACCGAGAGTCATAAGCTGCTAAACTTGCTAGTTAATCAAGTGCCTACACAACACCAACAAAGCTGCAGACCAAAGACAAGATTCTTCCGACAACAAGCGACGATTTATATCCAAACTTACACCTCAAGTGGCGAGTTATGCAGAGTTTTACCACATCACTATTAAAACCACTTTTCTTTCCTGCACACAGGGTGGTGAATCACTGAATAACACTGAGTGTGAATAACACAGGGTGTGATCACAGGTCACAGCTAAATCATTGTATACATACACCACCCCTGTGACCACAGGTCTAACTCACAAGTGTTAAAACTTCATTCCAAAATGCAATCAGCTCATTCCTGTGTGTTTCTATATACACAAACTATAGGTAGGTACATACATTTCACAACTGTTCCACATTAACAGGCAATGACAGGCAGAGACTCTGAACAATATGAACAAACTCTAACCCACTTTCCATGACCAGAAAGAAATCCTCCTAGAAAGAAAAAGCCTGATTTCAAAGCTGTCCAGAAGATGGCAGCATTTCATTGGTTGAAGGCATTTCATGGCAGTAGGGCTTTTATCTGAATACAGGTGTGTGCATGTGCACAGGTACTGCTTGCGTGCATGTGCGCACACGTTTGTGTGTGTGTGTGTGTGTGTGTGTGTGTGTGTGAGCGAGAGAAAGAGACTCACGTGGTAAAATGCAGAAAGGGTGTGTGTGAGGGCTGGTGTTTCTTTGGAGATGCTGTTGGTACGACGTAGATGGAGGGTGACGCTGTGTCGTCCTCGTCACTGTATAAGTCCTCCTCCAGAAACTGATTGTCTGAGTTTGCTGAGGGGAGAGAGGCATACACACACACACACACACACACATAACAGAGAGGTTAAACAAAGGTCAAAAGACCTCCTATAGATTTATACACAACCAAGTATCTCCTGGAAAAGATGGTACTTCAGGAAGCTGAGGAACTTCAGGAACTGCAGCGAGGAGAACTAAGGCAGTGAATTAAGGCTGAGGCTTTGCTTCTTAATTAACTTCAGGAAATGGCCGTTTGTAAGCATTAAGAGAGAGAAGTCTTTGGGTAACAATCCTGACTAAAAGCACTAACATATCTATAATGAGAGCCCCAGCTTAATTTATTTGGTAGTCCTCATAAGACGAGAGATAGGAACCAGGCAAAAAAGGATGAGAGTAAGAACCTAAATTCTCGTATCTATGATTTGGAACTGTTACCCGACTAAGGTTCTCCTATCTAAGACGGGGCGAGATGAGGAACATAAGGAAATTCACCTCCCTGTTGGAAATTACGATGTTAAAGACGCTTCTACTTAATGACTTCTGGAAATGTCCATCAGTAAGCACCAAGTTTGTAAGCCTTTGGGTAACAGGCCTGACTAAAAGACCCCATTATCATTGTACCATTATTAATCATTTCACCTAGGGGCCAAATCAAGTTTTCTACCTAAGATACCATGGAAACTATCAGAACCAAAGTTCTCCAACACAAGAGGTGGAAGTATAACAGAACAGTTTTTGTGTTCTTATGCAAGATGTTCTTATGGAAATGCTAGTTTGTAAGTACACAGTTTGTAAGCCTTTGGGTAATAGGCGTGACTAAAAAGCCCCCAAAATATCTTAATATGACAAACACACACACACACACACACACACACACACAAGGATGCGGAGTAGGGACTTAAAGACCAGATGGGAAATTAAACTCCATAAGAGGCTCAGCTCATTAAGAACCTGCTCATAAACCCATGACTGAGACACAGGCCATTTAAAAGTCCCTCATCTAAACGTGCATTTCAGAGGGAACTGGACGGTGTGTGTCTGAGGGTGTCTGTTTTTGCTACACATATCTGTGTGAAGGTGGACATGTGTATGAGTGTGTGTTAGTATGAGTGTGTGTGTGTGTGTGTGTGTGTGTGTGTGTGTGTGTGTATGTATATGAGTGTGAGTGAGCGTGTGTGTATATGAGTGTGAGTGTGTGTGCTTGACTGCATGAGTTTGGTGTGTCTGCATGTTGCGTATGTGTATTTGTATCGGTTTTCGTTTGGTGTGCATGTTTGTGTGAGTCTGTGCGTTTCAGAGTTAGAGAGAGAGAGTCTGTGTGTGTGTGTGTGTGTGTGTGTGTGTGTGTGTGTGTGTGTGTGTGGTGACTTATTAGAGCAGCACCTCATGTTGTTCTTTCTTGGGCCAGTGCAGTGAATTGAAGTCATTAGCGGACCAAAGGATTGTGCTCCCAAAGGGAGTCTTTGAGCAGAGTAATCCCTGTCTTATCCGCCGAGGCCCACTCGGCCAAAAACAGCAGCCAGTTGAAAGTGGTGCAAAGCGTGACAAACACTGAGAAAGTTCTACATGAGAATCCGCACTCAGCTCAGCAGATTAGTGCACATCTAAAAAAGGCAGCAGATGCAACAGACCTCTGCAACAGACCTCTGCCCCCCCCCCCCCCCTCCACACACACAGACACATCCTACCTCTGCCCCCCCCCCCCCACGTCCTACCACTGCTCTCCCCCTCACACTCAGACACATCCTACCTCTGCACACACAAATACAGTCATTCCTACCATGGGTGTGTCTCTCTGCATTTGGAAACACACACAACCATTCCTATTGCGTTTGTGTCTCTCTGTGTATGATCATACCCTGAGCAGGCCTGTCACACTCTCACACACACACGCACACACGCACACACACACACACACACACTCCTACCATGTGTGTGTTTCTCTGCGTGCGGAAACACCCTGAGCAGGCCCCTGATGGATGTCTGCAGGCCTCCCTCCAGTAGGGGGCGCAGCAGGGCGGGCAGTGCCCTTCCAGGCGGCGCCAGTGCCCTCTGCCCCGCGGGCACGATGGAGCGGAGGGCCCGGCCGAAGTCCCCCGATGCCAGGACAATGGAGCCCACGTCCAGCCGGTACCGCCGACCCGCCGACCCAGAGCTCGATCCGTAGATCTGAGGATAGTGGCGCCGAAGAGCGGCCAGGGCAGCTTCCGTACACAGGGCGCGGAGATCAGCACCACAGTAACCTGCAAGGGGAACACACACACACCAACACACACACACACACAGATCAGAGATCATCACAGTAACCTGCTTGGGAACACACACACACACACACACACACACACAAGTATATTTTATACCATAGACTGGACTAAAGGTTGAGTGTATAGGCACTTTCGGAGTATTCTAGGGACTGTTTGCATTCGTACGGTCTGTAGGGACACTGAAGTGAGTAACGGTAACGGAACACTCACCCAACAGGAAAAAATAAAGGTGGCAGACAAAACTCTGTACACAGCTGTGTTTGTATACAAATAATTATTGTAAATTGTATGTAATTGGGTTTCCTCCTTACATTCTTTACAAGTTACTGAGAAATAGACACCGTGCAGTCTAAAAAAAAAAAAAAAAAACTGTTGTTGTAACCAAACAATAAGTCTGAGGTGATTTGAGAGCGTCTGCCAGCCAACCAATTAACATTAACATGTAAGCAAGTTAAATAGCCACAAAGTAGACAGTAAACCGAAGATAAACAGCGGTCAGCAATTCATAGTGGCGTGATTGGTTGCTGACGACTATACTAATAAGCTATGAGTACAGTTGGCATAATAGCCACGTGCATCACAGACAGGTGAGAAGTGATAACAGGCGTGGTCATGTGTAGGCCTGGTCTGTGGCCAGTGGTCTGTCTTACCAACGCAGGTTAAATAGCCACAAAGTATACAGAAGTTAAAAAGCGGACAGCAATTCATAGTGGCGTGATTGGTTGCTGACCAATAATAATGCTGGCTGTCATAATAGCCACGTGCATCACAGACAGGTGAGCAGTGATAACAGGCGTGGTCATGTGTAGGCCTGGTCTGTGGTCAGCGGTCAGTCTTACCAACACAGGTCTCGGCCAACTCCTCCACAAAGGACTCAGTCAGCCGAGGGCTCCAGTCACGCGTGTGGATCTCCAGAATGTGCTTACGGGCCTAGAGAGGGGGATGGAGGGAGGGAGAGAAATAGGAAAGAGGGAGGGAGGGAAAGATAGAGAGAGAGGGAGAAAGAGAGGGAGAGAGATGGGGGAGATAAATAGGTAGAGGCAGGAAAATATTACAAAATAAACAGAGTTTGGTGGGTAAAGGGAGAGTAAGACACAAGGAGAGAAAGGGGAGATGCAGGGGGTAGAAGAAGAAGAATGAAAGGGGGATAGACAAGAGAGAAACCAGAAAAAACAAACATAGTGATTAGCAGCCAGAGACAAGAAGACAGAAAAAGAAACTTGACATGTTTGGACACGCAGATTGAGGAGGGGAGGGGGCTTCAGTTCAGACAGCTGCTTCCGCCCCCAACTGAGTGACAGTGCAACAGAAATGCCAAACACACAATGTGTGTGTGTGTGTGTGTGTGTGTGTTAGAACGTGCACAGACATGTTTTGTGAGCACCTTCTTGTCGGGCTGGTCAAACGAAACCAGAAGGAGCACACACACACACACACACACACACACACATCTACCCACACACACATCCACCCACACAAACAGGCAGGCTGAAAACATGTGTTGTCTTGTCAAGCAGGTTGAAGATGAATTCTTGGTTAAAATGTCCAGACACATACAAATTACCACACACTTTTCTGTTTGTGTTTGTGTGTGTGTGTGTGTGTGTGCAGGGTTTTTCCTGGGTCAAAATGGGTCTTCGGTGCTCAAAAAAAAAATTGCACGCGTAGCGCGCACAGTCTGTGTTACCATGTCACCTTATTAGCTTACATGTTACCATTTCATAAATAATGGAGGATATGCTTCAGGAAATCATTTTGCTTACACTTTAGATTAAAATAGATAGGCTAATAGATTGACAGTAGTCCAAGCCCCATGGTGCTATCATGTATGGTTCAAAGATGATCAAGGTTTACCTCTACATATGCAAACTACTGAAATGTATATCAATAAAATCTAGAACTAACCAGTGGTCAGAAATGTAACACACAAATTATGAAATTCAAGTTTATCTATTATTACTATTCATTTTTATTATACAAACCTACATACCATTCTTTTTGTTTTTATTATTAAAACTGTCTACAAATATGTTTAACTTCTATTGGCCCACCAATGGAGGCTGCGTTGGAAATCAAACTTTTCTCAGCATTTTGAGTGGACATTTAATTTGCATTTGTACAGGTGTATTCGTACACGTCGGGCTGGCCCTCGCAGCGGAACGACAGTTTACAACCGCACCGGTTTATTTATCAATGATAATATTAATATTATTATATTCGAGATGCAACACAAATCTATCCGCTCTCCTCCGAACGAGCTGAGCTTTCATTGATAAACCAATGCGGTTGTCTGCCTCTCCCGAGGCCCCGCGGTCTACTGGTACTCGTTCAAACGGGTAGACAAATCAAATAATAGCCTACACCTGTGTATGTCCTCAACATAGCAGATATTTTAATACATTGAAAGCCATGAATACTGAAAATAGAATGTTATGCTCAAAATCAGCGCCGACTGATGAAGTCAGGATACATACGCAAGTTGACTGATTGGCAGCTGGCCGCTCTGTCCATTCGCGCACCTCACAGTTGCGTATTGTTCAGACAAGAAGACACGCTTATCAACTCGATTACTATTGATCAAAACATAACGAGGTTTCGGCTGTAGCCTATACTTGAAACACACTATTGAGACCATATTCGCTTACATGCATTGCACATGTGATGAATTGCCAATCATTGAACAGAGGCTGCTCCTAGCTTGCCAGTTTAGAGAAGACGTTGGTTTGAATTTGAGCAAGCAGCTAGCTAGCAGTTGCTGACATTATCTAGCTAGCTAGCAGTTGCCTACAATATCTTAAAAAAATACTTTGATAGTAGGCTTAGTGTTTTATTTAAGCAGTGTGTTTGTGTACCTATATATCCTATGTGTGATGGTTAGAATATTAATGCCATATACAATAACTCACTTATGAGAGCTATCCAAAGACTGGTGGCTGCCTTAATGTACTGTATTTAGCAGTCAACCTCCCTTACTCTGTACGTTTAGATGCTTTACAGCTAGCTGTAAGCCATTAGATGCATGAGAAATAATTCATATCTATAAATAACAGCTCACCTTTATCTTTTTAACCAGATTTGTAAACAGGTCGCGATCAATATTTTGCAGTAGCTACAATAGGCTACCTTGGTTAAATATCGAATTACGGTAGATGCATGCTAGCATTGCACTAAATAATTAAGACCGCTAACATTAATTAGTGGTGTTAACATAAAGTCAGTTATTGTATATGGCATTAATATTATTCTAAAACACCTTCACTAGTTGTTTTAACCAGATTTGTAAGCAGGTTGAAAACAACATTTTTTAAGTAAAGTCCCTTGGTTTAAAACAGCTAAAAGCTAGCTACGTCTTCTCTAAACTGGCAAGCTTGGAGCAGCCTCTGTTCAATGATTGGCTCAGGGGGTGGGAGGTGGGATGCGCCCTTGAAGTCGACCGTGAGGGCTCAAAACACTATTAAGCTGAATTGCGCCATGAATGACAGCTTTTTTTTTGTTTTGTTTGTTTTTTTGCCTTAGGCGCTCGCGATTTGTTGTAGGTGCTCGGGAAAACGGCTTAAGCCCGAATTATAGATCTGCGTCGGTGTCCGTCCGTTTTACGGATGGGCGGGGAAACAGATTCGGACGTACTGTTTTTGATTTATACTTCTTCGACGGCTGTGGGTGTTGAAAACAATTCACCGCCAGAACAGTGGGTGGAGCAGCGGTTTTTTGGTCACAGACGAGCTACTACGCGACCTCTTTGAGTGATAGAATTCGTCGATTGTTTATCTCCCTCCTCCCAGCCGTCACGTCATCAAGACCAACAGGTGTAGTCACATGGGTCTTTGAGACACACTACATTACAATGAACAGTCTGTCTAACGCTATATATTCACTTGAAAAGGCAAACTTATCTCCATCATGGTAGGTATTATTTGTGTGAAAAATAGTAGCAATCTATAACAAAATGATATGCTTATCTTACATACACTATAGAAACTATTAAAAACGATTCAATGAAATGAATACTATCTCATTTTCTTTGGTATTTTTTGTCATATTCAGATTTGTAATGATGATTGCTGGGTAATATGTATGCTGTTGTCCAATGTCAAGTCTCTATTTGATCATGTGACAAGACGATATGATAGTTTAGGCGCAACATCTGAACGTCAAGACCAACAAGCTGACTGGGCAAATAAATATCTGTGACAACGTGATTACAGGAGGCAAACTGGTATCAGGGAAGAAGTAAAAAATAAACTGTCATCTGGAGAGTTTAAAAGAATACAAAACGAGGGGGAATCTACTGTATGGAGATATTTCTGCTTAGTAGTCAACGCGGATTTATTAAACCTGGATGGTTGGGGGAGAGAGATGAACGTCAAAACCGACAAACTGGGCCAGAGGCAAAAGCACCTGCAAGCTGAAAACAATGGCTTTCAAACATAAGCGTGATAAGGCATTGAACATTCCATATTTAAATATCTTAATAAGTAGTCAAGTCAACGTGTCTGCCTCACGTGATGGAGAAGTTCGTTTTTGAGACTAAAATAAATCACATTTAGGATAATAGCCTTCTTGTGTGCGGGGATTTTTTTTATGTCCTAGCTGTGACAACGTGATTACAGGAGGCAAACTGGTATCAGGGAATAAGTTAAAAAAGAAACTGTCATCTGGAGAGTTTAAAACAATACAAAACGAGGGGGAATCTACTGTATGGAGATATTCCTGCTTAGTAGTCAAGGCATTGAACATTCCATATTTAAATATCTTAATAAGTAGTCAAGTAAACGTGTTTGCTTCACATGCTTCTCCCCTGTACAAAAGCGTCGGCTAAATGACTAAATGTAAATGGATTAAACCTCGATTGTTGGACTATGTAGATCGTTTTATAACGAACTTTGTGCACTTAAAGTTTTAAAAAAAAGAAACTGTCATCTGGAGAGTTTAAAACGACACTCGAGGGGAAATTTACTGTAGGCCTGTGGAGATATTTCTGTCGGATGGCATCATATTCTATGCGGATTCTAATGAGGCTGTTTGATATGTCCAATGTAAGAAGTGTGAAGCTTTAATGAAATATGATTGATGCCATCCTCTTTCTCCACAACATGGATTAAACATCGATGGTTGGACTATGTAGATACTTTTATAAGGAATGTGTCCGTGTACTTACATTTTTCAAAAGATAATCTTCAATGGTAAGACTTGTTTTATTCGCGCCTCTTCTGGTGTAGCATATAACGTGAGTTTTATTTAGGCATATCAGATGCATAGCGTGTGTAATGTGTAGGCCATTTCATTCCGTTCTTGCAATGTGAATAATTCATTTCAATATGCTTATATCCCTTTTGTGCGCGCTTGTGCGTTTAACGGGGCTTGTTTGTGTGAGCCAGTGCATTTATCATTCATCTGTTGATGCTCGAGTTTAATAAAGGCAGGCTATTCTTAAGAAACGTATGTAAATGTGTGACATTGACTCATTGGGGTTCGGACTAAATATTTTACTTGCTGTCGGGCTGGGGTAGGGCTGGGACAAGTCAGCGCGATAAGGCATTGAACATTCCATATTTAACTTGGCATAGTCGCCCCATAATGCCGTGCGGCGGGCACATACTTTTCTCGATGTGATGCAGCGCATAGACATATATACATGTCTATGATGCAGCGCCCAACGATGTTATTTAACAATGTTCCTTACTGCTCTAATTGCATGTCGTTGTTCTGTGTTGGGACGGAGTTTATACAGGTGTGTGACGGTAGCAGTCTGTTCGTGATAACTTGTAGCAGGGCATAAAGCCCGTGCCATTTTGACATTGTATTGTGTTTAGTGTTTAATTAAAAGCCATAACAAATATTCCACACTTCCGTGATTTGTTACAATATCTTAATAAGTAGTGAAGTCAACGTGGATTCTATGGATTAAATTCATTTATTGACACATCTTTTCAGGACGGCCACATCGCTTTAAAACGACGTGTTTATAAGTTACATTATTCAAAGATGGTAGATAAAAGGCGAGATAATCGCCAGGTGTAATAAGCCTACTTTCTCATTATGTGTGTGTGTTAGGGTTTGTAATGCAATGGTGTTGGCTGCAAGTTAACTCCACTTCACGTTAAGGTTAGCTTTTGTATATGAGCATTCATTTCAACTGTTCCATCATCTGAAATATCACGGTGTCGAAAAACAAACCTTTGATCTAAACAGAATATTCAGTATGGAATGGGAATATTTCAGAGCAGGGCTATCTTTTATCGCGTTTGACAAATATGCTCCGATTGCTGTGATGTCTCCTGTGAGAATGGGATAGTATTCTCTCCTATGAATTCGCGGTCATTTGAGCGTCCTTATAAGTGTTTCAGAAATATCTTCAGACCTCTTCTGTTATGTTTGTTCATAATCAACTAGAAGAAGCTTGTGAGACGGTCTACAGGCTATTCATAAAAAACATACGTAAATGTGTCATTAGTATGAACAGTTGAGACATTGACTATGTCTGGTTGGATTCCGACAATATATTTGAATGGCTGTCTGGCTCGGGCACTACTCTGTCGGACGCAGGCCGGGCTCGGACAGAAATATTCGGCTGATCCACACTCTATAACAGAATAGGAACAGATAGGGAATGAAACAGGAAATGTGAGATTCCGGAAATGATGTCGTTAGGAAATGATTTCGTTAGCGGACCAATCACAGCCAAGGGGGTATCCGTCGCTATCCGTTCGTATCCGAAAAAGTTACAAAAATCGAGAGGTGCACGTCGGTGTCCGTCCAGCTCTCCGAAGGGCTCGGATGGGCTCGGATGGGCGTTCCCACCACGGGGAAGGGTGTTGCCAAGGCGTGGCTATGTGTCCGGACGGACACCGACGCAGATCTATAATTCGGGCATTAGGCGCGCGCCCAAATTTTCTCTATGCAGGAAAAACCCTGGTGTGAGTGTGCTTACACACCTTCTTGTCGGGCAGATTGAAGAGGAACTCTCGGTCGAAGCGCCCTGGCCTCCTGAGCGCTGGGTCGATAGAGTCGATTCTGTTGGTAGCACCAATGACCACTATCTCCCCACGGTTATCCAGCCCGTCCATCAACGCCAGCAGAGTGGACACTATAGAACTACACACACACACACACACACACACACACACACACACACACACACACACACACACACACACACACACACACACACACACACACGAGAGGGAGGAAGGGAGGAGATACACAGGAGAGAACGGAGACAAGTGACGGAGGGAAAGTGAAAATCAAACAAAAAGGAATGTTTATGTGTTCTGTAACCTAGGTTATGAACAAGAAAGTTCCTTTGGAGAAATGTAATGTCAGCATATAGCCTACCACCTGTAGTGTGGTGTGTGTGTGTCTGTGAGTGTGTGTGTGTGTGTGTGTAATGTAGTGTGTATTCTGTAGCAGTGTGTGAGCTACCTGTTATATAATGTTCTGGAGTTGTGTGGGAGTTTCCTGTAGTGTGTATCCTGTTGTGGAGTGATTTACCTGTGGCATGCAGTGTGTTGAGTAGAAGGCAGTGTGTGTTGAGTGTGTAGTGTTTGGAAGAGTGGTGTGTAGTGTGTGTGGAGCATGTAGTGTTAAATTCTGTAGTGGAGCTGTGTGTATGTGAGTTTGTGTGTGTGTGTGTGTGTGTGTGTGTGTGTGTGTGTGTGTGTGTGTGTGTGTGTGTGTGTGTGTGTGGGTGTGGCACATATCCATGTCTAATCGTTCGGGTCCGGTCTGGTCCATGTCTGTATATGTATAATCATGTCTGTGTGTCTCTCTGTGTGTGTGTGCGCGTGTGAGTGCGTGTGTGTGTGTGTGTGTATGCGTGTGTGCGTGTGCGTGTGCGTGTGCGTGTGCGTGCGTGTGTGTGTGCGTGTGTGTGTGTGTGTGTGTGTGTGTGTGTGTGTGTGTGTGTGTGTGTACGTGCGTGTGCGTGTTACCTGTGGATCTGGTCCTGCCTGCTGGACCGCACTGGAGCGAGACCATCAATCTCATCAAAGAAGATGATCGAGGGCCTCATGAGGTAGGCCTACAGAGAAGAGAGGAGAGGAGGACAGGAGAATGGAGGGAAGAGAAAGAGAAGATAGGACAGGAGAGAGGTGAAGAAAAGAAAGGGGAGAAGACAGGAGGAGAGAGGAAAAGAAGAAAAGGGAAGAGGACAGGATGGCAGAAGAGGAATGAGAGAGAAAGAGAGGGGAGAGAGAGAAAAAGAGAAGGGGAGAGAGAGAAAAAGAGAAGGGGAGAGAGAGGAAAAAAAGAGAATAAAAGGAGGAGGAAAGAAGGATCATGAATACGCCTGCGTGTCAGTTGGTCTGAGTCTCTGCGTGTCAGTTGGTCTGAGTCTCTGATTTGATCTCTCCATGGAGAGGGTGCACCTGTGGTGGGTGTGGCCATTGGCTCACCTGGTCAAAAAGTAGGCGGAGCTGTCTCTCAGACTCGCCCACCCATTTGCTGAGGCAGTCGGCTCCCTTCCTCATGAAGAACGACACCTTTCTGTCGCCATGACTACACTCGTTCGCCAGCGCCCGCGCCACCAGAGTCTTCCCTGTGCCTGGAGGACCGTAAAACAGACAACCCCTACAGGAGAGAGAGAGAGAGAGAGAGAGAGAGAGAGAGAAGGGCAGAGAGAAAGAGAGAGCAGGAGAGGCAGAGAGATCGAGAGAGCAGGAGAGGCAGAGAGAGACGGGACTAATTAGGATGGAGAGGTTAAAACCAAAGCTCAGGCAGTGGGCAGTCCTTTGTGTGATGAGGTAGCGGGCAGTGTGCAGCCTTTTGAGTGAGAGAGAAAGTGGTGTGTAGTGTGTGGTGTGTAGTGTGTGGTGTGTAGTGTGTAGTGTGTAGTGTGTGTGAGGTAGTGGGCGGTTCTTTAGCACACACTGAAGCTGTGGTGCGTTGTGATGCCATCTCACCTTGGGGGCTGGATCTTGAACTTCTCAAACACCTCGGGGTAGAGCAGGGGGAACACCACCATCTCCTTCAGCGCGCGGACGTGGTGCTCCAAACCGCCAACACTGTCGAACCTCACCTACACACACACACACACACACGCGTTACTTATCGATAGGGAAAATTACTTTACATATTACATATTCTACTACTAAACAGCCCCAGACTTACGGAGGAGTCGATGTTCATGGGGCCTACGTGTTAGTATTACTAATAATAGTAGTATAAGTACTAGCAGTAGTAGTAGTAGTAGCAATAGTATGACTAATAATAGTAAAATAGTAGTATTACTAATAATAGAAGCAGTAGTAGTAGTAGTAATAGTAGTAGTAGTAATTTGACTAATAGTAGTAGCAGTAGTACTATTGAGAGACTTACTGAGGAACGCTGTTCATGGGGTTTATGAGTTAGTATTACTAATAATAGTAGTAGTAGTAGTAGTAAAAGAAGAAGAAGTAGTAGTTTTACTAATAGTATTAGCAGTAGTAGTATTGAGAGACTTACGGAGGAGTCGATGTTCATGGGGTTCATGTGTTAGTATTACTAATAACAGTAATAGTAGTAGTAGTAGTAGTAGTAGTAGAGACTTACTGAGGAGTCGATGTTCATGGGGCCCACGTGTTAATATTACTAATAATAGTAGTAATAGTAGTAGTAGCAGTAGCAGTAGTAGAAGCAGTAGCAGTAGTAGCAGAGGTGGCAGTAGTAGTAGTAGTAGTATGACTAATAATAGTAAAAGTAGTATTACTAATAATAGAAGCAGTACTAGTAGTTTTACTAATAGTTGTAGCAGTAGTAGTATTGAGAGATTTACTGAGGAGTCGATGTTCATGGGGTTCATGTGTTAGTATTACTAATAATAGTAATAGTAGTAGTAGTAGTAGTAGTAGTAGAAGTAGTAGTTTTACTAATAGTTGTAGCAGTAGTAGTATTCAGAGCCTTACGGAGGAGTCGATGTCCATGGGGTTCATGTGTTAGTATTACTAATAACAGTTGTAGTAGAGACTTACGGAGGAGTCGATGTTCATGGGGTTCATGTGTTAGTATTACTAATAACAGTAATAGTAGAGCCTTACGGAGGAGTCGATGTTCATGGGGTCCACGTCGGCCAGGCTGGCGCCCACTTTGGCCCGATCCCTCAGCACCCCACTTGTCAGGTCCTCACCAAGCAGATTCATGGGCAGACACCTGAGCACACACACACACACAAACACAAATTGGAAAGGATAAGTCCCACAAATGACACACACAAACGTCAACATCCAAACAGAAACAAATCCTTCTAGCCACCAGAGGACGTGTCAGTCCATCAGTAGACATGTTGGAATTGAAACACTGACATTTCATACCCACTGCCCAAATAAACACCTGTAATTTCATACCCACTGCCCAAATAAACACCTGTAATTTCATACCCACTGCCCAAATAAACACCTGTAATTTCATACCCACTGCCAAACAAACACCTGTAATTTCATACCCACTGCCAAACAAACACCTGTAATTTCATACCCACTGCCCAAACAAACACCTGTAATTTCACACCCACTGCCAAACAAACACCTGTAATTTCACACCCACTGCCCAAACAAACACCTGTAATTTCATACCCACTGCCCAAACAAACACCTGTAATTTCATACCCACTGCCCAAACAAACACCTGTAATTTCATACCCACTGCACAAACAAACACCTGTAATTTCATACCCACTGCCCAAACAAACACCTGTAATTTCATACCCACTGCACAAACAGTCTGACTGTTTTTCTGGACATGCCACAATGAGTGCTATACAGTGGCCATGTTCAGACTGCAGGCAAATCAGATCTTTCGTGACGATTGTCTGCACTGTCATTTGTAAGGGATCAGATTGGATGTGTGTGTCCCACACATTGCTATGGTTACGCTGTAGGAGCGGTGTAGTGTCAGCATGAATTCTAGCACTTCTTTCACTCTGGATTTGACGAGGCCAGAGCATCGTTTTTTTTCCCTGCTGTCCAGACTTTCAAAACTCAATGTGGACACAGTCGGAACACGCCATATAAAGGAATCTGAACGAGGCCAAACACAACCCAGAATCGGTCAGAAAGTCAGTTCATTTATTTGTTTATAAACCAGTCTGCCTTATCCCCTCTGCTTAAAGTAGCATGCATTCCTCAACTACCCACAATGCCCTGCTCCCCACAGCGCTACCCCCACGACAGCCTCAGTTTGCAAATGAAACACATTTATATGCGCATGTGTGTGTGTGTGTGTGTGTGTGTGTGCGCGTGTGCGTGCCCATGTATGTGTGCATGCATGCATGCCTGCGTGTGTGTGTTTGTCACCTGTTGCGTGCACGGGACATGCTTTTGCTCTTCCTCCTCTCAAAGCGCTCCTCGTCTGATGAGGAGGTGGTGTCACTGCTGTGGATGGCATGCTTCTTAATCCTGACAGAACACACACATACACACGCCAAAATGACTTTAAAACAACAGACACTTTGAGAACTAAAACAGCACACACACACACAGAGACAAGGTGCAAGTATTCTTCAAAACCAGAGACAAAAATCTACACTTGCATTCTACACACAACTTCAAACAACCCATACATTTGGAGGGATTTAGACAACACTTAAGACATTTACAGACCTGCCAACCTTGAAGAAAGTTTTTGAGTACCAGGGGAGTTTCAGTTTGGCAGGGGCTTTGCATACGGTCAATTCCCCACTCACCGCCATATCATTCAGTTATTCAACATAATAAATCAGCGGCAAAGAAAACAATACAATCATATTGTCTTGACAAGAATTCTATAAATGATAAGAGATCTTTACATTTTGCATCATTTAGCACTTCTAAAGAATATATATATATATATATATATTAAAGCTCCTATTTAAAAGTATACATCTATCTACTTGCATCCATCTATCCACTTGCTCTTGACTGCTTTGCCTCATAGCTTGGCGATTTGACCTTTTTGAGCAGAGCATCACTGAAGCCTTCCATGTGACAGACAGTCCCCTTTGCAGCCATGCTCACCTTTCTTGTAACCAAAGCGCTTATCATGTCAGTGCTCAGGGTTGCTCTGTATTGGGTCTTGTTTTTGGTAACGAGACTGAAAATCGCCATCTGACGTCATGATTATTTTATACCTGCAAGGCTGGTCGGTTGACTGGCTGCAATAGTAGGAATTATTTGCTACGTTAGCAGTCTGTAATCAAACACCTTTGCAATGGTCACTTTGCCCCAACAGAGCGATTCAAAGTTAGAACAGTCTCCGTGGCGTTTGAGTTAACGTTACTGCAGGTAAATTAGCCTACTCCATCAGTTATTCACACCGTTGCCGTCTCGTAACCAGACTAATCACATCGTATGCTAGCTACTACGGCTAACTTTTTATACAAATGTATCTGAAGGATATACCCCTTGAAATGCATCATCTCGTTAAGTTACCGAACACATGTTTTAACGTTTTATATGCTTACATTACGGTCACATTCATGTGCTTGATTATTACTCCCCCACTTCCCATTGTACCTCAGCAATGCATTACGCCTCGGTGGATAATAAAGTAGCAGTGTAGTAGTAGGCTATCAGTGGATGTTGAGTGAGTGAGAGTACTATTTCGGGTCGGGGAGGGTCACAGAACCACAGGCACAAGGTCGTAGTATCTTGTCCAATCTAGTTTAAATAAATGTACGGTTTGTATCGATTGATTTTTTTTGCGTAGTTTCAGGTGCAGGTTGGCAGGTCTGCATTTAAGTCCTTAAGCAGTCAACACACACACACCTTAAGACAGGTGGCATCACACACACACACACACACACACACACACACACACACACACTTGTGCCGAGTTTAAATATCCTCCACATTAACACCAGAGATTTTTAACCTCTTGGGTCACTCCAGTACTGATAGTGGATCTGTCACCAGAGAGAGACAGAGAGGAGAGGCGGGAAGGGGAGAAGAGGAGAGAGGAGAGAGGAGGAGAGAGGAGGAGAGGAGAGGAGGAGAGGCTACCTGATATGGCTTCTACGCGCAGGAGACCTGTGGGTGTCAAATAGGGAGTTGTTGCTCTGCTTTCTGTTCACGGGCTCTGCAAACAAACAAACAAAACAGGACAACCGCATGATGGGAAGGAAGGAACAGCCAGGTGGACAAAACATCATCATCAACAACAACAACAAACAAACAAACAAACAAACAGTAACAATCAAAGCAACCAGATAGATAGGTCTGCACAAAAAAACACATTCTTGTAAATACTAGCCATATTTTTACTTACAAACAGAAATAGAATAGAAATCTATTTCAGTGGTGCAGTTACACTCAGGGTATGAAACGGGGTTGAATCATGGGTGACCCCGGGGTCATTGGAGGTGAGGTCACGCTGGGGCCAACCCCCGAGGCGCCCTGAGTGGAGTGTGTTTCTGGGATTTACCTATAGGGGGCGCCTCATAGCGCTGCACAGTCTTGCGCTGCCTGAGGTTGTACGGCCGGTCGTTCTCTTCGCCCGGCTCCTCTGCCTCGTCTCCATCATCTTCATCGTCTTCTTCCGCCCCGTCATCATCATCGTTGTCTGCCTCTTCGTGGGATTCTACGAGGGGGAAACAAATGATTTTTTATTACTAGGGTTTACCTCAAGGTGTTCTGAGACAGTTCCCAGTCAAAACACTGACAAACTTCAGCACAGTGAAATAAATGTGTATCTCGCAGTCCTGAAGCTCAACTGGGGCAACAAGGTTCTACAAAAGAGTGTGTGTGTGTGTGTGTGTGTGTGTGTGTGTGTGTGTGTCTTACCCTCTGAGTTCTCTCCCTCCTCGTCCTCTGCTGGGCTCTCCTTCTTGCTGAGGGCCTTGTGGTGTGCCTGCACCCCGAAAGGGTTCCGCCGCATGGACTTCCTTCTCTTCACCCGCGAGTACATGTCCATGTTCTCCTGCAGAACCCAACACAGAACATTTACCATTGAACAGCCGTGGAAACGGCCTTAGAACACCTAAAAAGTGTTCCTTCTATGGTCTTAAGGCTTGCACAGTCTAGTTGTGTTCTTAAAGTAACAGTATTTAGCAATTGTACTTTAGGGTTAGGATTAGCAATTTTACAAACAGCTTAAAAAAATCGGGGCGCTACAATGACGTTTAATATGGAGAATGGCCTCTGTGCCATTGTCATACCAGGGTCTGTAGGCATATTACTGCGCTCTGTACGTTTCTGGAAGCCGCCCAAGTACTACTCTCTGCCGGACTAGTAAGTAACTTATTTCCCGTCTTGCTTTGTCTTGTGTTGCACTTGCTTGATGTTTGACTGTGTTAGGAAAGTTGTTGACTCACTAGTTTGTCATAGTGTCAAAGTAAGCAAATGTCAACAGGTTTCGTTAGGTTTAGCCGCTAGGATCTCGTTAGCGATTAGCAATTCCTCGGTTGTGCTGCTTTAAGAGATTGGTTATGGTTATGACAACTTTCATGGAGTGTTCTCATAGGGAACGACAACGCAGAACCCACCAGCTCTGTGTCAGTCCACATGCGGAGACGTTCCACCTCTCGGTTCTGCCGGATGCTACTGATGTTGTCCATCTCCTGAAGAACCGCTTCCGCCGTGCTGGAAATAAACACACTACCAGAAATCAACAACCACATTCAAACAGTACGTAACAAACAAACAAACAGACCAACTAACATCAGTCACATCATAGCACACTCACACACATACAATTACAACAAACCCAGGCAAAGAAAAGACCACACAAGTAGGTCCTTAAACAGGTTGAAACCCATGGAAGAGGATGTTTGTTTCCCCATTTAACCGCCCTCTCAAAGAATACGATTTATATGTTTTTGTATGTATACGTGGACAACTCTCCCTCTCTCTCACACACACACACACACACCATAGAACATGTATGTTTCCAACCATGCTGAAACCCATGTAAGAGGCCAGATTGGCTGGTCCAGCTCATGCTGGTCTCCCCCTCCTTCAGCCTCCAGCACAGACCAGCCATCTGTCCCAGACAAGCTGACACATCACCACGACCCCCACTACAGACGTGAGCACGTGCACACACACACACACACACTTTCGTTTTCCTTCAAATTATCTGCAACTACGACCCCCAAAGAGATGAGCACACAGTCTCTCATTAACACACACACACAAAGCACACTTTCTTTGAGCTGATAAGATGGATAGATGGTGGTATTCCATTAAAAAAATGTTTGTGTAACAGTTAGCTCCTGCTGACTGGTAAAGAGGGTGTAATCTCTACAATATGATACAGTCCAAACACTGCACAGTTTAGCTCCACATGATAATTATACTGCATGGGAAGTACTTTATTACAGAATACATATTTGTATCACTCGACTGGTGTAAGTGCAATCTTAGCCTCCTTGCTGGCATTACTGCAGTGTTTCCCACACAAAGACTCTACTGTTGCGGACCGCCCAGGTACATCAACAGCCGCCAGTATATTTGTTTTCTGCCTGAGAGAACAACACCATCCGCATGCACTAAAGCTAATTTAATATCTTGGCAACATCATTGTGCCAATTTAATTCCATGTGCAAGGCTCTAAGCGCAAACATGGCTCCCACACACCACACGATGGCTTTAGTTTGTGCACAAAGCATTGGGCTCGCTGCTTTGCTCGCTGCCCATCAATGATTAGGGCCCCACATGTTCTGACAAACAGTGTCATCTTTGTACACACTAAGGGCTGAAACACACCAAACGCGTTTTTACAACGGCAGACGCTTCAAAAACATCTTGGCAAAGTGCGGTGGGCAAAACAGCCGCAGGCGCACCAGGCTGTTTTGCCCGGCGCCTATGAAGCGGAGCTGCGTGCGCAACCTGCCTGGGCCGAGTGTGACATTGATGAGCAGTGCGCCTCCGCTCCTTGCGCTGAAAAGTTGAGAATATTTCAACTTTTAAGCGCACCTAAAAAATGCTAGAAAGACGCGACGCGTGTGTTTTATTCTTTACGTTTTTACTTTGTCTAACTCTTCCCCTGTGGGCAGATGCGGGGTCTGTGAAATATATTATGTGAAATGAAAACAAATATTCAATAAATCAAAATATTGTGCTAAAAGTCACACATATTTGTTGTTTGTCATGTGCAGTAGAGCATTTTTGTGGTAGGCTGCAGGTAATGTGCTGGTCGGAAGCCGGGCGCGCAAGTATACTTCAGACCTGTGGGAAACACCGGACTGCCTCCCGTTGCTATGGTAACACATTCAGGTCCTTCTCATAGCACATCTGTTTGTGTGTCTGTGTTACCTGTTCGAATAGCAGGCTCTAGTTGATGTGTTTGTGTTTGTGTGTGTGTTGACTGTTTACACAGCAGGGACTGGTTGATATGTGTGTGTGTGTGTGTGTGTGTGTGTGTGTGTGTACACACGTGCGTGTGTGTGCTACCTGTTGATAAGCTGGTCAAACAGCAGGCTCTGGTTGAGGTGTGTGCGTGTGTTTGCATGTGTGTGTGTGCTACCTGTTGATGAGCTGGTCGAACAGCAGGCTTTGGTTGAGATGCTGAAACTGGCTCTTCCTGGTGCGGCAGCCCCTCTTCACCTCTACATGGCCGTTCAGTCGGGAGTCGGCCCCATCGCCGCCCCCCCGCTCCCGTTGGCTCATACGCGCTGGAATCCAAACAAAAGAGGCGGGGCTTCAGAGCCAGCCAACAATAAACAAAGAGGTGGAGCTACACATCTATCCAATCCGCAAATAAAAAGGTGGGGTTTTAGAGTTATCCAATCAGCAAGAAACCCAAAGAGGTTGGGCTACCGAGTCATCCAATCAGCAACAACATTGAAAAGGCAGGGCTACACATTCACCCAATCAGCATTAAAAAAAAACAAAGGGGTGGAGCTACAAATATATTTAGTAAGCAAAAAGATCAAAGTCTTCAGGCTAGGTTCACTTATCAGAAAGCAAACCAAAGAGGGGTTTCATATCTATGCAATCAGATCCAATTCATTAAGCTTCAATCAGTACAGTCAACTGGATTACTCAGTAATCCTACTAAATTGTAGGTGGTAATTCTTCATTCTCAAAACTGTATTATTTGGGGAGATTCACCGGGACAAACACACTGCAAAGTGCAATGCAAAGTGTTACACATGGGCCACTTATATACACACAGGAACTTACTGGCATGGAGCCCAGAGTCTATTATACATACAGGAACTTATGATTGGAATTCCAGGAACTTAAAATGATACTCAGTGAAAAAAGGTATAAAAAAAGTAATTAAAAAAAGAAACAAGGTAAGAAAACTTACTGTGTCCATTTTGGATAGCACCTGAGGACAACCTGGAGACACAAGAAAACAATAAATATTAAAATGACAAATAATAAACATAATAACCAACAATTAAAGCTGAGTGAATAGTTTCATCCATACAGAGGATAATCCAGTGAATAGTTTCATCCATATAGAGGATACGCCAGTAAATGGTGTGCGTGGTAATTTGATACAATACAATACTAACTTTATCATTCACAGCTGTTTCTATATGGAGCACATGGAACTGTGTGTGTTTGTGTGTGTTTGTATGCTTTCCCCAGCTATCTTTCATGTCTGAAGTTTCCATTACTTTTAGTTATACACAGGAAAAGTGTTGAATGTTAAATTGGTTCCTATTGGTTGGGGACTTCCCACAGCGGCCAAACCTCTCACAGTCACATGCAGGTACTCATGCCAAACAACCTAGGTCCAACCCCCATACTTACGATGGGTAAGGACACATATCAACACCGGGGAAAACAACAGATACACCTCAAGGTACACCTTGGAAAAAAAAATGTCCACGCATATCTCAGTGTCTGATTTGCGAAAAGCGCAATTATCTAAACGTCAATCTCAGTATACTATGGCATGCCACAGGTCATCTAGGGCAAGTGCTGGGAGGACTGGAGGGGTGGGGTCGGAGGGGGGTAACCCCCTCAGGAGCACGAACCCAGGTCAGGGCTTATTTTGTAGCCTCTCCCCCCATCGAATGAGACCCTTTCTCAGAGTATTGCGCAATAGTCCAGATGCAAATTGTACGGATTGTCGAATCTTTTTGGTCACACCTCGTACATACTAAACGTGAAAATGCAGTCTAATTTATGGACTTGCTTAAAGAATGTCGTCCATCAACAGGAGACAATCGTATTCATTTATTCACCATCTGTGCTGCAAGTTCCCCAAGGAGAAAAACACCAAAACTACACATCCGCAGAGTGTGTGTTGTACTTGTAACAGTCCATTTAGTCCACATGGTCACCTCACAAGAGATGGGGATGTATTCCCATGTTTCGTGTCTTAAGTGTTCCTTAAAGCTACTGTGTGACGTATCGCTGGTGCTGTGTGTGTGTGTGTGTGTGTGTGTGTATTTCCTCACCTGGTGCAGTAGTGTGGCACGTGCCAGCTGACCCTCTGCTCTTTGCTCTGGGGACTGGGTGACGTGTCGCTGGAACTGGGGGTGCGTGTCTGCCGCCGCGTCCGCTTAGAGGGGGGGGACTGGCGAGGGCTGCAGGGGCTGCTCACATCACTACTGGCCTCCTTCTGTACAACACACACACACAAACATAGTTTACAAATACAATTTACACACACAACACCACTACTGGCCATTATTGTTGGCCTTCTTCCACACACAAACACAAACCAGGGCTCCAGATGACTACTAAAATGGTTGCCAGCGGGCCTACATTTTACATTTTGCCATTTCTTTCCCTGTAGTGACAGTCCCCCAGGTGAACACATTTCCTTCAGCCAGCTGACATACTAACATCATTAGCGCTTGTCCCACTGGGCAAAAAGGCTACATCACGAAAGCTCAAAAACTCAGACGACTTGCCTAATCAAAGGACAGGTGTACTTATGGGTGCAGTGTCATAAAACACCGCATTGATTTGGCATTTGTTTTCAGCTAGAATAAACGTTTTATGAAATCTGTCAGTGAAAACTACAGGCTAATCTGTGCAGCAGGTCACCTATATCATCTTTCTTCACTCTTGAAGCAACTTGAACAGAAAGTACAAGCTACTATTTTCCCAGTTGCCAAAAGTTGACAGATCCCTGAAAAATGAACATGACATGAAATGAAATTCTGTCAGACAACACATGCCACAGTGAGCACATGTAGTTAACGTTTACATTTTTTTACCAGCCACTTCTAAAATCTACCAGCCACCATTTTGAAATCACACGTTTGTGTGTGACTAACTTCTCTGTAAGTTTGTCGACAGAAAAAAAAAAACAGAAAAACTAATAGGCTACACATTTTTCCCTTAAAAAAACAATCAATTAATATTTATTCACTTATTCTTACCCCTTTGTTCTCCCTCATACATCACAAACACATTACTTTAACAGTCTTTTAACATCAAACTTTAACATCAAACTAACACTCAGAACTTTAATGATTACATACTCGCTCTCCCTCCTTTGCTTCAAAATCCCTCCTCATCAGAATCTGATTCAATTCAGATGAATCAGTTCAAATTAATCTGAATCAGTTCAGATTAGTTTTTTTCTCCGGAGCCGACTCCTTGTATGATGCTGATGATCACCTACTTGTGTGGGTATGCCAAGAACATGGTTCAGTGGCAAACCTGGGTAGGTTAACTCAGAGAAAGTGGTAAACCTCCTAACCAGGAGAATGAAGACAGAGGGTTCTTCTTTTTCTTTACCACTTACTCTGAGTTAGCTTACCCAGGTTTGTCACTAAACCACGTACTTGGAATACCCCCCTCAAATAGAAGAGTTAGGGGTAAGTTGAGCCATCTGAGAGAAACTTTTGAGTTAACCAAATTGTGTTTGGTTGCCCAGATACAGGTGGTGGGTCAACTTACCCACTGCCTCATCTTACCCCACTCTCCCCTACGCTGCAACAGCAGTTAGTATCTAGCACATATACAGTGGACAAAAATATTGGCACCCCTGCACTTCTTGTTTAGAAACAAGTTCCTCTTCCTCGTCTTGGGTTGGTTGGGATCCCTCCTGCTCTGTATTTACAATTTCACTCTCCTCCTCCATGTTTCCTTGTTGCTGTCGGCAGTGGCGTAGCGTGGGGTGTGCGGGGTGTGCGGACCGCACAGGGCGGCCAATTGAATGGGGGCGGCCAATACTATAATTGTATTACTTTCTTGTGATTTTTTTTTGTTGTAATTTTTTGATAATAGTTGTTTTCCCAAATGGCCGAATTTAGAATATGGTGCTGTTTTGTAGTGGCGCGGTCTAGCGTCTACTTTGCAACATATTAGTTTGACAGTTTGTAAACAATCTCCCGCGACCTGCGCGTGTGAACGTCTTGGGGGAACGTCTTTGTGTTTAGTGCCGAATTTTACTTCTGGACTGCATTCTGCAACATTTTCAAGCAGGGTATTCTACGTTTTTGAAGAACATTATACACGTAGATGTTTCTACTGGTTGTTTTCGTATTTCATATCAGCATTCTTTACACACAAATAGGTAAGGTAATACATGCGCTGGCTGAACTCTTTGTGTTAATATGTGTCAATATGAACTCATGAATATGAACTCCTTCATACAAAGTTGCACAGGCACCCTCAGGGGTTTCGACCTTTTCCTATTATAATTTGATCAGCTAAATCGAGGAGACTATAACATCAGCTAGATAACTAGCTATCATTTTATGTAAATGGAACTCTTCCATTTAAACCGTTTAAGGTTATTACAAGTTTCCTTAGCTAGCTAGTTAGCTAGCATAACTAGGTAACCATAGCAACCAGCTCAAAGTGGATACGTTTGTCCTCACCGTCTTCTTTACCATGCCTTTAACAAATGAATAGCCCTCATTTGCTAACAGGTGGGTCGTTAGCAGCTGTTTTGTCACTCAGAAAATGAAATGTGCAAGATTTTAGTTCTATTCTCCTTACAAAGTGCTATTTATTATTATTTTTCGAACTTTATATATCTGTACACAGAAGAAGATTCAAGGTTTCTGGGGATGTCCTTTTTATGACGCTAGGACAAAGACTCGCAGAGCTTCAAAGACGTATATTGACAACAATAATAAAAATTCGCACCAGTAGGAAATCCTCCTTGAAGGGGGGCGGCGAATTTGGCTACCGCACAGGGCGGCCAAAACATCCGCTACGCCACTGGCTGTCGGCATGTAGTGCTACCTGCCCAAATCACGTGAACACGCCCTGATTTACTACATAGCCTCCCTGATAGCTCCCACGTTTGAAACAGTATTGCCCAATCTCTACCGGTAGACACATTTACCGTTGCAAGGTATATACCATCATATCGCCCAACCCTAACAGACACCAACAAACCGTTTCACAACCCTTAACGTTGTTTCACAGACCCCAACAAAAAGTTTTTATGAACGCAAAGACCCCATTTAAGCGGGATGCATGGTCCCCAAACTCATTTTAAACACAATACTACACATTTCAACAAAGTTCAAACACAATTTAAGAATCACAGGCCCAGTTCCCACTCCCATTGAAACCGGTTGAATTGGTGCTAACTAACCGTATTGCCTCCCTCAATGTCCCTTGCCACGGCAACCAACATTAACGTACCTGCTTAAAGCGCCCTGCGGAGTGGAGCAGCATCCACATCTCCCTGACTTGTTGTCATTGGTGACAGCCACGTAACAACACTGTGCCCTGAGCCCCTGTATTACTTTTGTCACTGTTATGAAATCAAACCCTTATTAAAACATCCCAATGCAGCCTGCAATGGACTAAGTAGCCTAACTTAGCAATGGACAATAGCTCACTATTAATCTTAAAAACAAAAAAGTTAGTCTGGCAAAAATAAGTAGCCTCGTCAATTAAAACAAGTGAACTCTGTGATGGCCCAGCCGGTGGGCAGTGCAAGAGGTGTGGTGTTGGATGGGCGGTACTACCCCGGAAGAGTGTTCTTGGGCACTCCTCCCCACCCAGGTGTCTCTGGTTGTCACTCACAGGTGTGCAGAGTTAATCAGACAATCAGGAGCCTTTTTAAACTCACCAGAAGGAACTGAAGACAGACTGGCTTGAGTTCCCGAGGAGTGGGAACCAGACGCCTGTTAAGCCAGTCTCAGTAAGTAAGAGGCCCGGGGCCACCCTACTTTTCAAAGAGGAATATTTTCTGTTGATAAAGCAAATGCAACCAGAGTCTACTATTGAAGTGGAGGTAAATTGAACTGAAGACGTCCTTTGTTGAATTGTGTTTCTGCGGAGTGCTGCGGCTGGAACAGGAGAGGAGGCCTGAAGACGGAAGACGAGAGCCCGTGCACAGCCAGGAGTCAAAGCCCTTACGAGGCGAAGAGTGGCAGTGATCAAACCCCCCACTAGCTTTGGCCCGTCTCTCTCCCTCTCTCGCCTCAGGAAGAGCCAGATGGAGCCCTCTGACGCATACTGCCAACCAGGTGAAGATTTGAGTTACCTTTTTGCACCCCCTCCCTTCTTCCCCACTTATTATTAATAAAACTCCTAAGTTGTTTTCACTGCAACTCCCGTTTCTGTTCCAATTTGTGTATCAAATGTTTATCCTCGTAAGGCAAGGCCCCCACAACTCAACTAGTTCCTTTGGCAGGCAACTTATAACTATATAACAAGTAAATATGGACATGGTTAATGGTATACACTCATATCTGGATAACAGAAACATTTATGTCTTGTGGAGCACTGATATGGCTGGAGCCATGTTGCCATCTACGCTGTGAACATCATCCTCAAGTGGTTGTGATCAATTTGAAAACTTTCTCTCTTACTGGTGTGTGCTGGTTTTGAGAAATCAAATAGTGTTGCAAGATTGGCAAGTTGCTATGCAAGGTAGCTAGCTAAGGAAACTTTTACATAACATTAAACAGTTTACATGACAACAAGAGTTCTATTTGTATGAAATGATAGCTAGTTTTCTAGGTGACATGACTGACAGAAACAGTCCCTTCAATTTAACTTATAAAACTCTCAGGGTGCCTGTGCAGCTTGGCCTCAAAGCTAAGCTTAACTGGGGCTCAGGAGCAGTGGTTCAGGAGGTAGGAGTCGTTCAGCAATCGGAAGGTTGCTAGTTCGATCCCAACTCCTCCTCACCAAGGGTTGCAGTGTCACAGTTTAGCACTGAACCCCCAACCGCTCCCGATGTGCAGGTTGGCACCTTACATAGTAGCCTCCGCCATCGGTGTGTGAATGGGTGGATGTCTCAGGCATTCATCTGTAAAGCGCTTTGAGTAGGACAGCAGTCCACCTAGCATTAGTTCATTAGTTCTTATTATACGGCTCCTCAGAATGTTCCAAAAAGTTACGTTGATTTGAATGGGCCACCCAAACAATCTGATATTTATTTATATTCACCGCTGCGAAAAATTAATCACTGCTGCCATTGGCAACAAGTTGTGTGCTTCTAATTCACATCTTTCATATCATTCCGCAACTAGTCCGGTCATTTAACGTAACGAAAAGTCATTGTAACTTGAAGTCAGCAAGTTATGGGTTGCCACTCAACTCCTGAGTAAAGTTCTTCTTGATGGAAGTCACGAAACGGCAACAAAACCATTAAAAATAGGTCTGTTGGAGGAATGTCATCTATCTTTTTTGGCAAGTAACCGTATAATAAGCGAGATAATGTATAGTGGCCTTGCACATTTAAAAAATACCAGTTCATGACATTTAAACACCGTAAAACATCCACAGACAATTCCACAACTTTTCATTTTAAGGCTGACCTACCCAAAGCTCTCTAACTTTGCTTTACTGTCAGTGTTTCCCCTAGGTTTACAGCTTTGGGGGGGGGGGGGGTGCGGCACGGTGCGCGGCGTGGCCACCGACACAAACGCTTAAAGGAATCATGGTGTTCATGTGTTTCTATTAGTGCTGTCAGTTTAACGCGTTATTAACGGCTAGCCATTTTTTTTTTTTTTAGAAATCTCGCGTTAATCTCGCGATAAAAAAATTAACGGCGTTAAAATGGGTTTGCGTTAACGCCGTTAATTTTTTTATCGCGAGATTAACGCGAGATTTCTAAAAAAAAAAAAAATGGCTAGCTAGCTACCATGACTCCATGGCTCCCCTCTTTTGAGCCACAGCCATCTTGAGGCTCTCTCTGCCGCATTGGTGGTACTGCGGATGGCTCTCCTCTTTCTCTCGCCCTCGATGCCTAAACTGCTGAAGGCTCTGGCCAAGGAACGGGCTGCAAATCCTCTGCATCCAACCTCCACAGGGAAACATCTTGCTATCCAGCCAGCCAGCCTGCTGGCAGTCACTGACCAGTCCTGCGTACTTGGAGAGCTTCCTCTCAAAGGCTTCTTCCAAGCGATCTTCCCACGGGACTGTCAGCTCCAGCAGCACTGCTTGCTTGGTGGACTCAGACACAAGGACAATGTCTGGTCGCAGGGTGGTGACTACAATATGGCTGGGGAACTTCAGCTGATGTTCAAGGTCCACCAACAACTGCCAGTCTCTTGCAGACGTCAGGATGCCTGCAGATGATGTTCTTCTGGCAGGAGTTGGCTTGTCCCCAGCTCTGACAAAGGTGATGGTTTTCTTGGAGGGTCGGAACTGCTTTGCCCACGCCAGTCCTGCGCTGATGGCTTCAGCAATGGTCTTGGTCATGCCTCCACCTGTACCGACCATCTCCAAGTGCCCTAGTACAGCAACTGAGGATGTGTTCCAGGGTTCCTCGCTTGGAACACAGTGGGCATGCTGGTGTCTCTGCTATGCCCCATATGTGCAGATTTGACGGGCTTGGAAGCACGTCATACACTGCCTGAATGAGGAATTTGATGCGGTGAGGCTCGGCTTTCCAAAGCTCAGCCCAGGTCACTTTCCTTTCAACCGCATTCTCCCACCTCGTCCAAGCTCCCTGTTGCTTCATATGACCTAAATGCGATTAATCGCGATTAAATATTTTAATCGTTTGACAGCACTAGTTTCTATTAATGACAGCAGTCAATATAACAACTAAACATCGGAACATGTCTTTATGACAATTATCCACAAAGTGTGCAGCTTTTGTCGCTGCAGTGGTGTATCTTTCTGGGCTTCTGGAAGAACATTTTTTGAAATATTTGCGGCCTAAAATTCCTGATTTCGCAGGAGCTTTTCCAAAAAGTTGCAATGAAAGTTTTTATTTTTAGGTTTTTGTTGCAATTAAATTGACGAAACAAGTGAAAGTTGCGATAAAAAGTTGTGAATTGTCCTCTTTGTAATTATAATTGAGTTATGTGTTGAAAAATAATTGATTAATAAACAAACATTAATTCATCAAGAACAAAACGATTGAGAAATGGTCCTCTTAATAACCTCACCAATATGCCAAACAAAAGATTACCAGGACTACAACAATTTAGCATAATAGGCTTTACTTATCCACAACGAAGTGCACATGTTGGCATTACAAAAGGACCAGTAAGACTGTCTCAGCCTTCATATGACGAAAAAAACAAACAGCCTGTGTCACTATGATCCGTCTCGTCATCTGACGTCCTGCCTGTGTTTCTGCCGTTCTCATTGCTTATCAATCTATTTTGCTATCCTTGTTTATTTATTTTATCCGTATAGGTGTTGATGTTCAATTTCATATATTAATTTAAAGTCGTCCAATTTCAAGTCATCCATTCTTCAACACTAGCTGCTACCTTGTCTTCAAACAGAAAGTAACGTTAAATCTCCATGGCAACAGCTCTTGAGGGTTTGGCAAATAATCGGATTTATTGCTTCCTTCATTATTCACAGCAAAATAAATCATTTTCGTTACATTTCATAGATTTATTACCAGACTCTATGTAAAAAGGGCCACGCACAACTCGCGGAAAATGATAAAAAATGGAAGCCAGATCTATTTCTGAATTTTCGGTGCGGACATTCTGTACGTACGTTCTGTTTCCACGTCTGTTGTAGCCATTCTCATTGGGCCTCATTGTCGACCCTACCTAGGAAAAGATCTCTGCCGGATTCATAAATGCCTGGATATTAGTTTTTTAAGGCTTAAAAGTGTCCGTAGCTGTGCACTGATTCTTAAGCCCAATTCTGTCTGCTGGTGGGAGCGTGCTCACCTTTGTGTGCGCGCACGTGTCTGTGTGTGTGTGTGTGTGTGTGTGTGTGCGCATCGCGGCGGAACTCCGCCATGCGCGATACAGAGAGCAGAGAATTGTAAACGCGCGACCATGTAGAGACAGAAATTACATGACGTCGTGTAAATAAGATAAATAACATAAGGCTATTTATTTTGTTTAATAAAAGAACAAGCTATAGACCTGTTCTATAGGAAAGGTAACCTTAATTACTTCAGTTGTGATCTGGCGCTTTATAGAAAATAAAATTGAACAAAATTAACTTGACCTTTCAGGGGGGGCGGGGGGTGCCGTTGGGGGTGCGGGGCGCCCCCCCCCTAGTATAACGGTAGGGGAAACACTGACTGTGCAACACCGTTTCATTTCTCAAAATCAGCACACCAGCAGAGAGAGTTGTGGGTTCAAATGGATCACAACCACTTGCGGATGATGTAAAACGTAGCTGGCAACATGTCTCCAGCCCAATATACATAGGAGAGGATAAGGGGTTCACCACCCAAATATGACCCAATCAGGATGGCCCTTTTCGTTGGCCTGGAGTAGCGCAGAGGAGAGTTGACGCAGGTCTCCCCGAAAATCAACAGGTATATCCTCATCACACACACATCCACCTCAGATAATTAAATATAAAAAAAATTCAACATTGCAGTCTACAACCATCCAAACACACACTTCAACATCCACCGTGTAGGAACATCAACCGATCCTTCAGTGTCCAATGACACACGAACACACACTTTACGGGAAACTTTGGGATTTTTCAACCTGGGCCCTATTTTTAGATCTTTTTGGGTCCAAACATTTAATAAGGACAATTAACGATTGAAATCGGTCCAGTTGCAGAACAGCTACACAATGTAATCCCATGGGGCATGCATCCGCTTGTTTAAGCCACTGACAGGCTCATAATGTTATTATAAGGGTCTAACATGGACAGGATCCCTACAGAGATAGAGCGGTCTGTCTTTCTCAATAACGGCAAATAAACTGTAGAAAAAGACAGTTTCTGTAGTTTCAGTAGAAAATTACTGCTTTTCTTCCTCAATACTGGATCGATTGCAATTGTTTTGTCACCGGTAAAACTGTGGACCCCAAAAGGTGGGAAAAATAGGGCCCAGGTAAAAAAAAATCCTGAAGTGTCCCTTTAAGCATCCACCATATAGGCACATCAACAGACACTTCAGTGTCCAGACAACACATGAACACACACTTTATTGTCCACCCAAATTACCCAAAAACACCAACATAGACTTTGAAGCGGCGATACAATATCAAAGTGTCATGATATTTAGGCCACTATAAGATATTATTGTGATTCTTTACATTTTAAAACGCAGCAAGTATTGCAATGCTGCAGAGCACTGCGATTTATTTCTCCCATATATTACATTTCGTATACTGGGAGTCTATGCAGCCATCTTGGCATCTTGACTGACTTTCTTTCCGATTTCCTCCATGAAGCAAAAGAAGAACGAGGTCTTGAGCGATTTTGTGGACTTCATAAGAAGTGGTATCAAAGTAAACGTATAGCAAAATTAAACTCAGAATGTTAAAAACAAACAAATATTGTAATACTTGCCGCTGCCGTTTCGAAATAATATTATGCTGACAAATATTGCAATACTACACAATCGTTCTTTTTTCTCCCACCTCTTTTAGACTTTAATGTTTAATGACACACGCTGAAGAAAAGTAAAGAAAAGACTTCAGTGAACAGAAATGCAATTAAGAGACTCGTGCAGACACATAAAGACACACTGTGTTCAGATGCACAGACACATCTTCAGAAACTACACACATGGACACATACTTCACCACAAAGTTCAAACTCGCACTGCAAAGCCACACACGTACCTTACGAGTTCAGAACCATTCACTGGCACACTGCTGCATCCACACACATATTTCAGCCCAGATGCTGCTTTCTGTCCTACACCTACCTGCTTCAGTTTCTCTTTGTACCTCTTTGCAACTCCCTCTCTCACCTGCATAACTAGCTCTTACCAATGCAAATAATCACTAGGCTTTGAAAATTGTGCTTTTTATTACACATTGTTAGCCCTGTAGCGTGAACGTTAATTAAAAAAACATCAATGCATGTGAAGCGAATAAATTCGCTCCAACTGCCCATATTTAACATTACTATGAACTTGGTTTAGTAGTAGGCTAGGCTGTGTAACGACAGATGTTTAGCTTTTGTTTACAAGTGATGTCACCAACCGAGGACATGCCCTACCTGCAAGGAAAAGAACATTTCGCTTCATGAAACCGACTAATATTTAAGGTGCCGTTATATTTGCATCAAGTCGATGTCGCATAAAATAGATTTTTGCTGTTCCGAGTCGTCAGAAATACTGCTTTGTTACTCAAAACATATGCATGTGGTGGTCAACTGGCAGTCAATGAGTATATTATACTATAATCAACAACATTATGCCGATGTGGCGATAGACCTCTTTCAAAGAACAAAACAAACATGTTACATATGCTCAAAACAATGCTTGACAAAGGACCCGGACATGTTGCAAGGACAAGTAGCCAAACTGATTTATTTTTCCACAACAACTAAAAAAGTTTACCGAGTACAACTTCCTATATGAGGCACAATGTCTGTTTGAGCCACAAGGGGTCTATCGCTGTTGAACTCCCTTCCCCCACTGACCTGCACGGGATTCATTGGTGTTTTGAAGCTTGCGGTGACACTAACAATGCACAGAACTTTAAGCAATTCTTAGTATGGACGTTCTTTTGTTCACGACTCGTCGCTGTCAGTTGTGTGTTGATACCGAACAGTGGTGAGCTACCGAGTTAGCATTGCGGCTAGCTTCTCTCACCGGCCAACAAGAAACAACACAAAGAACTTGGGTTAGCTATGTGTTCAATAAACTAGCTCGTTAGCAAGGAAGCTAACCTAGCTGTGCAGAATTTGCAGTCCGAGAGTGCAACAAATATGTCAGGCCACTACGAGACCTGTAGCGCTGCTCGTGTGTGTGCTACTGTCGGCAAGTGTCATCCCCTGCCGGCACTCAAGAACAAAAGAGGTACCAGTGAGACACCAATCTTCAGGCCAAACATGAGCTCTATTCCAGCTAACAAGCTAGCGGGCTAACCGGCCACTGAAGAAAAGAAACCGGCTCTTACATGGTTGTGTTCTTCCAAGCTGGGGTTGTTCCCGACAGACGACCTCGTCCTGGATGAGATGAACGGACTGTCTGGTTGGGGTCTGTTGCTCTTTCTCGTGTTCACCATGGTTCTCTTCGTTTCTGCTTCTCTTGGTTCTGTCAGTGTTCGCGTCCGACTCTCTCACCGAGAGTAATATTGGGGCGCCATTTCTCTTTCTCGCTCTCCCCCTACTGTTCGCAAACAGAACTCTCTCGTCGTGCACTTCCGCTTTCTGTCCAGTCCTAGTTCGCCCAGAATGATATCGACCATAAACTTATTTCTCTAAATGATAAATTCAAGTTTAAAACGACATCACTATTCACAAAGTGGGAATTAAACTGTAAACTACACGTTAAGAGTGATCTGCTCTCCAACGTAGGCGTAGGCTACTACCACACAATGGTGCGCGTGGAGGCGAATCTGAAATGTTTTGGGAAATCATAAATTCGCATGTGCTTGTTGAGTTAGCCTTGTTAAAATACCCGCGTGTAAATTTAGGTTTCTGCGGATGCCTATGGCTGATTTCTGAAAAACAGTCCAACGCCTCCGCATCATTCTTGTCCTAAGTAAAACTAACTTGGGAGCCACGTACACTGACGATCAGAAGTGAAAGCTGCGTTTCATAAAATTTATACACAGAGCCACGTGTGTTGAGGCAGGATTTGTTTTGGTTTGTAGTTGGGGAGGGACTTCATACCTAGGCTACGACTTGTGGCCACTAACGACACCACATGGACAGATTACTGTTCTTATTTAGGTCGGAGAGATTTTTTTTTATTAAATTTTTTTCATTTTCATTAAAGTTAAAGCTAAGCTATAGCATTAAATTGTATCATCCAGTAGCTTAATACAACACAGTGAAATACACTCAATACAAATGAAGCATTTTACACATTGAAAAATAGCCTGTAACTGCACTATGCATAAACATAAGACACTAAAGACTTTAAACTACAAGGTCCTGTATATGTGGAATAGTTCCACAGTGCCAGAATGATTGCGCAATGAATAAAGTGACTTGAAGTGCATAGTAAACAGGGCTGATATATCCAGTGAAATAAATCAAAAACAGAGAGGTGTGTATGAGTGAGTGTGTGAGTGAGTTTTGTGTGTGTGTGTGTGGTGAGCAGGGCTGATATATCCAGTAAAAGAAATCAAAAACAGAACGAAGCATCAGTCCCACACTCAGCTCCCCCTGCCCCTGTTTAGTTCAGTGCGGTGCTGTGCAGTGGGTGTCTGTGTGAGCGTGTGTGTGTATGTCCATGGCAGACAGCAGTTTGCACAGGGTCCTTCTGTACGAGAGTCCAGCTCTATGCCGACCACAGAGCCAGCTCACCTGACCAGCTTGCCCAGCTGCATTGTAAAACATCTGCAGGAGTTTCCGACAGATGTTGAAAGGACCCTAGCCTTCTCAGGAAATAGAAATGGCTCTGCCCCTTCCTGTATAAAATGGCAGCGTTCTCTGTCCAGTCCAGTTTGTCATCCAGCTGCAGTCAAAGGGGTATAGGTCCTGGCCATCTCCACATCACCCCCCTCAATGGAAACCGGTCATGGGAGTGGCCCAGACCTACAGTTGTCCACAGTCATCTCCTTGGTCTTGGGTGTATTCAACTGAAGCTGGTTTGACCGGCACCATGCAACAAAGTCTTCCACGAGGACCCGGTGCACCCCCTCCTGTCCACCCCTAATACCCCCTCCTGTCCACCCCTGATGCCCCCTCCTGTCCACCCCTAATACCCCCTCCTGTCCACCCCTAATGCCCCCCCATACCAGCGGCAGCGACTGAGAAATAATGTTTTTCAAACAATGTTCGAGAGGAGCCCATATAGGGATGATTGACAGCCGTCACTCACCCCACTTACGCTTTCTAGGAGATGTAAACCCTCCTTAGCTGTCCACCACGTCATGTGCTCCAGTGGGCAAACTAGTGAACTGCACTGCATGTGGCAATGTCTGAGATGTGCTGAAAGTGTACAGAACAGGGGAAAGCACAGACCCTTCTGGTGCTCCTGTTCTGCTAACCACAGTAGGACATATTATTGAAATGAGTTATTAAATCATTATTAAATAATATACAATATGTAATAATAAATAAGATACCCCACGTATTACACATTGAAATTATATATACAAATATCAAGTATAATATATGAAATACAGTTTATAATATGTAATAATAATTGATATACATCACATATTATACATTATAATCAGAAATACAAGCTAATACAATATTGCCATTACATACAGACTCTCTCTCTCGATGAGTGTGTGTGTGTGTGTGTGTGTGTGTGTGTGTGTGTGTGTGTGTGTGTGTTTGTGTGTGCAGTTTGTGAGTTTTTTTGGTGAGGTAGGCGGACATCTCGGATTGGGAGATTGGGGCGGCTTTCCTAGGCTGCCATCTGTCCCCATATTTCTTATGCAAGGTTCAACCATCGGCCACTAGGTGGAGGTATGACATTGCAGAATCATGTCTGGACACCTGACTGTAATGCTAGATTTATAGTTATCCATTTGGACGGAGACGGACACATAGCCACGCCTTGGCAACACCCTTCCCCGTGGTGGAACGCCCATCCGAGCCCTTCGGAGAGCTGGACGGACACCGACGTGCACCTCTCGATTTTTGTAACTTTTTCGGATACGAACGGATAGCGACGGATACCCCCTTGGCTGTGATTGGTCCGCTAACGAAATAATTTCCTAACGACATCATTTCCGGAATCTCACATTTCCTGTTTCATTCCCTATCTGTTCCTATTCTGTTATAGAGTGTGGATCAGCCGAATATTTCTGTCCGAGCCCGGCCTGCGTCCGACAGAGTAGTGCCCGAGCCAGACAGCTATTCAAATATATTGTCGGAATCCAACCAGACATAGTCAATGTCTCAACTGTTCATACTAATGACACATTTACGTATGTTTTTTTATGAATAGCCTGTAGACCGTCTCACAAGCTTCTTCTAGTTGATTATGAACAAACATAACAGAAGAGGTCTGAAGATATTTCTGAAACACTTATAAGGACACTCAAACGACCGCGAATTCATAGGAGAGAATACTATCCCATTCTCACAGGAGACATCACAGCAATCGGAGCATATTTGTCAAACGCGATAAAAGATAGCCCTACTGCTCTGAAATATTCCCATTCCATACTGAATATTCTGTTTAGATCAAAGGTTTGTTTTTCGACACCGTGATATTTCAGATGATGGAACAGTTGAAATGAATGCTCATATACAAAAGCTAACATTAACGTGAAGTGGAGTTAACTTGCAGCCAACACCATTGCATTACAAACCCTAACACACACACATAATGAGAAAGTAGGCTTATTACACCTGGCGATTATCTCGCCTTTTATCTTCCATCTTTGAATAATGTAACTTATAAACACGTCGTTTTAAAGCGCTGTGGCCGTCCTGAAAAGATGTGTCAATAAATGAATTTAATCCATAGAATCCACGTTGACTTCACTACTTATTAAGATATTGTAACAAATCACGGAAGTGTGGAATATTTGTTATGGCTTTTAATTAAACACTAAACACAATACAATGTCAAAATGGCACGGGCTTTATGCCCTGCTACAAGTTATCACGAACAGACTGTGCTACCGTCACACACCTGTATAAACTCCGTCCCAACACAGAACAACGACATGCAATTAGAACAGTAAGGAACATTGTTAAAGAACATCGTTGGGCACTGCATCACATCGAGAAATATATGTGCCCGCCGCACGGCATTATGGGGCGACTATGCCGGCAAGTTAAATATGGAATGTTCAATGCCTTATCGCGCTGACTTGTCCCAGCCCTACCCCAGCCCGACAGCAAGTAAAATATTTAGTCCGAACCCCAATGAGTCAATGTCTCAACTGTTCATACTACTGACACATTTACATACGTTTCTTAAGAATAGCCTGCCTTTATTAAACTTGAGCATCAACAGATGAATGATAAATGCACTGGCTCACACAAACAAGCCCCGTTAAACGCACAAGCGCGCACAAAAGGGATATAAGCATATTGAAATGAATTATTCACATTGCAAGAACGGAATGAAATGGCCTACACATTACACACGCTATGCATCTGATATGCCTAAATAAAACTCACGTTATATGCTACACCAGAAGAGGCGCGAATAAAACAAGTCTTACCATTGAAGATTATCTTTTTTCTTGAAAAATGTAAGTAGCCTACACGGACACATTCCTTATAAAAGTATCTACATAGTCCAACCATCGATGTTTAATCCATGTTGTGGAGAAAGAGGATGGCATCAATCATATTTCATTAAAGCTTCACACTTCTTACATTGGACATATCAAACAGCCTCATTAGAATCTGCATAGAATATGATGCCATCCGACAGAAATATCTCCACAGGCCTACAGTAAATTTCCCCTCGAGTGTCGTTTTAAACTCTCCAGATGACAGTTTCTTTTTTTTTTTAAACTTTAAGTGCACAAAGTTCGTTATGAAACGATCTACATAGTCCAACAATCGAGGTTTAATCCATTTACATTTAGTCATTTAGCCGACGCTTTTGTACAGGGGAGAAGCATGTGAAGCAAACACGTTTACTTGACTACTTATTAAGATATTTAAATATGGAATGTTCAATGCCTTATCACGCTTATGTTTGAAAGCCATTGTTTTCAGCTTGCAGGTGCTTTTGCCTCTGGCCCAGTTTGTCGGTTTTGACGTTCATCTCTCTCCCCCAACCATCCAGGTTTAATCAATCCGCGTTGACTACTAAGCAGAAATATCTCCATACAGTAGATTCCCCCTCGTTTTGTATTCTTTTAAACTCTCCAGATGACAGTTTATTTTTAACTTCTTCCCTGATACCAGTTTGCCTCCTGTAATCACGTTGTCACAGATATTTATTTGCCCAGTCGGCTTGTTGGTCTTGACGTTCAGATGTTGCGCCTAAACTATCATATCGTCTCGTCACATGATCAAATAGAGACTTGACATTGGACAACAGCATACATATTACCCAGCAATCATCATTACAAATCTGAATATGACAAAAAATACCAAAGAAAATGAGATAGTATTCATTTCATTGAATCGTTTTTAATAGTTTCTATAGTGTATGTAAGATAAGCATATCATTTTGTTATAGATTGCTACTATTTTTCACACAAATAATACCTACCATGATGGAGATAAGTTTGTCTTTTCAAGTGAATATATAGCGTTAGACAGACTAACCATTGTAATGTAGTGTGTCTCAAAGACCGATGTGACTACACCTGTTGCTCTTGATGACATGACGGCTGGGAGGAGGGAGATGAACAATCGACGAATTCTATCACTGAAAGAGGTCGCGTAGTAGCTCGTCTGTGACCAAAAAACCGCTGCTCCACCTACTGTTCTGGCGGTGAATTGTTTTCAACACCCACAGCCGTCGGAGAAGTATAAATCAAAAACAGTACGTCCGAATCTGTTTCCCCGCCCATCCGTAAAACGGACGGACACCGACGCAGATCTATAATTCGGGCTTAAGTCTGTAGATAGCCTAATTGCAAGCAGCTGTATTGCCATGAAAATATATGACAAAAATGATTTAAAAAGATTAAAGAAGCCAACATGTAATTATTACTTTTTTTCTAACTATTATGTAATTATAATTCAGTGCCTCTGAAATATCTCACTCTGGGAGATTTGTTACACTACATTTAAATTGTTAAATTGAGATTTACTCATTTACCAGATGCTTTTATGCAAAGTGACTTACAGAGCAGGTAAATTATAGCCCCCAGTATATATTCTCCCTCAGCATTGAGCACATGACCTTGGTGTTAGCAACCCCAGTTGAGCAACAGGAACTCAAACAGGTCAAAACAAATACTCTGTAGATTATGCAAGACACCAGCTGTTCAGTAATGAAGTGTCATCACACTTCTACAGAATGGGCCTGTATTTTCAAATGCTTTAGCCTGAGCATGGATGATATTGTGTAAGATGCATGTTACCATGCAGAGGAGTAGGGTCATTGGGTTTGTGTCCCTCTGCTGGTCGATATGTGGAATTACATTTCAACCACAACAGCAATAGGAATTCTGATAATACTTGACATTACTTGGCCTATGTGTCAAACAATTCATCAGTCATAATTTATAGAGCACCATGTTTCTTTCATAATTGTATAATGGGTGTGATCTCACAAATAATTTAAATTAGTACATAAATAACAATTAAATTAATTTAAAAGTAAATAACAATGTGTTTTTGTTTTCACTGCTATTCACACAAGTTCCGTGTGCACACACTGAGTTCTGACATAAACATCTATTCATTTCAATACAAGTCCTTTCTATCATGGGTGTGTTTCACATACAGTCAAATTCAAGCCAAGTTGTACCTTCATTCTGTCAAGAAATGATCAATAACAAGCATCAATAATAAAATACAGTAATGAAATGAAAATAGGCATGAGAGCACATAAAAGGAATGTGCCGTATGTCCAATAAGACCTACACCCTACATGCAACATAAAGCCAACAATTGTGCTAATTTAAGTGGTAATATTAGTAAGCATAATTTAGGAAAATTATTAAAGATAGGTCCTTGATGATGATCAATTACATTTTCCATCTAAATTCTCCTCTAGCTGGTCGACCAACGTCTGCGCTCAAAAAACGCTGGTGTTTGTCTTGGCGCCGTCAATGGCCACACGCTATTCCAGTCAATCAACACGCTGTTTCAGACGCACTGAAGGGAGCTCAAGTGTAAACACTCTTTCAGCAGAATTGAGGACTGTGCCTTTAATTACACCTGTTGCTCCTCCGTACCTCTGGTGTGTCTCCTCCAGCCATGCTTGTTCTGACAGATTACTCTGAAACAGAGTCTCTCTCCGTGCGCTGAGTGGTGCAGTGACAGGACAACTCCACTAGGTGAAGACTGAGGTCAGAGCGAATGAGAGACAGGGATGAGCTGAGGGGTCACGTTGCCCTGGGTTCGGGATGTCCCAAGGGGACTCCACATGCAACAGTAGCAAGCTCCGAGGGGTGATAAGCTCGAAGCCAGAGGGAGAAAGAGATGAGTTATACTGCTGTGGATGTGAATGACTTTTGTGGTATTTCTGTTAAAAATAATAAAAAGCACTGTCGGAGAAAATGAACAACATCAGCCTTCATGTGGAAATCCGCTACCTCGGTTCCAAGGGCTTATCTCCCAAGGAGGCCACTTCTTCACCATGCTGTAGGAAGGGACGCCCAAGGAGGCCACCTATTCACCATGCTGTAGGAAGGGACTCCCAAGGAGACCACTTCTTCACCATGCTGTTGGAAGGGACGCCTTCCCCTGGTGTTGCTGCCATGTCCTCGAGGGAGAAAAGCGTCTGCCAGATACGTCTCATCGTGAATCTTTGGTCTGACCTGACCTAAACAGTATAATGTAAACAAACTGGTATTTCACCTATAGCAAACTTTAACTTTATGGTTACCTGTGCAATCATGGATGAAAGGACAAGTACCCTACATAAGCCTATGTGTGGTCAGAAACTGATTTGATGGGCTGTGTTGTATGGCTTTATGACACTATTGTCTTGTGTTACTGTATGCATATGCGTAACATGCCACACAATGGTTGGACTGTTTACTGACGTTAGTTAAAAATGTTTTCCCCCAGACGAACGATTGTAAGTCATTCTCTCTCTCTCCGTCTCTTTTTCCTCTCTCTGTGTTTCCCTCTGTCCTGTGTCTATCATCATGGCAGGGAAAAACGTCATCATTTGTTACCGCAGAATATATATAGGTGAGGGGCAGGGTCAGAAGCACATAATGAAGAAGCATGTACCGTAAACAAATAAAAGCACGTGGTTAGGCAAAACAAAAACAAAAGCACATGGCAAGGCAAAAAAAAGGAACATGTGCAAGCACAACAGAAACTCACAGAGGAAACAGGGCACACAGACACATGACACGACTCTACTCAGGTGGAATTCCTGGCACCCTCTTCCTCCAGCTAGGGGCATCCGTGGGGGTCACTGTCACTGTTTTGCTTCCCATTCACTCAGCCAGGATTGTACGAACACTGGCGTGTTTTTTCATCACACACACTGAACGGTGTGGACCACGAGGACCACGAGGAAGACAACAATATGACCTAACGTGCATCGGATTAGAATGGCAGACTGCACCTAACAGACCGGGCACATCTATGCAACATGCTGCCATCACGTCATTGGCCAACGTCGCTGGTAATGACATAGTTTTGGCAGTGGGTTCGTGTTTTGTCTCATCACTCAATGGTAGCCAAACAGGAAGATTGAGATTGATGTTGAATCAGCATCAGAGCCTTCTGATTGGATGAATCAGACTGAGATTGATGTTGAATCAGCATCAGAGACTTCTGATTGGATGAACCAGACTGAGATTGATGTTGAATCAGCATCAGAGCCTTCTGATTGGATGAATCAGACTGAGATTGATGTTGAATCAGCATCAGAGACTTCTGATTGGATGAATCGAGGACTGTGGACTGTGCGTAGCTATAATCAGTCAAATGCAAGAGCAATCTCTTCTGCGTGTTCAGTTAAAATGAAGATGCCATATTTCAAAATGAACATATACTGTATATATATGTGTGAGCGTGTGTGTTTTCTGTTCTAATTATTAGAAACAGAAGTAAATATATTGAACATAGGGGTAAAATGTTTGTTTTTCCAAAAGATCTTTTTAGATTTACATATAATACTTTTTTATATACTTTTTAGATGCATATACACCACACAGAATAGCATCAAGTGTGTGTGTGTGAGTGTGTGAGTAGTATGCCCTGCTTTTCCAGTTCTGCAGATTTATGGCAGAGGTTGGGTGTTGCTGTTGGTGAACACTGATGTGTGTCCGTATGTGTGTATATGTGCGTATGTGTGTGTGTGTGCGTATGTGTGTGTGTGTGTGTGTGTGTGTGTGTGTGGCAACTCTCTTGTGAGAAAGCTGTGATTTGTGTATGCCTGGGAGTGTATGTGTGTAAGAGATTGTATTCTTCTGTGTATTTGTGTGTGAGTATGTGGATAGTCTGTGTCCATTCAAAGAAAGACTCCTACTGAGAAATAAACCAGAGTATAACCACACTCAGTCACACACACACACACACACACACACACACACACACACACATGCGCACACACACACACATACACACACGTTCAGATTTACTGCTGGGCTGAGCTTAACAGGAAGTAGTAGGCCTCCAGAAGGATGTTAGTCAAAGGTACTAAACCTTGTCAGATCACAACAAAGGTAACACACACACACACAGAGACACACATACCTCTCTTTCTCCCTCTCTCTCACACACATATACACACTGCAGGCTATTTATCAGAGTTACCAAACCCTGTCGAATCAGGAACACAAGAGAATGGTTCTTTCTTCCACGCATAAAGAGGTGTTTATGGGAAACATCAGATGGAGGAAACAATGACAAATTACTGTCCTGCTTTCATCTGGCTATACCCCAGCACTAAGATGAGAAGGAGAGGTTACCAGGAGGGTGAACTGGGACAGGGAGAGGGAACTTTTTGAGAGTGAACTATTAATGCAAACAGAGAAAGAGAACTGGAACTAGAATGGTGAACTACGATGACAGCCGTAAAACAGGATAGTTCAATATGAGTGTGAATGAGGAACGTTAACAAGAGAGTAAGAAACTATGAGAAAGAGGACCAGTACTGAGTGAACTAGGACTAAAAGAGTGAACTGATGGAGAGTGAACTAGGACTAAAAGAGAGAACTATGGCAGAGTGAACTAGGACTTAAACAGAGAGAAGAGACAGAACCACAGCAGCAGCTTCCTCTCAGGTCCCTGCCCACCTGAATGTTTGAGTGTCAGCCTACTCGCATAGCCTTCTGGGTAACAGATACGCAGCAGGAGGAGAGAGCACGTCTGATCAGTCTCAAAGATAAACACGTTTTATAATGCCACAGAGATATAGACACACACACACACACACACACACACACACACACACACAGGAGCCCACACAGCCCAGTGTCTCACACAGTTTACTGTATCAGGCACACACATCAGGCACAAATGTGACTCTAACACACACACACTTACACAATTAAATGTATCAGATATCAGATACACACACATAGACACAGAGCAGAGTGAATCAGACATGCTCAGCTCAGTAGCACCCAAAGACACACAATAGCTCTGTGTCAGACAGACACCTCAAAGTCACACACACACACACACACACAGAGAGAGAGAGAGAAGGAGAAGGAGAGAGAGAGTCGTGACTGAGTACATTCACTGCAGTCACAAAGTGCATTCAGCCTCCTCTATTCACAGCTCTGAGACATGAAATTTCACCCGACCGAGCTTCAAGTGTCTCACACACGCACACACACACACACACACACATACACACAAACACACACACACACCTTCACACACACACACACACACACACACACACACACACTCTCTCTCTCTCTTTCATTCTGTCAGGCTTTTGGAGCCGGCCGGGGTGTACGTGCCGACTGGCAGAGAGAGGGCAGACTTCTCCTCCTCTGAGTCACCCACTCACCCTGGCATCCGTCACACACACACACACACACACACACACACACACACACACACACACTCCTGTCAGTGCTTTTGTCTTCTCTTCTCTTCTCTCACGCACTGTCCGTCACACACACAAACACACACACACACACACAGTGAGATGTGAGGTTCTGCATGTTGAATTTACCATGTCTATTCACAGTTCTCACACAGGTGATGTTTACATGCACACACTTACATACACACACACACACACACACACACATACTGATCATGCTTCTCTTCTCAATCAACACGGCACGTATTGTCCGGCACGTATGCATACACACACACACACACTCATACACACATACGTGTATGTGTATGAACATGTGTACGTGCTGAACTGGCCAGATCTCTCTGCTCACACATATCCATCTCCACAGTCCTCCCACACATGAAATTGACTCTCAGCCATTCCCCAACTAGACTGTGTGTGTGTGTGTGTTGTATTTCCTGTGTGTCGATCTTTTTCTAAGAATACAGTTCTAGTTGCGTCATTTCTGTTATATGGTAAAGCCTGGCAGAAATTGTGTCTGTGCATATGCAATACCCGGTTTGACCAGCTGGGGGCAGTGTGGCCCTCTTCTCCAGTCCTGCTAAATCTCCGCTCTTCTCTCAAGCCAGCTTACATGCCTGGAGCCCTGCCAGTCAGGAGAGAGGGAGAAGGAGAGAGAGAATAAAACAGAGGCTGGCAGAGAATGAGAGAGAGAAGGAATGCAAGAAACAAAAGAGAGAGGGAAAGATGGACTGAATGAGGGAGAGCCAAGAAAGAGAGTATGAAAAAAAGTGCACAAAAGAAAGAGAGAGAGAGTACGAGAACTCAAAACGGAGAGATAGACAGCCTGACAGAGAATGAGATAAAGAATGTAAGAGACCAAAGACAGAGAAAAAGAACGAAAAATACAGGAAGAGAGAGAGAGGAGGAGAGGGTATTCAAGAGGAGAGCAGGAGAGAGAGACAGGAGGAGGGAGAGAGAGGAGGAGGAGAGGGTATTCGAAAAGGAGAGCAGGAGAGAGAGAGGAGGAGGAGAGGGTATTCAAGAGGAGAGCAGGAGAAAGAGAGAGGAGGAGAGAGAGCGAGGAGGAGGGAGAGGAGGAGAGGGTATTCAAGAGGAGAGCAGGAGAGAGAGAGAGAGGAGGAGAGGATATTCAACAGGAGAGAGAGAGAGATTGAGGAGGAGAGAAAGCGAGGAGGAGGAGAGGGTATTCAAGAGGAGAGCAGGAGAGAGAGAGAGAGGAGGAGAGGGTATTCAACAGGAGAGCAGGAGAGAGAGAGAGGAGGAGAGGGTATTCAAGAAGAGAGCAGGAGAGAGGGAAGGAGGAGAGAAAGGAGGAGGGAGAGGAGGAGAGGGTATTCAAGAGGAGAGCAGGAGAGAGAGAGAGGAGGAGAGGGTATTCAAGAGGAGAGCAGGAGAGAGAGAAAGGAGGAGAGGGTATTCAACAGGAGAGCAGGAGAGAGAGAAAGGAGGAGAGGGTATTCAAGAGGAGAGCAGGAGAGAGAGAGAGAGGAGGAGAGGGTGTTTAAGAGGACAGCAGGGGAGATAGAGAGGAGGAGAGAGAAAGGAGGAGAGGGTATTCAAGAGGAGAGAAGGAGAGACAGAATATCAGAAGGAGTGATAAAGAATGTGAGAGATGTGGCGAAAGAAAGGGGTGAAAAGATAGAATGAGAGCATACAGTGAGAAAATGAGAGAGCCAAGCAAGGGAGACAGAAAGACTGACAGGAAATAAGGAATAAAGAATCAGAGTCAGATTTAATGGCCAAGTATGTTATTGTAACACACAAGGAATGTGGTTCTGGCTTTTGGTGACTCTCAAACAATAAAGACTGTATTGACACAGTGTACATATTATTTACAGACAATACACAATATTCAGACACTGTCCATAAGGTGCTATATAAGTATTTGTAGACTACAGTATCTTTAGGTGTGAAGCAGGGTGTAATAACTATCTCTAGAAACAAGAGTAGTTACGGCATAGCAGATGACACTGGTCAGCTAGTTATGAGGGTCATGGCATGACACTGGTCAGCTAGTTATGAGGGTCATGGCATGAGGACAGAAACTGCTCCTGTGTCTGGTAGTTTTGGTACAGAGAGAGACAGACAGACAGAGAGAGAGAGAGAGAGAAACAGACAGACAGACAGAGACAGACAGACAGACACAGAATGAGACAGACAATAAGATAATAAGAGAAAGAGCAGACAGACAGACAGACAGACAGACAGACAGAGACAAAGACAGGCAGGCAGACAAACAGACAGACAGAGACAGATAGAAAGACAGACAGAGAATGAGAGAGACAGACAGACAATAAGAACAAGAGAAAGAGCATAGACACAGACAGACAGACAGACAGACAGACAGACAGACAGACAGACAGACAGACAGAGAATGAGAGAAAGAAAGAGAGAGACGAACAGACACAGAGAGAGAGAAAGAAAGAGAGAAAGAGAAAAAGATGAAAAGAAACCTGATCCGGACATTTCTAAGATCGCAGGATGAGTCCACGCAAACATACACACACACACACACACACACAGACATACAGTCCTGCAGACCAGCGAACAGGTGCAGTTGCTCCTGAATGACCACACACACTTCATATGTAATGTATATGATGTATGACCACTGGAATGTTGGAAAGTGCCCAGGAACACGCTCACACACACACACACACACACACATATAGGGATGGAAACACAATGCTGTGCTGTGCTGTGCTGTGCTGCGCAGATACCTTAATACATCTAATGTAATCCATATGTTTGCATATCACAAGCACAAGGGGGATTACATCAATACGCAACCATGGCTGCAGCACAGAGAACACGTCCAGAGGACTCCATCTCTCCCACAGTGTCTCTGCAAACACACACACACACACACACACACACACACACAGCAGTGTCTCTGCAAACCCCCTGCCCCAGTGACAGGCCATGTGTGTGTGTTTGTTCTGGCTGGATCTTCCATGAGTCCCATTAAGGCAGTGTGTGCCTGAGACCCTGCAAAGCCCTGTGTACTAAGTATACATCCTTGTAAGTGTGACCCTGCAAAGCCCTGTGTAGCTACTAAGTATACGTCCTTGTAAGTGTGACCCTGCAAAGCCATGTGTACCAAGTATACGTCCTTGTAAGTGTGACCCTGCAAAGCCCTGTGTGTTCAGTATAAGGTCCTGCTCGTGTGTTTGAGAATGGGGGTGCTGGGGGGTCCTGGATCTTCAGTGAAATGCAGTCATGAGGAGTCTCTACAGGTCTGATGCAGTCATGTGGCGTCTCTACAGGTCTGATGGGGGGTCCTGGGTCTTGTAGGTACACCTGGAATTTGTCCATTGTGTTTGACTTTTATCACAGAATTGCGTATGGTTTAATCGGGAACCTACGTCAACAGTCAGCCATTACTGTAACTGTAACCTGATGGCCCTCTAAAGCACGCCCCTGAACTGGACTACAAGACCACCAGTTGCGTCCTTTTGTTTCGCTCTCTCTCCGCTGGCTTTGCCAGTAAAACACCTTTCTTCTCACCTCCAGCATCGCCTGAAGCACCTCTCTCGTTCGTCCACCTCCAAGGTTGTAGACCTACTCTCTTTGTTCTCTCACAACGAAAGAGAACAGACAAAGCTTTCACTTTTACAAGATCTGTCGTTAGCCAAACACGGACCGCTGACGTAACAATAGACCTGCTAGCTAACCCTGCAACGGGACAAAGAACGACAACAGAAATCGCGGAGACCTGCAACGGAACGGACCTGCAACGGATCCTCCAACCTACACTGCAGTGAAACAAAGACATCACAGCAAGGACAACTTTATCCATCTACAGACATCTTCATCTCTTCTCTGCCTCATAAATGTCGGATCCGCTAACACTACTCCTTTTCCAAAGGACTGGTAACAGCCGACATTAACTGGGCATTTAGCTATCCTAGCAATTCACAACCTGGCTAAGCATAGGACTGTTTACATATGCCATTGTTCACGTATTTCATCTGTTTTGTTTACCGAACATAACTGTTTATATATTTTCATGGTTAGTTGGTAGTTGGCTTCGCCACACCATCTAAGGGCTATCGTTAGGATTGCTTTTTTTAGACACATAGGGTCTTGCATGCATCACTAACCATTTCCCTCTTCTAACATGGCATCGTAATCACGATTACATATACATTGGCCTTCACATAGCCACACACGTGAAGGGAATACTCGAACTTCGCGCTGCACATAGGCTCGTCCTTGTCCACATCACATGTATGTTCATGAACGTGCACACGCATGCACGCGGAACTGCGATGATCGAACAAAGAAACACACACACATTCTTTCTGGCCCGCTCCTAACAGCGCAACCCCGAGCCCACAAGCTCACACGCACACACACTCCCTCTCTCTTACACATCCCCACACTCCTTCAATTCATTAGTTAGCTACATTTAGCTAGATTAAATATTGTGTGTTATTTTCTTATCATTGTGTAAATAAATACTTTGATTATATACGCTGGTCTATTTAATGTTATACAAGAATGAATGCTGCCAACTTCTTCTATTCAGAACTCCAATGACCTTCAACCTTGCTATTAATAAGGTAACTTTGGTTGTAGTTATTAATTGATAGTTTAATATAATTTATGAGACTGATATATTTAATGAGACTGATTTGTGGATTATCTTTATTTTGACTACCGTGGAGGCAGAGGTGTAAAAAGTACTGAAATGTTGTACTCAAGTAAAAGAACAATTACTTTGATGAAATTTTACTTAAGTACAAGTAAAATTACCCATCTAAAAATGTACTCAAGTAAAAGTAAAAAGTAGTTAATTTAAAATGTACTTTAAGTAAAAGTTACTTAGTTACTTTCAACAACTTGATGGGGGCCGCTCCTATATAGTGCAAAAAAGGACAAGGAGTCATACATCCAATACTTATTTTTAATTAAAGGAGAACCTTTAGGAATATAGGTGCAATGACATTAAACATGTTAAACATTAAACATGTCAACACAACATTTAAGAACTTTTGGGAGGACATGAACCACATGACAGCTAAAATAAAAAAGTTAAAATGCCGCTGCCGCTGCCCCACTGTAAACTTTGGTTACTTTACTTATGTCCACCTTTAGAACATTAGTCTACAAACTTCTTGTTGAGTTTGAGCAGCCGCTGATTTTCAAGGTGAGTAGAGTTCATCCGGGCTCGCTTTGCATTGAACAGCAATCCAGCACAGCTGAAGAGTCGCTCGCAGGCGGCCGAGGCAGGTAGGCCAGTATTGAGTTTCCGGGACAGTTTTTTGATATTCTGAAAGGCGTTCAGCAGATCCATATTGACTGAGACACAGGCTAGGTACCCTTCTAACTCCCCTGTACCTTCTGACCTTTTGGACTTCATTGAGGAAAATAAATCATCTTCATCTGATGAATGTTGTCCGACTTGCTCCAGCCTCCAACATCTGGTCAAGGTGTTGTCTGACATAGACTAGACCTGTAGAATGACAAACAACATTTCTGACAATTAAGTATTGAGCTGCCATCAAGAGTGCATCATAACACAGAAATAGCTATAAATAGCAACTTAAGATGACAGACCTACAGTATATATACAGAATTATAGCATTATTTTCTATTTCTACATGCATCACAATTCATAATCCTCAATTCTTGCTAACCGAGACCCCTGAGCATGAACATGAAAGACCTGCACGTTGCAAAGCCACCACTTATCTGACTAAACATCGTGATAAATTCCAGATAAGGACATACACATTGACTTGTCCAACTGTCTGACAACGATGCGCATTCACGTTGCTCTGTTTCAAGGCATGGGAGGCAGCCAAATGATTAGCCTAATATCAGTTTATGAGGTGTATTTCATTGCTGATGACTGATCTGCAGTCTTTAACACAATATGAGAGACTGAACATAATAATGCTATGACCGGAAACGAATGGAAGACAGGAATGGAATTATTATTAGTCTATTGGATGACGGCTGTCGACGTTAGCATACTCAGGGCGGTTACAAGTGCTAGCCAAAATGAGGCTACTAGTGCCATGAAACGCATATTTTGCTTAATGGAGCAAAGCTAACTAAACGACAAAAATGCTGTCTGAACTACTAATGGAAACGGACAAATACTGTACTTACCAACACATGCTTGCGCAGATTTGAAGATGAATTTTTATAAGCAGAAAGTTCTGACTGGCGGGTTGGGCACAGTTTACACAGCATTATATAGCTGTTGCCTCTTTTACGTTGGAAGGCAAACTGCTTGCTGAGATGTGGCCACGGGTTTTCTTCATCTTCTTTAATTTCAACTGGCGGAAAGTTCGGTGCTTCAGCTTGTTGGTTGACCGCAGCTTGTTGGCAGTCCGCACTATCATCTTCCTCCATCTCTATCTCTCGTGACTCGGCACCGGTGCCTTGCATCGACTCCATCATGCAGCATCCACCACTGCAGCGAGAATTGTCGTGCGCGATTCCCACCTTAGTTAGTTAAGCCTTTGTATTCCTCTCGGAACATAGGCCATTGATGAATTGTTTCCACCCTCGTCTGTCCTGAGCCATCCTCTCCAGCTGTTTCCACGTCAGCCCCTTCTTCTTGAATTCCTGCTCTGTGCTCCTTCTCCAGGTGTTTTTGGGTCGTCCTCTACCCCGTTTGCCTTGTGGGTTCCATGTCAGTGCCTGTTTTGTTATTGCTGTTGTGTTTCTTCGTAGTGTGTGTCCAATCCAGCTCCATTTTCTCCTTAACAGCTGTATATCTACTGTTTCTTGTTTTGTGCATTCCCATAGGTTGATGTTGCTTATTGTGTTTGGCCAGAAGACTCCAAGGATGCGTCTTAGACAGTGGTTTATGAAGGTTTGTAGTTTGTTTGTGATGTTGGTGGTAGTTCTCCAGGTTTCGGAGCCATAGAGCAGCACGGTTTTGATGTTGGAGTTGAAGATTTGAAGCTTCGTCTTGAGGGAGATGTTTTTACTTTTCCAAATTTTGTTTAAGATGTTAAATGCTGTTCTTGCTTTCCCAATTCTTGTCTTCACGTCATCCTCTGTCCCACCATCAACAGCTATCACACTTCCCAGGTAGGTGAATTTGTCGACATCTTCCAGCGTCTGGTCCCCGATGGTTATTGGGTCCGTGTTCTTGGTGTTTATCCGCATTACTTTGGTTTTTTGGACCATTTATTTTGAGTCAAAGTCCAGCTGCTGTTTTTTCTAGCAGTTCGGATTTGTCCTGCATCTGTTGGTGGCTATGGGAGAGTAGTGCGATGTCATCCGCAAGTCGAGGTCCTCCAGATGTTCTGTTAGACTCCACTGGATGCCAGTCTTTTTATTGTGGGTTGATTGTACCATGATCCAGTCAATGCACAGAAGGAAGAGGAAAGGGGAAAGCAGGCAGCCCTGTTTCACGCCAGTGAGTACTTTGAATTTTTCTTGTGCGCATCCCTGGAAGAGTACGTTGCATTGCATGTCCCAGTACATGTTCTTGATGATGTTGGTATACTTTGTGGGGATTCCATAGTGTGCCATGAGTTTCCATAGCATTTCACGGTCTACACTGTCAAATGCCTTTGCAAAGTCTATGAAATTGACATGAACAGGTGTTCGCCATTCTATAGACTGCTCAATGATGATCCTGAGGCTAGCAATTTGGTCGGTGCACGATCTTTTGTTCCTGAAACCAGCTTGGTTTTCTCTCAGTTCATCATCAACCCCCTTACGAAGTCTCTCCAAGATGATGCGGCTGAACACTTTGCCTGGTGTTGATAGCAACATGATCCCTCGGTAGCTGTTGCAATCCCTGAGGTTTCCTTTCTTTGGTATGACAGCAATGAGCCCGTCCTTCCAGTCTGTTGGTATGTTTCCTTCTTCCAACCATATGGTCTTTATTAGCTGGTGGAGCATGGTGGTTGCGGTGTCGAGATCTGCTTGTAGAGCCTCTGATGGGATGTCATCTGGCCCTGCTGCTTTGCCACGTCGCAATTCCTTGATGGCCTTCCTCACCTCAGATCTTGTTGGGGGGCCACAGTTGATGTCCAGCGTGTGTGTGGCTGGTGGGATCTCTACCTTTTGGGCAGGGGGCTGTCTGTTGAGCAGCTCCTTAAAGTGTTCTGTCCACCTTCGATGTTGTTCTTCTTTGGTGGTGAGAAGTCGTCCCTGTTTATCCCTGATCTGGGTGTTTGTCTGTCTAAACTTACCAGCTAGTTTCTTGGTGGTCATGTAGAGTTCTTTGATGTTGTTTTTTCCAGCTGCTTCCTCTGCTTCCCATGCCAAATTCTCAATGTAATTCCGCTTGTCACATTTTGCACTTTTCTTCACTTCTTTATTTGCTGTTTCATATTCTTTGTGAGCTGCTGCCTTTTTTGCTCGGGTTTTGCTTTTGTTTAGTGTGTCTTTTTTTGTCCTCCTTTCTTCAATTTTCTTCAGTGTGTTTGTTGACAACCAAGGTTTATGGTTTGTTGCTTTTCTCCCCACTACTTCTAGGCACGCCTCCTTCCATATGTTTTTCAGGTTGCTCCAGTGCTCTTCCACTGATTTGTGTTGTTCTTCTTGCAGGGCTTGGAACCTGTTCTGTAAGGTGGTTTGGTACAGTTCAGTTGTTCCTATGTCCTGGAAGAGCTGGGTGTTGAACTTTGTTCTTGTGTTGGTGGGGTTGTTGCATCGCTTCAGCTTGAGCTGGAGTTTTGCAGCCAGTAGGTGGTGGTCTGACCCAGCGTCTGCCTGAACTTCCTGTTTATGCATATGTGGTCGATTTGATTTTCGGTAGTGTGATCAGGTGACATCCAGGTGGCTTTGTGGATGGGTTTATGTGGAAAGACTGTCCCTCCTATGACCAGATTGTAGTCAGCACAGGTGTCTGCAAATCTCTCGCCGTTTTCATTCATGCAGCCGATTCCATGTTTCCCCATCACCAGTTGGTATCCACTGTTGTCGTTTCCCACCTTTGCGTTCATGTCGCCCATGAGTATAGTGATGTCTTTTTCTTTCCTGGCCTGGAGCAGCTGTTGTAGTTGGTTATAGAAAATGTCTTTCGTTTCCTCTTCTGTGTTGTTGGTGGGTGCATAACACTGTATGAGTTGTAGGTTGATTCTTTTATGGGTAGTTTTGAATCTTGCTGTAATAAGCCTGGAATTAATGGGTTCCCAGCTGATGAGGGCCCTCTGTGCTTCTTTGGAGAGCATAAAGGCCACTCCCTCTGTATGTGGTGCTTTATCATCCGGATGTCCAGAATAGAGTATGGACTCACCGCTGGCCAGTTTCACCTCTCCTGTCTGGAGCCATCTGGTTTCGCACAGACCGAGGATAGAGATCTTGTATCTCCTCATCTCACTTGCTATGACTGACGTTTTTCCTGCTGTGTACATGGTCCTGATGTTCCAGGTTGCAATGTTAGTGGGTTGCCTGGGAGATAGAAGATTCTGACGCACCCTCTCCGTGTGGTTTTCGAAATGCGTCTTCATTTCCTCTTCAGCCTGTATGGTTGGAGAGTCTTCATCTCCCAGGTTGCGGGGTTTCTTTTTCTTCATCAATGTTTCAGTAATCATTTTTATCCACTTCACAGGGGATTGGCCTATGAGCTTCACCAGTGCCCTATTGGCCAGCATTACCTGTTTCCACCTCTCACGACAAGGACGTTAGGGTTGGACTTTGAGAGGCCTATAGACTTATAGAAAACCATCTTGAATTTTTCAAAAGACTTCATCTTCAATGGCCAACTCATCCAATTAGCCAAGCCTTGGAAATGAAAATTAAATGACATATTGATGTAATATTTTGCACATATCCTATATGGTTATAGCTTTATTATTTGAAAAAAATACAGGTTGATCAGAGATCATTTTGCATTTGATGAATTTACATGGAATGGCCCTTTTTCAGATTTGATACTCAAGTTAGGATCCAGTATAGCCACAGCTTTGTGCAGGCAGAGATGGAGACAGGCTTGCTTGAATGAAATGTTGTTCATACTGTTAAAAAAAAGCCAATCTGATTTAGGCGGTAAGTGGGTTAGGGGTGTGTGTTATGAGGGGGTGATTAGTTGGCAGTGATTGATTATGTGTCGAAAACTCTGGGTTGACATAGTTCCTCGTAGCCCAGCCGCACAGATTTCTTGGTAAATGAAATGAAACAGAGAGCATCTGGAAAGACAGTGGTCAACACAATGGGAGTAGCAGTCAGCCGTGAAGGACTCCCATACTCCTTGCTCTATTAAGGAGATGGAGGAGGTATAGACAGGAGGGTTGTGCTCATGAGCTTACAGAGATGATAATTCAGGAAGATGGAGGGAGGAAAACTGGAGATGCAGAGGGAGGGTAAGAGAGTGAGAGCAACGCGGCTATTCCGCAGATAAGCACAGTGGAAAATACACTGCTGATTAGATCTCTAATAGAATGATAGCTGATAACAGGCTGACTCGTCAGCTGAAATGTCAAATAGGCATACAGTTACATTCCTGTTCACGGTTTATATTACCCTAGTATTCCCTCCCACCACACACCCACTAGGATGTGATCATGAAAACTACTTCATCCCTGCAAATATTAACAATTATGGAATGTTAACCTGGCCCGTATGATTTTCTAGATATGTAGGTATACATAATACACAATCTAAATGGATTTATATAGATGCTGTGCGCTTGGTAAGATGTGATGCTAGACAGCTTGTGATTTGTGGTTTCGGAAATTCTGCATACATTTGAGCTGTAATGTGATTAGACCTGCATCCACGTCTACAAATCTTGCTAAAACAAATAACACAAAATTGTAGTCTTTTTCATTAGCTGAACAAAAAAAAATGTCCACGAACACCATGTGACTGCTGACCACGGTAATGCAAAACATGGAAAATGGGCCTCTTCCCAGAGGAAAGTAAAACAATGCTAACTTGTGGAAGCTAACCCTTGATACCTGGCCAAAACTTGCAGGGGAAAGGGTTAAAGTCACAACCTTATAAGGAATTTGCAGCAGTAAAGATCCAAAATAATAAATAACTAAATAACTTCTTCAGTTGGATTCTTAGCTAAGAACAGGATTTATGAATGCGGAAAAGCAGTCGTAGATAGGCCAGATTGGAGTGCGCCCATGTTCTTAAGGGCTGAATTTGTGAGAAATCATTGGTGATTGTTTTCACCCCCATTCTACAGACATTTTAATCAGATTTTAATCATTATAATAATACATAGGAGAATATTTGTAACATTAACAATTACGTTTCACATTTATAGTCATGATCCTAAAAGCACTACACGAACATTGCAAATGATAGTGAATAAATAAATAATAACTATAAACTCAATCGAGTCCTGTGAATATCCATTACTAAAATATATCATATGGGCCTACATAATATAGATAGGGCCTTTCAAGATCCACAAGTAGCCTACTCATGTATTTAACTCAACTGTACAATTTTAATCTGCTCTCAGCACATCCCATTCCTTTCATGTCGGCTATATATTTGCCATTTTGTATTAATAGTCCATATACTGTCGTGTTCTGTATTCTTATTTTCTTATTGTTGGTTTAATTTTTTTACCTTGCTTAGTGTGCACATTGTAAGAGCCAGTGAAGAAACATTCCACTGCTTTGGTATGATGTTGCATGTGACAAATAAAACCACATGTGTTCGCTTTCCTTTTGGACATGCTTTAAAGGTTTCAGGTGTTGCATAGCAACCTATTACAATGAATATCCATTACGGACCTGAACGGAATCATATGAAAGATGTAAATTGGAAGCACACAACCCATTGCCATGGCAGCGGCCATTCATTTTTTGTTTTGTTTTTAATTATTGCATTCATTTTCATTGGATATTAAAGAAATATCAGAACTCCAAACCTTTGGGTAGCCCATTCAAATCAGTAGAACTTTCTGTAACATTCTGAGGAGCCGTAAAATAAATAGTTCGTCCCGTCTGGATTTATTTTCCTATACTGACTGGCGGACTATACATTATCCCTTACTTAATAGCCAAATGATCCAACATTAAATGACCAATAATATAAACCTTTCAACAATAATAAGGCAACCCTTTTCTAGTAGCTGTTCAGTACCGTATAACAGCTGAAAGGAATTTCGGTTTTGACCATGTTCATATATGGTCATGTGAGTGATAAACACACCACTCATTCCTATTGGCTGCCCAGGCATTATGTAATTCTGGAGACAGGGTCAGACCTTCCTGTGACGCCAAAAGACACCAATTATAATACTAGCAAGCTTTCATCACTGTTTGCAAGATTTTTTTAGACCAAAACTCTCTATATCATATCATAATAATCACAACTTAATGGAAATAGCAGCTTTGAGCATATCAGAAAGTATTTACACGTCAGTATCACTGCACATTGGTAAAATTCAGTCAGTTTTGTATAGTCTACTGCTCATGAATGTTCATGTTCATGTTGTACTCTCTGAGGAAAGTTGAAGTTAGGGGGAAAAGCAAAGAAAAGGAGGTGGTGTGAGCAAATAAACAGCCACTGGTGTTGAAGGGCTCATATTAAACCAGCTAAGCAACAGTGTGGTTGGGTGCTGATGTTCTAATTAGGTCACTCTGGGTGCTCTCCAACTCTATTCACACAGTCCTTAACCTACTGAGTACTGCAATCTATGTCATATTAGTTGGCATTCCTCTTCCTTGCTCTGCAGAGTAAAAGGTCAGTTGTTGCTCCGCCAGGGTTTGTGGTTACTAGGTAACAGCAGTACTCCACACCAACATCTGTTGCTCTGTTGAGACAGATAACATGTAGTTTTGTAGTCTGTTGTCTTCTCGTGAAAATGTTTTCCAATACTTCAGCTGGCTCTTTGTGAGACGCGATGTATCTTTCCCTTTTCAAACCCTATAATTGCCATAGTCTTCATGCTTTTTCAAGCTGCTTTGCAAAGCTGCACAGGTGACATTTGAAGCATTTCTTTCCCATTTCAAGTTGCCAGGAGACGGCATAGCACTGCTGCTAGATCAGAGATTATGCACCCTTCAAGCCTTCTTCGGGGGAAGAAAAGATGTGGCGGAAGCCCAGCCAAACATATGCCACTATATCAACACATATTCCGACAGGGTGCCAGAATCCTCTGACACCTGTTTACATTTTCACTGTATTTAAACATCCATGCATAGTATTTAAGACCCACGTGTACACTGGAGGCAGGTCCTATTCTTGTGATGGCAGGGCAGACAGGCAGCCTGTCACAGGGTCTAGAAATAAAAAGGGAGGGGGATGGAGCTGAAGCTGATACATTATTTCTAAATGGCTACAGGTACTGGCCTATTGGCTAATTCTTCATGCAAAGATTTGTGTTGTGCTGATTCTGCTCATTCCGCCAGTCCATTCAAAAGCAGATGCAAAGACAATTGCATTCCTATCTACAGTTCCAATACCAAGAATACCTTCAGTTTTCAGCCTTTGCTGTTTTTTGTTTGTTTTTGTTTGTTTAATGTAAAATGTCAACAGTCTGCCTGTCTCCTGTCACTAAGCTCTGCTGTTCACAGACAGTGGCGTCAATTCTCTTGCTCTGTTTACATCCTAATTAAGTTATCTCCTTATGCTGCTCATTGACCCCAAGTCAAGAGTCTGCAGAAGTTCCCAAATTACTTGCATGTGATTGGGGTCACATTGTGCTACAACATTGGAGATGCTCAGCTAGTCTCATTCAGACACTTTGTGAACAGTTTACTTTTCTCTTGTAGGTTTTCTGAATAATTTTTTAACAGTTTACAAAGACAAACACACACAGACATGCATGCACGAACGAGCACACACACACACACACACACACACACACACACACATGTTTTCTATGTATTGTACACACACACACACACATAACATAGCACATTATGAAATATCAAGCCAATTACACATGTTTGAGCACATATGGGTATTTAATTCTGTCTTATACGTTTATATGTCATGTAAATGTATAAGTCTTATATATACACATATGGGCACTTCATTCTCTCTTATATATAGAGTTTGAGTGCATGGCTGTGTTCAACAATCCAAACAAGTTCATGTATTTTTTTCTCAGATTTGTTTCAGTATTAGTCTGCCTGTTCCTCATGAGAGGTCATTGACCTAAAAGTGAAGGAAGTCCTAATTAACATTCTTTCATTATCATTAGAAGTTAAAGCCTGCTGCGGTAGCCATGGTTAGAAGCATGGCGAAATGGTGAAACCCCCAGTTAAAATGTAGCCACATAAATAATGAATGTATCTTCTGAGAGCCATTCACCAGGGCTACTTGTAAGTTGGAAAATTTGTTACAGCAGCTACCAACTCCCCAATGCACCATAATGAATCAAGTTCTAACGTCTGGTATTTTCACTCCACGGCATTGCCCAACGTTGATGTGGGCAAGGAAAATGTCAAGAATACTGGCATTCAATGAGGACTTTGCACCTTCACCTTCGAAGCTCTAAAGCCAATGTGATTTTAAGGGCAAGATTCCCAGCAGCTCCCCACATGTCACTCAAAGTACTTCTCGGATCTCCTATGCTTGTCTTTGGCATGATTGGCATGACTAAAAGTCACTTTAGGCAAACAAGCACTTCTTATAGGCATACGCAGATTATGCTTTTTTCTTTGCCTTGTAAATAGATTCAGGTCATATGATATATTGAGCCATGGGAACACACACTCATTATGTCAGTCAGAACACATGAACTATATTCATCTCGTTGGATGCATTCCCTTTTGACAGCCAAAGTCAATCATCCAGTGGCTGTGTTGAATTGACCCCATCTTCAAAGATGCAACGTTGGCCTCCATCACTCCCGTCCACTCCATCACTTGTGAACACCCATCATCCAGTGTTCTTTGTAGAGAGGACAGTTCTGTGTGGGAACAGACAAAAGGATTCGATTGACATTTAATTTGCACCGACTTTTACTTAAGAAACCAGCAGACTTTCTTTCTTCTTCCTTTAGTGTATGGACTTCAAAAGGTTAGTTTTATCCTGTAGGATCTCACTGCAGAGATAGAGGATTTTCCAAGTTGACGCCTTTCTATCAGTACCCTTTAACTGATGTAGTAAACGGCATTCTGAGTTACTTCCTAAGGCACTCAGAGTATCTTTACATTTTCTATGTCAGTCTATATTGATGTTTATAAGTCTTTAATTCTCATGCAGTCTAGTTTGTTCCCATGTGGCCTTTCCCATTTCTATAAACTTTATAGTCCCAATGCACCACCCCAAACATGCTATATTTATATATTCATTCTGAACAATCTGGTACTGTTTACTATTCTTCAATATTTCATAGAGTGTTTACTTCTTGGAGTGATTTCCTTTTGTTTGTCCCTGAAAATAGAATGACTTGATAAATAGACAACTCACTGTCAAGGAAATAGCGAAGGTTAAAAATACCCCACACTTATAATGAAACATAATATAAACGCTATATCCTATAGCTCCAAATATCTTAAAAGACGCCCGTTCATTTCTCTAATGTTCTCCTTCCTCATCAACTCCGCCGTCGTCTTGTGGAGCGATTTCCTTTTCTTTTTCACCGAAGAACGAGGCCACTGCATAATTGAATTCAGGGGCATAATTCAACTTTTTAAAAAGTGCAGGCAGTTGTCATGTGATTCTTTCCCCCAGCCCCCATCTTCCTCTCAGTTCCATCTTGCTTTCATCTCTGTAATTTCATGGCTCTTCAGGCCTCGGCGACAGCATTTTCATTACGGAAATGAGACATGGGAGTTTGTGTGGATCTATTTTTCATCATGTGCCATGTAAGGTAAGTCAACAGACTTATTTAAAAACACTATTGCACTTTAATTTGGTATCGTGCTCAGAGAGCGATGAGCTCAGTGTGTGTTCGTGTGTTGTGGTGTGTCTATCAACCTTGTACTGGAAATTAACACAGACTCAAATATGCTAAGAGGGTATATGTGCTTCAGAGTATGTTGATGTTTAATAATGTAGTATATTGTAGGTTATCTGGAGACACATATCAAAAGATGTCCTAGTATGTGTATAAAATACATAGAAAACATAGTCATGTGTGAGTTACATGTATATGTCTACGAGTATACGTGTGTGTGTGTGTGTGTGTGTGTGTGTGTGTGTGTGTGTGTGTGTGTGTGTGTTCTCCATCTGTATTTGTCTTAATAGTGGTGAGGGTCTTATCAACCATGCACCACAGTGACCACCAGCTGTTTGATATTCCAGGCCTCTTTGCATTTTGCATTTGTCGCGGTGCACAATATCATTAGCCATTAAATCAGTCTCATTGCATGATCCGAGGCACTGAATTCTTCAAACAGGCTTAAAGGATTGGGGGCGATGGGTTGAGGGAAAACAGGCCAACATCCTCACCTTGTTTAAACAGGCAGAAATAGAGCTAGAATGAATAGTAAAGCACCGCTAAAGAAATAAGACAATTAGACAATAAACGATGGACTGGGGGATGTCAGGAAAAAATGGAAGTAGATATTTCAAATAGTAACATCGGAAGAGACAGTGAAATGTAAAATGAGAAGAGATTGTAAAGGAAAGAATGTCACAGAAGTGGCACTGAGCGATTAAGAGAGAGGTGTGTAGTACAAGGTGAGTACAAGGTGTCTCTTACTGATGGGGAGGTAGGTGTTCACAAAAGCAGTTTCAGGAATGGAAATTACCCTCAATGTATTGCAGTTTTGTTCCAGTAATGTATTGGTCGCATGTTATGATGGGCGACAGCCCATTCAAGTAAACACATTTTCAGGGTGCTATTATCACATATGCTATGGCTATCCCGAGTGTGAGGTTTGGATTCAGAATCATGTACAGCAAAAATACCAGTTGTAACACCTTAATGAAATGATATTCCAATAATCGTTAAAGTTTCTTTTTAATTCTGAGCCATCAATATTCTCTCAATGTGAACCATAGAAGGTTATGCATATTGTGCCCAAACTGCATGGATCATGTATATAATTGCCAGGTTTTTGTGGGGGCATGATTACATTAGAGGTGTGGTCTCTCTGTGAGGAATGTTGGGGTGCTGCTGGCTTACACTTAACATTGAGCTGTGGTGAAAGCACTGTTGTTGTGAAAGCACAGCCCATGCCTTCTTACCATCCAGCTGCAGTTCAGACTTCCAGGCAACGGCATCATGCATCAGACACATTGCAAAACCAGTTATAGGTATAATGTGATTAGCTGTGCCACTGCAACACTATCCAGAACAGTCCAGTCCATTATAAAACAAACTGGCACACACAAACGCACACACACACACACACACACTCATTGAGTCACACATTGACAAGCAGTCACTCTTCTTACACACACACACACACACACACACACACACACACACACACACACACACACACACACACACACACACACACACACACACATACATTTGACAATTGACAGTCCCATACACAAGAGTCTGAGTTATATTATTCACGCAATACTTAATTCCTTCACTCAGAAACACACGCACACACACATACACATACATTTGACAGTCACTCTCACAAGAATCTGAGATATTTTATTCAGGCAATACTTAATTCCTTCATTCAGAACCACACACACACGCGCGCGCGCACACACACACA
>NC_045166.1:15631532-15634032 GCF_900700415.2 Clupea harengus
GGGAAGGGTTGGTCTGGTAAGGAGAAGGGTTGGTCTGGTTGGTCTGGTTAGGGGAAGGGTTGGTCTGGTTAGGGGAGGGGTTGGTATGCTTAGGGTTAGCCAGGCTTGAATTGACCTTGAGTTAGGAGTTCTCTGCTCCTGTTCTCTACTTTTCTTCTCTTTTCTTCTCTTCTCTCATCTTCTCTTCTCCTCTTTCCTCTCATCTTCTCCTCTCTTCTCTTCTATCATCTTCTCTTCTCTTCTTCTCTCTGCTTCTGCTCTTTTCATTCTCCATCCCTCTCTCCTCTCGCTCCTCTCATGGGCCTTTAAGAGACAAGGAGAGGCGTTTTCTGAGAAATGTGTGTATTCTGAGGCATGCATGTGTTCTGGATTATTTTTGTCGTGTTGATGTTTTAAAATATTTACTTAATGTTTTATTTGAAGCTTGGATTGTTTGGCTGGCAAAAGAACAGAAAGAGGGGCATGTGTGATGGTTTTACCCCCTCTAGGCCTTTCCTCTCTCTCTGTCACACACACACACACACACACACACAGACAAACATACACACACACCACTGCTTACACACATGGACACACACACACACACACGCTCACACATCCTTGACCTTCCCCACGCTATGAATGCTTCCAGCCTGGTTGGCCAAGGCTCAGGCACCGTGAAGAACCGGAAACTTCCAAACGGCACTGGCACGGCGCTGTTATCAACACGGATTCACACACACACACACACACACACACACCACACACACACACACACACACACACACACACACAGACCCACGTACACACACACACACACACACACACACACAGAGAGAGACTCATGTACACACACACACCACACACACACACACACAGACTCACGTACACACACACACACACAAACACACCACACACAAACTCACGTACATACACACACACACCACACAAACACACCACACACACACACACACACACACCTCTCACACACACACACACCATCCTTTATGGATCTGGACCAGAGGGAAAGTCTCTGTCATGATCTAACCTCTCCCCTACACTTAGGGGCAAATGCAGGGAGCTGAACCGCAGGGGGGGGGGGGGCATATTTGATGGGGTGGGGGCATTATTCCCTCTGTTACTGTTGGACGAGGAGAAGCAGCACACTGTTTTCCACCCCACACTGACACACACACACACACACACACACACACACACCAGCTCACAAAAACCCCTCACCTCTATTTTAGCCCCAGAAGGATCAGCTGGAAGGCTCCATGCAGTAGGCAATCAGTCCTCAGATTTAATCTCATGGCACTGTTGAAAGTATTCGCCCAGATACTAATAAGTCCTCACATTAAATCTCATGGCACTGTTGAAAGTATTCGCCCAGATACTAATCAGTCCTCACATTGAATCTCATGGCACTGTTGTACGTACCCGCCCAGATACCTGCACAGCCAGGTGGAGGCCTGGTACATCCCCCGAGGGAACCCCAGACAAGCAACAAGGACAACTCGCAGGACAGAGAAACAAGGACAACTCACAGGACAAAGACAACTCACAGGACAAGGAGACAAGGACAACTCACAGAACAAAGACAACTCACAGGACAAAGAGACAAGGACAACTCACAGAACAAAGAGACAAGGACAACTGACAGGAGAAAGACAACTCACAGAACATAGAGACAAGGACAACTCACAGGACAAGGACAACTAAAAGGACAAAGAGGTTCCTCTGAGATAGGCCCTCTGAGATGATTCTCTCTTGGGATGGGATGCATTTTCCCCGGCTATTATTGTTATAATGATAATTCATAATGTAATATTATTATTAGTGCTGTCAAACGATTAAAATATTTAATCGCGATTAATCGCATTTATGTCATAGTTAACTCAAAATGAATCGCGATTAATCGAAATTTTTTATCTATTCTAAATGTCTTCGTTTATTTATTTTTTCCATAATTTTATTTTAACTTTAATGCCCTTATCAACATGGAAAGTTGATTGGCTTGCTTTATGCAAATGTTTTATTTTATTGAAAACCAATATTGCCAAACAGGGCGGTACAAAATAAAATTATAAAGTGCACATTTCAGGTAAACAAGGACTCAGCCTATAGTGCAGTTAAACCTTGGCTTAATATTTTCTTTTTTTCAAGTTTGCTGGGAACATAGCAGTCAGTCCTCTTATTTCTGAAACATTGAACCGTAACAGTTAGGTTACCAATAAAAGGTAAGCCTACTACTTCTTTGCTTTCAGGCAGCTGCCTGTTGACATTTTCAGACAACAGTGAAGCTCGCTTCTTTTGCACAATCACAATTTTTAAAAGTAAACTTTCCATTCAGAAGCATTTTATCATCCATTTCGCCGTATCGCGCTCACCATTCACTCAAACCATAACGTTAGCCTACTACACAGTTTGCGAGGCCAAAAAGAATGCTAATCTAAAAAAAAAAAAAAAAAAAAAAAATTCGCGTTAATCTCGCGATAAAAAAATTAACGGCGTTAAAATG
>NC_045166.1:15641532-15669032 GCF_900700415.2 Clupea harengus
GTTTGTGTGTGTGTGTGTCTGTGCGTGCATTCATTTCAACCTTTCTATTAATTTATTTGGAGCCCAAAAGTATGTGTGCTTGGCAGTAGTTTGGAAAAGGTCAGTCTCTGTGTGTGTCCTCTGTGCCTTTTAACTTCTAACGATAATCATATACTGTACAGAAATATGTGCTTTTGGCTACAATACAGAATGTGTGTGTGTCTGTGTGTGTGTGTGTGTGAGAGAGAGGGAGAGAAAGATAGAGTGTGTGTGTGTGTGTGTAAGGTGAGTGCTTCAGGGATACTTAATAAGACTGGTTAGTATAATATGATTGGCTGAGTCCCTGAGCGAGATTAGAGAAGGCCTCATTGTGTACATGCACGCACATGCACACACACACACACACTCACACACACTCACTTCATACACACTCTCACACACACACACACACACACACACACACACACATGCACACACACACTTACTCACACACATATGCATACATACACACATTCGCACCCACGCACACAGGCACGCACACAAGCATACACACACACCGACACACACACACACGTACATACGCACACAAACACACATGCACACACACACACGCATACACACACACACACACACACACACACACACACATACACGCATACAGGTGTACGGAGCAGTTGAGTCCATACATATCACATCTCAACCCCCCCTTCCCCTGCCCTGTGTGAGCGTGTGTCTGTGAGTGTGTGTGTGTGTGTGTGTGTCTGTGAGTGTGTGTGTGTGTGTGTGTTTGCATGCCCTATGAGGACCTCTTTCATGGGGCTGTCAATCTGCAAAGAGGAAATAAAATCTGAGCCATGCGAATAATACAAAAGAACAAAGCCTTTCTCTCTCACACACACAAACACACATGTTCCCACTCAAAGACACACACACACACACACACACACACACACACACACACACACACACACCCTCACTTATGTACATAAACAATCTGTGAATTCTCATACTGACCCTGTACACAGGAACACACTACACACACAGATACATACACACAAAGATATATGTTCAGAGACATACTCACACACCCACACACAGAAGCCATGAGACACAACTTCTCTAACCTCCACCAACAACCAAATTAAAACTCCTCTAACCTCAGTGTTCTGTAAGTGGATACGCACATACACACACGCGCGCGCACACACACACACACACACACACACACACACACACACACACACACACACACACACACACACACACACACCCTAAGATTCAACCTCCCCACACACACAACACAGACAGACAGACACACATACACACACACACAACTTTAATCTCAGCGCTCTGTCAGTCGATCCACGTGGAGCCGCTCCAAGCCTCCCTCGACGGCCCTGCAAACTCCAGATCATTTTTCTGCAGTAGAGCCCCTGGAGGTGGAGGAACACACTGCCAAGGCTAAGGGGAAACGACACACTCACCACTGCGGACCGGGGAGGGCGGGGGCCAAACCGCCACAGCAGACAAAGAGTTGAGGGGGACAGGGGCGGGCGGGGTGGGGTGGTGGGGGGGTTCAAAACGCGGTGGACAGAGGAGAGGGGGGGCTAAAATCACCACAGCGACCCTAAAGAATAGCAATCACGCCCCCGGACAGCTTCACTCTGTTTGTGTAGTAGGTCATCTCACCAGATGTAACTCCCCTCTCACACAGAGCTGTGTGTAATGATGAGTGTGTGTGTGTGTGTGTCTGTGTGTGTGTGTGTGTTTGTGTGTGTGTGTGTGTGTGTCTTCATGTGTGGGTTTATGTGTGTGTGCTTGCGTGTCTGTGTGTAAGTGTGCAGGTTGGTGTGGTTATACTATATATGTGTGTGTGTGTGTGTGTGTGTGTGTGTGTGTGTGTGTGTGTGTGTGTGTGTTTTTCCTCTGTGTATTCTGTATGTGCGTACATGCGTGTGTGTAATTATTTGTTCATGTGGAGTTTAAGGTCAGATATACATTCCTGGCCAGGCAGGGGGTGGTGTGTGGATTTAGAGTCTCGTCTTGTCTCGTCTCGTCTCGTCTCGTCCAGCGCTCTATAAGTCCCTCTGAATGTGAGCTTTAGGTCATTTCCCCTCCCCTCCCTCTGATGTGTATGTGTGTGCGATGTATGTGTGTGTGTGTGTGTGTGTGTGTGTGTGTGTGTGTGTATGTGTGTGTGTGATGTATGTGTGTATTGAACATGTGGAGCTCTGATGGACGCCTGGTCCTTAGCGTGGAGAGGCATGGCAGATTGGGAGAGTTCAAGGAGGTGGGCCCTCAGGCAAGAATAAAGCACATTGAAGCCAAAACTGTGTGTGTGTGTGTGTGTGTGTGTGTGTGTGTGTGTGTGTGTGTGTGTGTGTGTGTGTGTGCGCATGTTCGCATGTGTGTGTGTGTGTGTGTGTGTGTGTGTGTGTGTGCATGTGGGCATGTTCGTGTGTGTGTGTGTATGTGTGTGTGTGTTGTATTTGAGTTAATGAATGTGAATACATATGTTTGTTTTTAAGTTAGTGTAAGAGTATAAGTCTAGTCTAGCACGTTTTTGTGTGCGATTATATGGGAATGTGTGTGTGTGTGTGTGTGTGTGTGTGTGTGTGTGTGTGTGAGAGAGAGAGAGAGAGAGAGAGAGAGAGAGTGTGTGTGTGTGTGTGTGTGTGTGTGTGTGTGTGTGTGTGTGTGTGTGTGTGTGTGTGTGTGTGTGTTTGTGCTCATTTAAAAGTGCAGGCCAGACGAGGGGTTGAGTAGAAAACTAACTGAGACAACGAGGCTTCTACAAAGCATATGCAGCATGCTAATTACAGTGTATTGTGAGTACACATTGAGTACACTAACTGAAGCTCCCTATGCCAGCAGCCTACAGCTTCTTTGAGTACATGCTGAACACGCCTCCCTCCAGTATACTATCCCTCAGAGCTAACGCTAGTCTGGATAGCTGTATTAGGGGGCACGCTTTGGGCTCTTAAGGTACTGGAACGCTTGATGGTTTGTTTATTGCGCCCGTCAACGCTGACGGCAGTGAGTCACGGCAGTCTTCTCCTAAACGATAGGTGTGCATGTGAGTCACGGCAGTCTTCTCCTAAACGATAGGTGTGCATGTGAGGCCCGGGCACACAGAGTCTAGTTTGCCTGAACCCGGAGAGAAATGTCTCTCCTATCGTGCACACGAACCCACTGTATCCACACACTGTATCCGCACTCCTTCGAATCGGGGGTCCAAAGTGAGTAAACTCGAATCTGTCCTGTTGGTGTTCATGCGCACGCCCTATCCGCAAACCCTTTCTAATCTGATAATGTAATTGCCCCACGTGATCGCCTCGCAACCTCAGGCTGAACCCGTATTAACCCAACTGCTTCACTTCATAACAGCAACAACATAAACTAAATGTATGACGTGGCTCCCTTTTCGTGACTTATATTTTTCTACTGTGCTTAGTTGTTTGTATTGGGATAGTTGTTGTTAGGAAAGGGATGACATTAGCAAGCCACACTAATCTATCACTGTTTAATATATTTGCATCAGACCATTTTACAAAACCGGTTTTTAAAAGTGTCAGCAATAGCCTATATGAGCAAATCTGACGTGAAAAGATTTGTATTATAGACGGAAGTTTCAAAACGGTCTGTAATAAGGATGAATGTTACGTTAGCTTTAGTCCTGTCCGACAACGATAGCGATAGATACTAGACAGCGTTAACGTTACTTCAGAGGTACAGTACGTGAAGGACAAAGCCCTCAACAATAGCCTACATGAAACCATTAAATTGGAAGCAATTGTAAACCAGGAAACATTCAGGATACACACCACTTGCATTGTGGTCTCTCGTGCTCAAGCTCAGCATCTTCATAAAGCACAGGCATTTAAACAACTCAGACATGTCATGTTGCACATTGCTTTGTTGCACTGTTCTAAATTCTTTATTATCAATACAAAATATAATTATTTTTCTCTTAACCTACAGTCTGCTCTGACCACTGATTTTATTAACCACCATAATGTACCACCAAGCAGTCTTCTCCTTAACGATAGGTGTGCATGTGAGTCACGGCAGTCTTCTCCTAAACACTTGGTGTCGCTGCCGAGAAAAACAGCATCTTCATCTGCAAAATAATGCGCCAAATTAGAGTGCAGTGAAATGTCATGACAGTTTATCGATATTCATTGGTTAATTAAACTGGACTAGTCGTAAAGGTTTCTGGTTAGTGTTTTATTGCTAAACTGTAGGTTGACATAACTTGTTATAGTAACAAAAGACAGTCTCAACTGTATTATGGAACAGTGTTTTTGATTTATTTGATCATTTCTAGCGATTTTCCTCAGGAAAAGACGTTACGTTTTGGCACAGACTAAATGCAAAGTTTTGACCCTTAGGTCTCCATCAGGAAAGACTGTAAAGTTAGTAAACCACACAAACGGGTGTACAGTTGTGCAGTAATCTCCCTCTGTGCCGTTTGGGAATCCCTATGATCCTGCATTGAAGGGTCATAGAGATGCTGTTAGGTGAAAATCCACACTCAATCCACACAGAAGGTACACTTTTAAGCACATACACAGAGAAAGAAAACATCAGCACTTAAGAATCAAAGATACACAGAGACAGAAACGTCATGTTTCAGCTCACAAAGGTATATGATTAACACACATACATACTTGATTGTCCTTTGAGCTTTTAGACATTCCCTAAAGTAAGCTGAAGTAAGTGATATTGCGAGGTCTGTGGATTCAGACCCCCCTCCTAATATACCTGAGGTGGGGTTTTAGAGGCCATGTTTACAGAGTTTAAGAGCTCTCCTGACTGGGGGTCTGTGGGTCTTCAGGGGGTCTTTCAGGGTAATTTGGGGGTGTTTGAGAGGGTCTTCAGGGGGTCTTCAGGGTAATTTGGGGGTGTTTGAGAGGGTCTTCAGGGGGTCTTCAGGGTAATTTGGGGGTGTTTGGGGTGCAGTCCTCTAGCAAAAAGTGGTTGACATGGGACCAGGCCCCATGCAGACGGACTCTAGTTTGCCTGAACCCGGGTTCATTTTTCACACCTATTTCACACCTACCCACTTTTTACATCGCGTGCACATGAACCCAGTGAATCCGATTGACTCAGCTGTAGTACATCCCCCACGCCTGTTGGTGGCGGAAGAAAACGGAGAAGAAGACAGGAGCATGCTATGAAAGTAACAAATGACAGTAGCTGAGCTCCAACTAGCAACGTTTAGCTTAGCCGCATAGCCTACATTTAATCTGCACAGTAACACATTATTTATGGTGGTTTATAAAATCAGTGGTAAGAGCAGACTGTAGGTTAAGCGAAAAATAATTATATTTGTTATTGATAATAAAGAGTTTAGAACAGTGCAACAAAGCAATGTGCAACATGACATGTCTGAGTTGTTTAAATGCCTGTGCTTTATGGAGATGCTGAGCTTGAGCAGGAGAGACCACAATGCAAGTGCTGTGGATCCTGGATGTTTCATGGTTTACAATTGCTTCCAATTTCATGGTTTTATTACTAACAACAAATGTAGGCTATTGTTGAGGGCTTTGTCCTTCACGTACTGTAGGCTACCTCTGAAGTAACGTTAACGCTAGCTAGTAGCTATCGCTATCGTTGTCTGACAGGACTAAAGCTAACGTAACATTCATCTGTTTTGAAACTTCCGTCTATAATAAAAAATCTTTTCACGTCAGATTTGCTCATATAGGCTATTGCTGACACTTTTAAAAACAGTTTTTTGAAAAATGGTCTGATGCAAATAGATTAAACAGTGATAGATTAAAGTGTGGCTTGTTAATGTCATCCCTTTCCTAACAATAGATAGATACATTTGTATTAATCCCGTTAGGGAAATTCACGTGGAAAAGGAGCAAGGTAATAGGAAGAATATTTTTTTTTAAACTGGAGAGCTGTTATAACTGGCTGCCAAACTCACTGCGCCATGGCAAACTATTCAGTTATTAAATAATGCCGGTTGTGTCCGTTGTTCTGGCTGGTCTAATGATGCGATCACGTGGGGCAATCCGATTAGGTATGCGGATAGCGTGCAGACGAACACCAACAGCAATCGGATTTCGAGGTTACTCACTTTGGACCCCCGATTCGAGGGAGTGCGGATACAGTGTGCGGATACAGTGCGTTCGTCTGCACGATAGGGCTATCCGGAATCGGGGTTCACCGGGTTCAGACAAACTAGAGTCCGTCTGCACTTGGCCTTAGGCTCTCAGACAGTATGGGGTTGTGGAGGTGTTTTAGAGTGTCTCACCCCCATCTTCAGTATAGTAGCTCTTTGTTAATCTCCAAACCATGTTTCACCTTGTAGAGGCGCTGGGTCAACACCCTAGCCTTAAAGCTATTGGGGGAAGGCTGATAGTGACCTCAGGAGTATGTGTACTACCCTTAAAGAGTATGTATTCTGTTCCTAATAAGTATGTATACTGTACCTAATAAGTATGTGTGCTGTACCAAATTATTATGTGTGCTGTACGTAATTATTATGTGTGCTGTACCTAATTATTATGTGTAATGTACCTAATAAGTAGGTGTACTGTACTTAATGAGTCTACTGCTGTCTACTGTTCCTAATGTATTGTTCCTAATGAGTGTGTGTACTTGTCCTGATGTAAGGCTCCTAATAAGTGTGTGTACTTGTCCTGATGTAAGGCTCCTAATGAGTGTGTGTAGTTTGTTAAGTGAGATGTGTACTGACTGTGCTATTCTGGGGCTGTTATTCCAAAGGACTCTGTTGGTGTTGCCTGGTGTTGCCTGGTGTTGCCTGCAAGCCCATCTTTATAACCAGAGAACAGGGCCAGATCCACACCAAAGTCTGCTGCCTTCCCTCAGTAACATTTATATCTGTGAGTGATATTTATAATGGCTATATGTATCTATGTGTATGTCTATATGGATCTACATTTATATCTGTGAAGAACATTTATCTGGTCTATATGCCACCACTTTCCCTCTTCAGTACTCAATTCCTCATTTCTTTGAACCAATCTCCCAGCCAATCTTCGGCCTGAAACATACTCCGGAACACCTCTACCAGCCAGTCATCAAGCTGAAAGATTTCTCCCAACCAATCACCAAGCTGAAAAATTTCCCTTAACCAATCACCAAGCTGAAACATTTTTCCCTAGCCAATCACCAAGCAGAAACATGTTCCCCTAGCCAATCACTTGGCTGGAACACACTTTGAGGCCTTTCTCTTAGCCAATCAGCAAGCAGAATCCCACTCTGAAATGCACCGGCTCAGCCAAGGTGTTGCTCTTTTTGGCCAGAGTGTCTTGGTCTTAGCAGCCGTGACCTTTGTGCAGTTAAGACTCAAGTTTCTGAGGAGCGCCTCCATACAACGGCCACATTACAGGAGTGCTGTGTCCTTATCTTTCCGAATACACTTGGTACACACACACACACACACACATGCGCGCGCACATGCACAAGTTTGCTTACATTCCTTTGCTTCTCCTCATGTGTCCACAGTTTTTACCCCACCACACGCACACACAGACACACACACACAAGCATTCAACTTACCCAACGGAGCAATCGCCACAGTGCCAATAAAAAGCAATAAAGAGGTCCAAGAAGGTCCTCTTTTAGAGGGAAAAAGACCCACCGCAAGAGCACACATGTACACACACATTGACCTATACATCTGGGGCAGGTTAAGATTGGAGATTGGATTTTGTGTGTGTGTGTATGTGTGTGTGTGTGTGTGTGTGTGTGTGTGTGTGTGTGTGTGTGTGTGTGTGTGTGTGTGTGTGTCTGTGTCTGTGTATGTGTACGTGTGTGTCTGTAAGTGTGAGTGTGTGTGTGTGTGTGTGTGTGTGTGTGTGTGTGTGTGTGTGTGTGTGTGTGTGTGTGTGTGTGTGTGTGTGCAGGTTGAGTATGGGGCCTAAGGTTAAGGGTAGGGGGCTTGCTCAGGATCAAGGACCAGGGGGCCATAATAGGATAAGAGCGGAAATGAGGCCGGGTGTGTTCATGTGTGTGTGTGGGTGTGTCTGTCTGTGTGTGTGTGTGTGTGTGTGTGTGTGTGTGTGTGTGTGTGTGTGTGTGTGTGTGTGTGTGTGTGTTTTTGTGTGTGTGTGTATCAGGTCTGAAGGGTAAGGGTTAGCAGTGTAGTTGGTGTCTGTGGGTGAGGCTGTGTCAGGACTGGTACTTAAGGGTCAGCAATGTGTGTGTGTGTGTGTGTGTGTGTGTGTATGTGTGTGTATGTGTGTTAGCATTTGTGTGTGTGTGTGCGTCTGTGTGAGTGTGTGCGTGCATGCGTAGAGTTGGTGTCGGGGTGAGAGTGTCTATGAGACCTTGTGGTTTAGGGTCAGCAGTGTCTACAGATCTGTGTATGTGTGTGTGTATGTGTGTGTGTTTCAAGGCAATAAGGTTAAGCATTGAAAAGTGACCATATTAGTGTCAGGTCCATAAAGGGCTTTAGTGCTGGATGAAGGAATCCCATTTGACTGGCTGGAGAAGCAACAGAGCAGCACATTGAACTACCTTGTCACCGTCAACACCATCAACACCTACAACACCATCAACACCATCAACACCAACAACACCATCAACACCAACAACACCGTCAACACCAGCAGCACGCAGCTTCCAGGTGTGTGTGTGTGTGTATGTGTGCGGGTGTGTGTGTGTGTGTGTCCTTCACAGGGTGTGTTTTAAAGGAATCCAGAGAGGTTATTTGGTGACCTACATCACTGCTACACGTAGATTATAACCCAGGTGTGTGTGTGTGTGTGTGTGTGTGTGTGTGTGTGTGTGTGTGTGTGTGTGTGTGTGTGTCACTGCTACACGTAGATTATAACACGACGAGTAGAGCTCTGCAGTTGTGCTTCAGCAGTCTCAGTCTCAGCGTGATCAGTGGCTGTGTTGTCGACGGGCCCGCAGGACCTGAGGCTTTGTGAATAGAACCTTTTAGCTTTTAGAACCGTCCAGGTGAAAAAGGGAGAACATCACACCCAAAATATGCACCCCATCTTTACTGTTGACATAACAACTATTTTGCACTTTGGCCATGAAATAATAATTTAAATATTCTATGAGGCTGTCAAGAATGCCTGCAGACTTGTAATTCTATAATAATTCTTTAAACCCATCATCATGTTATAGACTATTTAACTTGTACCGGCCTACTAGTTAACACATGTTATATCCTAGAACACATAGCAAGGCCTGAGTCTGTTGAGTTGGTATGCTGGCTGGCTCTGAGGAGGATCCCAAACTGATCCAAGACACTCATCATAGGGCCACTCTGCTCACGAGGTTTGGGGGACGTGCGTAAGGTTTGGGGGACGTGCGTAAGGTTTGGGGGGCGTGTGTAAGGTTACACCAGCACCCAAACTTTCTCCGACATCAAACAATATGATTGGACAGCCTTGGGGCTCAACATTGTGATTGGACAGTATCGGGGCTCAACATTGTGATTGGACAGCCTCAAGGCTCTATATTGTTATTGGACAGCCTCAGGGCACTACATTGTGATTGGACAGTCTTAGGGCTCTACATTGTGATTGGACAGTCTTAGGGCTCAACATTGTGATTGGACAGCCTCAGGGCTTTATATTGTGATTTCACAGCCTCAGGGCACTACATTGTGATTGGATAGCCTCTGGGCTCTACAGGATGTTGGTGGTTCTGTCTGTGATTGGACAGCCTCAGGGCTCTACATTGTAATTGGTCAGCCTCGGGGCTCTACAGGTTGTTGGTGGTTCTGTCTGGTGTCAGCGGTTTACAGAAGAGTCAACACCCATCCAGCTCCTCTCCAGCAGAATTCAGAGTCGGCAGGTTGTGTGTGTGTGTGTGTGTGTGTGTTTATATGTCTGTGTTTTTTTGTGATTATTATATTATTAATATAAGCAATTTGCCTATATGCCCAGGTAGGCATAGGCTATGGGCTGCTTTTTGAGTGCTGGCAGGGAGCAGAAATCCTATTTCAATTACATTTCACATGCTTCAATTCTCAGCGTGACACAAAGATGTTGCTTATAATACAGCAACAAAGAAAAGAAAATAGATTGCAATAAAATAAAAAGATTAGATAGACACATAGTTCAAATAATTTGCATGCTTTATCAAGCTTGTGGCACATGCATACAACATGAAGCGAAAGGCACAACTGAAACAAATAACAGCAACAAATCATGCTGCTAAATGAACAAAACTTACATAAAATATGGTCTTATGAACAGAAATTATTTCAGGCTGCAATTTGAAACACAGAGGCTGGTTCCAAAACAGTAGAAAACTAGCGATAGCTAACAGGCAGTAACGTTAGTGGGCGTAGATCTGTCTGAGTACGATCTGTATGATTTATTTTTTCTTGGTCACGGGTTGCTAGGCAAATTTCATGGGACACATTTAAAACTGCCCCAACTCCCAATGCAGTGGCGGCTCCTGAAAAAATTCTCAGGGGGGGCAATTTTTTTTATAATGATTAAGGCGACCCATTCAGTAGGTACATTAAGTTAGCTGAATAACTCATACAGCAATACCTTTTTGTCCACTATTGGCAGAACACAACAGTAATATGTCCCCTCTTGCTACATAGCTAGAGTAGCAAGTTACAGGTGGAAAGCTATGGAAGAAAGTTGCATCCAGGAGCCTTCATAAGCAAACATGATGTGGCTCCACATTAAATTATCCCACTTTTTCATTATCCACGTGTCTCAAATGTTGTATGATGTAACATAGCTTAACAAGACACATGATATGTCCAGTAACATCATAAAGAAGGGGTAACATAAGTCAAAACCAACAATATTTATTGACTGATCTTGAAAGTATTGGCTTACAAAAGCAAAATAAGTCATCACATAAAAAAAGTATTCAGTGTTAGTGGCGAACTGTGAAACACACTGTGAAACCTATGAAAAGTGACAGTGGTATATGAAATACAGACCGCGTTAGCCACTTCACTACCGCAATTCTTGGATGTAGGATTTCCCTCCCTTTGTAGGAACCTGTTGAATGGATACATTTGGTCTAGGAAGTCCTAATTGTTTTGTTGTCAATTTATCTTCATTAGTACGCCGACTAAAAAGGAGTTTCTGTCAAAGAGCGAATCGAGTTATTGCACTGGACAGGGCAGCCATCTTGACAGAATATGCCTCCGTCGAAGCTGTATGACGTTCGTATAGGCTTTTACGTCCACTACTTATGACACGACATGGAGGGGCGAGCCCTCCCGGAAGCCATAGAGAATGCATTGAGAGCTCTGTTTTGTGAAAAAAATAGATTTAACATGGGAGTCAATGGGAGAGGTCTGGGGCGATTTTCATTTCGCCCCAAATCGCCCCAGAAGGGGCGGGGCCATTTGAAGCACGACTTTAGGCTGAACGACTTTTACCTGATTCGACAATGACATACAGAGGCAGATCAGATGGTCTAGTGGTAGAAGCCGACAGAAAAAAAAGTATTACATTTAAATTTACATGTCATTTACGCGACTTACAAGGATATTGCGTTTATACATCAGGAGTTTTTTTTTTTTTTTTCCTTTTCCCCTAGGCAGTGCGTCGCCCTAATCGCCCTTATGGACGAGCCGCCCCTGTCCCAATGTAAACTTTGGCCTGTGTCGCTCGCGCTCATTGGTGTTTCCATAGCAACAGTCTTATGTTCGCAGCGCTGCCCCAGAAGGGACAGCGGAGAGCAGGCAGCATTTCACAGAGCAAGCACAAACACAGGAACACACACGAATCAAATTACTCCAAAACAGCACTATAATGCTTGTGAGTCTAGTTTATTACTTTGCATATTAAACTAAATAAGATATATTTTGCCACAAAGCACAGATGTATTGAGCTTTCTGCACCACAGCGCCATCTGGATCTGGTGGGGCAGTGCCCCATGTGCCCCTAATGTAGAAAAGCCACTGTGTGTGTGTGTGTCTGTGTTTTTGTGTGGGTGTATGTGCATATGTGTGTGTGTGTGTGTGTGTGTGTTTGTGTGTGTGTGTGTGTGTGTGTGTGTCTGTGTGAGATGGTGTACATTTGTGTGTATGTGTGTGTGTACATGTGTGTGTATGCGTCTGTGTTTTGGTGTGAGTGTTTTGGTGTGAGTGTGAGTACATGAGTGTGTGTGTGTGTGTGTGTGTGTGTGTGTGTGTGTGTGTGTGTGTGTGTGTGTGTGTGTGTGTGTGTGTGTGTGTGTGTATACATGAGTGTGTGTGTGCATGTGTGTGTGGTCATTATACAGTAGCTGAGTAGTCAACTTAGGTTACTGTGCACATCTGGTTATTAGCTGAGGAGCTCTCTAGTACACACAAGCTCTCCTTATGGCTACTGCAATAAGAGATGGCTGTGTGTTTGTGTGTGTGTGTGTGTGTGTGTGTGTGTGTGTGTGTGTGTGTGTGTGTGTGTGTTTGTGTGCATGCGCGCGCTCTTCATGGCTACTGCAATAAGAGATGGCTGTCAGTGATAAGACGACAGAGAGTGGGGAGAGGGAAGTAGAGAGAGGGGGGAGAGAGAGAGGGAGAGAGGGAGAGGAAGAGGGAGAGGGAGGGAGAGAGAGAGAGTTTGTCTTTTAAGCTTCCTTCATTGCCAATGTCAAGGAAACACACAAGAAATAAAATCAAGACAGAAACACCAAACCAGAAAGAAAAAAGAAAAAACAACCCCACCCAAACAGAAAAACAAACAAATCACAAAAACAAAAACAAAAGATAAACAATCATTGCTCAGTATCAAATTAATTAAGGTTCTCAGAAGTTTAGCTGTAGCACACCCTTTGCATTGACCTTAGTCACACACACACACACACACACGCACACAGACTGAGAAATCTAGCTGTAGCATACTCTTTTCATTGACCTTGCAAAATACCTTCCTCAATCCCCATGTAGGTGAAAGACCCCAAGTCACCAATAACATTTTGACAACTAAATTAATTCTTAAACACGTAGATGAAGACACTTTTAAGAGGGGGAGAAAGGGGGGTGGGGGCACACAGAGAGGAAACATTTGGCCAGGAGCCCAGAGACACATGCCACCTACACACACACACACACACACACACACACACACACACACACACACACACACACAGAGACACACACACACACACAGACACACACAGACACACAGACATACATGCCAACTACACGCTCACACATGCCACAGATACACACAGAGACACACAAACACACGCACACACACACACACACACACACACAGAGACACACACACACACACACACACAGACACACAGACATACATGCCAACTACACGCTCACACATGCCACAGACACACACAGAGACACACAAACACACGCACACACACACAAACCACCTACACACATGCACACCAACTACACAGACCCACACACCATTCACTTCAGGTGTGTGTGTGTGTGTTTTTTATGTGTGTGTGTGTCTATGAACAAGTGACAGATGTGGGTACCACTTTACAATAAGGTTCCCTTTATAAAGGTTTATAAATGGTTTATAAATAGGTTATTAATTAGGTTGTAAACCCTTTGTAAGTCATTAATAAGCCATTATAAATGAGTTATAACACAGTTCTTAACACATCGATGCCGGCTCACTATTTGGTAAGATCCCCATTTTGGCAACCCATTGTCTATCCCTTAACTGGCTATACTAGCCCAATGCACACTCCCTACCATTCTTGTATCTGTTACTACCAGCACGTAGAGATTACCCCCGCACCGTGGGGGGGCCTTGCATGGAGGGGGGCTTGCGTGCCCCCCCCCACCAAAAAATTTAAAACAAAAACGTTTTTTTAATTTTTTTTATTTGAATTACATGGGATGCACACTATGTCCTTATTGTCTTGTCTGTGTTTCCAGAGTTGATATAGAAATAAAGGAAAATATATTTAATTGTGCTTTCTTTGTTAGGTAGCCTAGTGACGTGACGACATAGGTCAGAAGGTCACAGACCGGCGCGCCCACGGCAAATAGGGAGCTTGAGTTTTGATATCTTGCCTATATGTGGGGGGGGGGGGGGGGGGGGCTCTCGTGTTTCCGTTACGGTACTGGTTACTACCCAGGCACGTGCACAGATAGACCCCTAGTGGTGCTCAAACACCTGCCCTTTTGCCCTGGATGAGAAAAGTGGCCCTTCTGCTGGAACCACATTTTTTCTTCATTCATCAATATTTAAGAATAAAAATTACTCTCTCTGTCATCAATTCCCCCCAAATGTGTTTTGATATATGACGGGGCATTTATGTGAGTTCTTGTGAGAATTTCGCCCCGACATGCTCCGCGGCGCTCACAAGCCCCACGCACCCCTCCCTCCTCCTCCTCCACTTAGTGCTCATGCAGTGCTGAGCGCCCGGCCAAACGACTGCAGCCTACTTCTTCTCTGACCCGCAGCATCAGACAAACAGGTAATGAAGGTGTTTGTTCAATCCCCCGACGTTGTTTGGTGATAAATGAACCACAACATTAGCGCCGCTGAAAACATTACGTCGCAACTGGTCCGACGTTTCCTAAAAAAATAAACAAACACAAAACTCACGAAATCCGTGATTTCAAAGCCTTGTCCAGCTGTTTACTGACGTTTGTCATGTTTAATGAAGAGAGAGAGGGAGAGAGATACAGGCAGGCAGGCAAACAGGCAGATAATTTAAGGGCAGTTTTACGGTTCTACAAATTAGACAAGTTCACTAGTTTCGTTTCATTTAAAATCGTAATTATTGAAATGAAAGGTAGGTCTTAAGTTGAGCTTCATGACAGTCTGGTGAGGTATATTGTGATATATTATTAGTGTAATGCTGCTTATGCTACAACTCAGTCAGTACAATACGTTCAATACGTGAACTTCTATTGCCCCTTTAAGTAACTTGGCTTAGTTTGCATCTCAGTTTAGCATGCTACTACCCAGAAGATAAACAGCGATTTAAAAGTTGTTTTTTACCTTTTTTGCTTAGATTTTTTTTAAAGTTACCGAGACACTATGCAATGTAGAAACCCATTTATTTAAACTGAAAAATACGTCTGAGGGGATTTGCGAGGTGTGTCAGCCAGCTATCTAAAGTTAGCATGCTACTGCCCAGTACTACTGCTGGGTAGTAGCATGCTAACTTTAGACGCAAACTAAGCCAAGTTACTTAAAGGGGCAATAGAAGTTCACGTATTCAGTGTGTTCAAATAACAAGATTAAATATAAACAAATCAGGATTTGGTGACATTTCATGAAATGAATGCAACGATTTTGGACTCCGTTACATATTTGATCCTGATTTGTATATACTAAATCTTGTTATTTGAACACACTGAGTACAACTTGTATTGCCCCTTTAAGAAACTCGGTTTTGTTGGCATATCTCCTTTTAGGCTTCAGTTTGAAGTTGATGATCTGAAGAGAGGTATGTCAAAGAAACTATACGTATATTTATAAGTGATAAACCCTCAAAGTCATGGTATAATGATGACATAACGGCGTATATACTGAAAGATTGTGAACTGCAACATGTGATGCATACGATGTGATATTTAATGCATTTATCTTGTTTTGTCTTATGCCATGAGGTTCCTGGCATACGTTTTCCCTCTGCTAACAGGCTAATATCCAGTGTGTTTGATGACTGCATGTTACAGACTGTCTCGTTGTATGTTATTGTGTACAGTGTACGGAGCTCCACTTCGCTGGAACAAAGCATCAGAACTTCAGTGCGTGGCCATTTCTTGCCCAGCAAACAGACTCACACAGAACACAACGCAGGACTTGTTACAACGGTGCCGTGATCCGGATAAAATGATTGACTTTTTGGCTCTGGTCACCCTGATGGGCCACTTGGACGGTTGTTCATGGATATACGAAAAGCCTTTCCAGTCTGAATCTCATTATTTATTTCAAAGTGTTTTATTGATGTCTGCGTAAAGCTTTTATGTCTAAATATAAGCATCACTTGTACTCAACAGTTTAATCATTTTGACTGTTGATTTTTAACATGTGTGAATACATTATTTTTGCTTGTATCTGTTGCATCTTACTTTCCATTCCATGTGAAAAACTTATATTAGGTAAATGTGAATGTTAGTTACTCATTTATCAATGGTGATGTGTTTCACACTTTACAATAAGGCTCCCTTTTGCCAGTTATACATGTTAGTAGCTGATTAATATATGATGATTTGTTTCACACTTTACAATAAGGTTCTCTTTGCCAGTTATAAATGATAGTAGCTGATTAATAGATGATGATTTGTTTCACACTTTACAATAAGGTTCCCTTTGCCAGTTATAAATGATAGTAGCTGATTAATAGATGATGATTTGTTTCACACTTTACAATAAGGCTCCCTTTGCCAGTTATACATGTTAGTAGCTGATTAATAGATGATGATTTGTTTCACACTTTACAATAAGGTTCCCTTTGCCAGTTATAAATGATAGTAGCTGATTAATAGATGATGATTTGTTTCACACTTTACAATAAAGCTCCCTTTTGCCAGTTATACATGTTAGTAGCTGATTAATAGATGATGATGTGTTTCACACTTTACAATAAGGTTCCCTTTGCCAGTTATAAATGATAGTAGCTGATTAACTTGTTAGTTCAGATACGCCCCCTAGCTGTCGCGCGGGCGCGACCGGGCTGATAACATCTTAATTACGTGCATGTAGCCACAAAAATAAAAAACATTTTACCATAAACAGACGTTTATCTGAAAAGCACTAATACTGCCACAAGCACACGTAATATCAAATGCCTGTGTTCAGCAGGTCATTAGAAAACGACCAAAAGAAAAACGTGGTGTGCCCCCTGCTGTGCCCCACCCCCTGACGCCTCCTCAAACTAATCGTCCATTTAAACATGCTATCTTTGCCAAAATGTCTTGTTTTCTGCCATGAAAAAATCGTTATCTATCCAAACAACTAAATGATGACACTGAATAGTTTAACTGAGGATATTATTGTGGTTTATTTATGTACTCACATCACAGCACAAAACATGCCTCCATTTCCCATATCATGATCTCAATCTTCTCGAGCTCCTCATGGCCATGACAAATATATATTTTTTTTAAACATACCTGAATAATCAAAGCCATATATCTCTTCTACGAAACTGTGTAGTTTTTATTGGCCACAGTACATTTTATTCCTTGTTCTACCGTAATTTTCATGTCTAGTGCCCACAAACCAACCACTTCCTGTAACAGATGACCGCATTCAAAATGCCTGTTTCTCCAATCCAGTTACTATAAACTGATTGACACCTATTCTATCCAATAGTACTCATTCTCATGTTTACAATGGTATGCCCATTGCCTGTCTTTGAATAATATTACGGTGTGATTGGTCCACGCGTAACCGAAGGTTCTCTGGTGCGCTTTCCATGCGTCAGAGGAGTCATTCCAAGCACAGGTTTTGCGCATTCAACACAACACGTGGAGTTCGCCTATGGACACAATTGGAACAGCTGGATTGTGTCCTAGACATGACATGTAAGTATCTATATCTGCATTTATGTTTTCAGACACGCATAATACTATTAGTATGCACTTTGGTATGTTCTCACAATATTGGCTTGCCTATGTATTTGTCTGGCAAATTAGCCAGCCTGCTAGCATGCTCGCTAAAGTTAGCTACATGGTATTTTTGCTGTGTTGTGTGCTCGTAATGTAAACTATGTAAATACATATCTGTATGTATGGTTTCACACACGCATAATACTATTGGTATGCATTTTTGTACGTTTCCAAATTATTGGCTTGCCTATGTATTTGTCTGGCAAATTAGCAAGCCTGCTAGCAAGTTCGCTAACGTTAGCTACATGCTATTTTTGCTGTGTTGTGTCCTATACAACTATACATATCTGCATGTATTCGTTCACACACGCATAATACTATTAGCATACATTTTGGTATGTATGGCATGTTATATTTCTCCTGTTGTGTACTCTCTATGTCTGCATCTTACTTGTTTTTAGTTGCATATTGTGTTTGGTTATTTTACAATGTCTTTATTTTTTTTGCTGGATTGCTGAGTTGTTTGTGTAACATTTGCCAATTGATTTATTTTTTCCAGAGAGATGTCCCTGCAGGAGATGCATCTGTCCGCTCCCCACTCATTTTATCTCATCTGAACAGATCTCATCTCATCAGAACAGAACTCATCTCATCTTATCCCTCCACACCCACACCCCACTACACCACCACACCCCACTACACCACCTCCACACTACACCACCTCCAAACACCACCTCCACCACACACCACCACTTCCACACCCCATCACACACCTTCACACACCACCTCCACACCACACCACACCACCTCCACACCCCATCACACACCTCCACACACCACTACACCACCTCCACACCCCACCACACACCTCCACACCCCACTACACCACCTCCACACACCACCACACCCCATCACACACCACCTCCACCACACACCACCACTTCCACACCCCATCACACACCTTCACACACCACCTCCACACCACACCACACCACCTCCACACCCCATCACACACCACTACACCACCTCCACACCCCACCACACACCTCCACACCCCACTACACCACCTCCACACACCACTACACCACCTCCACACGCCTCCACACACCACTACACCACCTCCACACGCCTCCACACACCACTACACCACCTCCAAACCCCACTACACCACCTCCACACACCACTACACCACCTCCACACCCCACCACACACCACTACACCCCACTACACCACCTCCACACGCCTCCACACACCACTACACCACCTCCACACCCCACCACACACCTCCACACACCACTACACCACCTCCAAACCCCACTACACCACCTCCACACACCACTACACCACCTCCACACCCCACCACACACCACTACACCACCTCCACACACCACTACACACCTCCACACACCACTACACCACCTCCACACACCTCCACACCCCACTACACCACCTCCACACACCACTACACACCTCCACACACCACTACACCACCTCCACACACCACTACACCACCTCCACACACCACTACACACCTCCACACACCACTACACCACCTCCACACGCCTCCACACCCCACTACACCACCTCCACACCCCACTACAACACCTCCACACGCCACTACACCACCTCCACACACCACTACACACCTCCACACACCACCTCCACACCACACCCCTCCACACACCTCCACACCCCACTACACCACCTCCACACCCCACTACACCACCTCCACACACCACTACACCACCTCCACACCCCACTACACCACCTCCACACGCCTCCACACACCACTACACACCTCCACACACCACTACACCACCTCCACACACCTCCACACACCACTACACCACCTCCACACGCCTCCACACACCACTACAACACCTCCACACGCCTCCACACCCCACTACACCACCTCCACACACCACTACACCACCTCCACACACCACTACACACCTCCACACACCACTACACCACCTCCACACACCTCCACACCCCACTACACCACCTCCACACGCCTCCACACCCCACTACACCACCTCCACACACCACTACACCACCTCCACACACCACTACACACCTCCACACACCCCTACACCACCTCCACACCCCACCACACACCTCCACACACCACTACACCACCTCCACACCACCTCCACACACCACCACACACCACCACAAAACATACATGATGTACTTTTGAGTACAAAACCACAAAACATACATGATGTACTTTTATATGGATCTGGATAGGTTTTTGGGTATATTTTGGAGAGGCTATAGACCATCATATGTGTTGACACAATAAATTACAATATATTACACTGAAATTAATTCAGAATGGTTTGCTGTAGTACAGAAGGCAAGAAAAAAGTATGAATTCTTGATGTACAGTGACAGGTACTGGATTTTGTATTTGGTGAGGTTGGAGAGGTTATGAGACACTTGGAGACGTCTAAAGGTATCATATGGAAACTGATGTGCAACACTTGTAAACTTTTGTCTATCTGCTTCAAAAATTTTACACACTGTCAAGAGGTTGTTGCATCAGGGAATGTAAATGTTAGTTTCCTATGACATTCAAAACCCAGTTCTACACTGAAACATAAAAAAAACACTAGGCGTTTTATGTTTTTTTCTGACAAAAATGTTGGTTTTGCTGCTCTGAAATGTAAACTAAAATGACATAATAAAACACTTTAACTGATTGCATTTGATGGGCCAAGTGTCTTCTTTAATTTAAGCCATGAATGGTTATTATGCAATGTTTAGAACCATAGATATTCAAGTTTTAAATGGGACAGTGCAATATAGGCGGAAATTGTCAAAAATACCCTTCTGAATTAACAGGTTAATAGATGATGATTTGTTTCACACTTTACAATAAGGTTCCCTTTGCCAGTTATAAATGATAGTAGCTGATTAATAGATGATGATTTGTTTCACACTTTACAATAAGGCTCTCTTTTGCCAGTTATACCTGTTAGTAACTCATAAGATTAATGAGTAGTAAGCAGTAACTTGATCTTGGATGGATGGATGGATACTTTATTAATCCCGAGGGAAATTTTAGGCCATCCAGTAGCATCCAGACACAACATACACAAATCACATACACATAGGGAGAACACGTTCAAAACGAGTGGGGTAGTAACCAGTACCGTAACGGAAACACGAGAGCCCCCCCCCCCCCACACACATATAGGCAAGATATCAAAACTCAAGCTCCCTATTTGCCGTGGGCGCGCCGGTCTGTGACCTTCTGACCTATGTCGTCACGTCACTAGGCTACCTAACAAAGAAAGCACAATTAAATATATTTTTCTTTATTTCTATATCAACTCTGGAAACACAGACAAGACAATAAGGACATAGTGTGCATCCCATGTAATTCAAATAAAAAAAATTAAAAAAAACTTTTTTGTTTTAATTTTTTTTTGTGGGGGGGGGGGCACGGGGCGGGGCTGCCCAACTCTCACCCATGCAACAGACAGCCTTCACTCATCTCAGGGGAGACATGGCCTCATGTGCAGGAGCTCTGGCCGACCGTCCTCGGCTTGTTTTAAAAAAATAAGTGAGATCTGGAATTACTTCGGATACGAAGCAGACTGTGAAGGAAAGCCCACCGACACACAGAGACCCGTCTGTAAAACATGCTTCAAAGCCACTCAGGCAAAGGGAGGTAACACGTAAAATATGGCTAAGGACCTCTCAGACAGACACCCCGAACTTTTCAGAGAGTTCAAAGAACGACAGGTTAGCAAATGTGATTAAAAACATGAACACCCACAAGGTCACCCATATACAGCCTAACACGAGTAGCCTTAGCCTAGTTTAGCGACAAGCGATTTTCCCCATCACATAATTTTGACTATGCGTAGTACAATGATCATAATGCAGTGTGGTTAACGTAACTAAACCGCACTTTTCACGCTAGTAATGTTAACTGCCATAATCTGCAAGTGATGCATTTAATCTTCCATCAGTACAGGTCGTGTTTATTTAAAGAACACGACCTGTTTTTTAAAGATAGGTTAGCCCTATTGCATGTAGCTATTCTCGTTTAAGACGTTGATCTAGCTTTCAATTTGGCTGCAAGAACGTAACCCAGTTCATTGTCAAAATTAACCTCTAGAAAGAAAACGCTATACGTGTATAATCAATGCAGTGATGTCACCATGTTGTTTCCATTAGTATCTTGCTGGAGGATAATACTATAAATGCCATTTGTTAAGTGTTCGTGACAACGCTAATACAGACAAGTGCTCATCACATCAGCCATAAAACAACTGCAGATTTCTGGTTTCCAAAGGTTGCCATCGTTCAGTGACAACAAGACCGGGTAAATAAACTGCACTGGACAAACTATGTGCTGAGAGACAGGAACACCCTTCTCATTGATGACACACACACACACACACACACGGAGTGTCAGTCTGGGATACCAGTTTTGGATAACATTAGGGGGATATTTCATGTTTGTTAATGTCTTTGTTAAAAATAAATCTTCAGAATCATCTCCGTTGGAAAACCCTACAATCTGAGTTGTATCGGAAAACCCTACAATCTGCTTTGATAAAAAAATGTATTCCATCAATATTTGGTTTTTATGTAAGGTAAACATTATTTAGCTTCTCAGCACATTTTCCAAAAAATAATTTACAAATCTATCCTACATACTGTCAAGTAATGCCGAATGTAATACAATGATTATCTAAAACTCTTGTAATATTAGTACTATATGATTTTAGAGTAAAAGAGTCCAAAAGCATAAAACATTACAAATAGCTATAAGCCTATATGGTTTAATTTGGGATGTGATTATGAGGGGGTCCTCGGAAAATTTTCTACCCTTTGAGGGGTCCCTGGCCCCAAAAAGTTTGAGAACCCCTGCTGTACGCTACCAAGTCAAAGAGTTTTGTGTGCTTTTGCTCTCTACGGGTTGGTGAGTTATTCGGGTTCTTTAACCCTCACTAGCTCAGGGCGCTGCAAAATTCGTTGACTCAACTTAATTTTGGAAGTAGTAGCCGCTATCCTAGCTGCCTAGCTGGCTAAGTTTCTGACTAGCCTGCTAGCTTGCTAACAACGTGTTCGTTGCTAATAGTGTGCTTGTGTATTAATACTTTCTTCTACTTTCAGAATAAAGATGTCCAGACACTACCCCGACTGCGGGCACACCCGTGTCAAGGGTGACCGCCATCGTCGGTGCGTGACCTGCCTCGGCAGGACCCACGCAGAGGTCGCGCTCTCAGGCGCTGACCCTGTCTGTGTCATCTGTGCTAGCCTGACGCTAGCCAAGGCTACCAGGCGCCTTGCGCTATGGGAGCGCAAGGACGCCAAGGGGCCTGCACCGGCTCCATCCGGGGCTAACGCCCCTGTAGGACCGAGTGCGCCTCCAGCCGTGGGCTCTGTGAGTGTGAGCAGCCGCCTTGCAGCCGCAGCTCCACTCTTTGGCCTCTCCCCGTTGCCGCCACCTGCTAGCCCAAGGGCCGAGGGCAGCGAGGCGGAGGAGCTACCACTGGGCGGTGTCCTACCCGAACTGGAGCTGGACATCGGACTAGATGATGATAGTCTGCTGGACTACTCCGATGAGCACAGCTCAATCGCAGAGGCAATGCAGACAAGCCAAGACGTTAAGCCGTGGGTGGATACACCCCCTACTACGTCACGGATTCTGGGCCAGCAACTCCACGAGGTTGCGCTGAGAGCAGCCAGCTGCCTCGGGCTCCCTCTCCCTCCCCTCCCAGTGTGCGGTCCTCGCTGCTGGACGGGGAGTTTTACACTGGCCCCGCTGCACCAGTTCCTAGTTGCATCCCCTTCTTCGAGGAGGTGCACGAGGAACTGCAGGCGACATGGGCGACCCCCTACTCGGGCCGTGCCCCGGTGCCGGGGTTCGCGCCCTACATGCAACTTCACAGGGCTAGTGAGAGCGGCTACCTCTCCTTCCCTAAGGTGGAGGATGCAGTAGCGGGCTACCTCTCGCCCGCCTCCCCCACGATGCGCCTCGGCCAGAAGCCTCTCCTGCCTATGCGGGTGGCCAGGCACCAGGCTCAGCTGGCAGAAAAGGCCTACTTGCCTGCAGGGCAGGCTGCCTGCACGACCAATACGGCGGCGCTGCTGCAGCGCTACCAGGCGAAGCTCCTGACTGAGCTAGCCTTGTCGCTGGGGGAGGATCACCCGTCGGTGGCAGAGCTCCGTCGCGCGACGGATCTGTCACTCCGACTGACCCGGTGCACCTCACAGGCACTGGGGAGGGTGATGGGTACCGCGGTGGCTACCCAGAGGTCACTGTGGCTGTCACTAGCGGAGCTTTCTGACAGGGAGAAAGCTCCGCTCCTCGACGCCCCGGTCTCTGTCCAGGGCGTCTTCGGAGAAGCCGTAGTCACAATGGCTGCCAGGTTTGAGGAGCAGCAAAAGAGCAGGGAGGTATTCCAGGCTTGGATGCCTCGCTCTAGCGGCCCGGGTGAGACGTCCTCTTCGGGATCTGCTGCCCAGGGCGCAGCAGTACACCACTCGCCGCGGGCGGGGCAGAGGTAAGCTTCAGGCTTCCTGATGGTGACAGTCATCCAGTGGCCACACAGGGGGGAGCGGTGGAGCCCACACCGCGTCCACAGAAGCGTCCACAGAAATCAGCCCGTCGTTCACATGTGAAAATCATGTCCAGCACGGTAAGCAGGTTCTCACAAGCACCACACTCATATGTCCTAACACCTGTCCCAGATGGCGCAGTGCCCAGACATGCTTGTGCGACTCCCCCCGCGATGCACACAGTGCAATCGCACCCCCCAATTTTTTTCAAAACCATGAGGGGGCAACCCCAGATCTCGTCCCCCTCCCTAGGCGGAGTGGGTGCAGATCTAGGTTTAGACTCATTGACCATGAGCGGGTTAGTTCCCGACCAATTCAACTCAAAGCACAACCTGACTGGTTGTGCGGCGAGTTGGCGCGCATGCGCAGTCTCGCCATGGGTGCTGAGAACGATCACAAAGGGGTACGTGCTGCAATTCGCCCGTCCCCCTCCGCCATTCAGCGGAGTGATCCAATCCGTGGTGCAGCGGGAACAGTCTCACTTCCTACGGGAAGAGATAGTCTCCCTGCTCAGAAAAGAAGCGATAAGCATAGTTCCTCCCGAGGAGGAAGCTTCAGGCTTCTACAGCCGTTACTTCCTGGTCCCCAAAAAGGACGGGAATTATCGGCCAATATTAGATCTACGTGTGTTAAACAAAGCACTCATGCCGCTACGGTTCGGAATGCTGACTCCACGCCGGCTTGTGCAGTTTATAAGGCCAAACGATTGGTTTATCACGATAGACTTAAAAGACGCATATTTCCACGTTCCGATCCACCACAGACATCGGAGATATCTGAGGTTTGCATTCGGAGGAATAGCGTACCAATTCAACGCACTCCCATTCGGCCTAGCTCTGGCGCTGAGGGTATTCACAAAGTGCGTAGAAGCAGCCATCGCCCCATTACGTCTACGCGGCTTACGCGTATACAATTATTTGGACGACTGGTTAATAGCTGCTCATTCAGAGGCCGCAGCGGTGCAGGACGGCCATCTAGTGGTGGCGCACCTGTATCGACTGGGCTTTGTGATAAACAGGAAAAAAAGCGTTCTGTGCCCAAAGCAAATTACGCATTTCCTAGGCATGGTTCTAGACTCCACCTCCATGGAGGTCAGGCTGTCTCGAGAACGAATAAATGCCATCAAAGCATGCGTGCGCCAGTTCCAACTGGGACAGTCAGTCTCGTCGCTGTGCTGACAACGCCTGTTAGGAATGATGGCGTCATGCGGCCGTTCCAAATATGGTACCTGTCTCTGAGGCTCAACGCAGTCACAGACAGGCACCGCAGAGTAATGGTGTCCTCCAGTTGCAGGAAAGCCCTGGCAATCTGGAGAACCCCCTGGTTTCTTGCTGCGTCGGGCACTATGGGCATAGTGTCGCGTCGCGTAGTAGTGACCACAGACGCCTCCACCAAGGGGTGGGGAGCGGTCTGCGAGGGGAGAGGCGTGAACGGTCTCTGGTCTGTGACAGAGGCCGCGTCTCATATAAATGTGTTAGAACTGTGGACAGTAGTCCTGGCTCTTAGACACTTTCTGCCCAGACTGAGTGGTCAGCATGTGTTAGTGAGGACGGACAACACTGCGGCCTTGGCGTATATAAACCGTCAAGGCGGAGTGCACTCCCAGTCACTGCACCATTGGGCGACTCGCCTGCTCCTGTGGGCAGCGAGGCATGTCCTTTCCCTCAGGGCAGTTCATATACCAGGTCACCTCAACTACGGTGCGGACCTGTTATCGAGGGGCGATCCTCAAGCAGCAGATTGGTGTCTACACCCACAGGTGATAGATCTGGGTGCGTTTTTTGAGGGGGCAGGTGGACCTGTTCGCAAACAGGCAGAACACCTCCTGCCCGCTCTGGTTCTCGCTAGGGGGCGACAACCCCCCACTGGGCATAGACGCGCTGGGCCACCAGTGGCCAGATCTACGCCTATATGCTTTTCCCCCGATTCCGCTCCTCCAGCAAGTGCTGTGCAGGGTAGCGGACAAGGGCAGAGAATTGATATTGATAGCCCCCCACTGGCCCAATCAGCCGTGGGCGGCAGATCTAGTCAATATGTCGGTGCAGCAGCCTTGGGAGCTGCCTCTGCGGAGAGACCTCCTAACGCAGGCGCACAGGACAGTGTGGCACCCCCATCCGGAGTGGTGGCGTCTCAGAGCCTGGCACCTGAACGGTGCAGGCTCATAGCGTCAGGCTTGTCGGATGCGGTGGTGGCTACAATACAGAGTGCCCGAGCTGTCTCGACACGGGCTCTGTATACGCTGAAGTGGCGCAGTTTTGAACGATGGTGTGCTGCGCGTCAGCATGACCCCATTAACTGCGCGCTGGGCGTTATTCTAGAATTCCTACAGCAGTTGTTTGATGAGGGGAAGGCGGCTTCCACTCTCAAAGTGTACCTGGCTGCCATTTCAGCCTGCCACGCAGGCATTAATGGCAGTTCTCCTGGCAGTCACCCGCTAGCGTCACGCTTTATGGCGGGGGTGAGACGTCTCAGGGTGCCAGAGAGACACCTCATACCCTCTTGGGATCTGCTTGTTGTGTTACGTGCTCTCACAGGGCCTCCGTTCGAGCCCCTGGAGACGGTGGACATAAAGTTTGTCTCTTTAAAGACCGCGCTGCTACTGGCGTTAACGTCAGCAAAGCGCGTTGGTGACATGCAAGCCCTGTCAGTCAGCCCATCGTGCCTTCAGTTCTCGATCGCTGGTGACAGAGTGGTTATGCGACCTAATGCTGCTTACACACCTAAAGTGGTGGTAACCCCATTCCGCAATCAGGTGATTGAATTAGCAGTTTTCTCGCCTCCTCCTTTTGCCTCTGCAGAGGAGAAACGTTTGAATAAGCTCTGTCCAGTGCGCGCTCTCCGCTGTTACGTGGAGCGCACTGGAGCTTTCAGACAGTCAGATCAGCTATTTGTGTGCTTTGGTGCACGTGCAAAAGGCAGACCTCTATCAAAACCGAGCCTCTCCTGTTGGATAGTAGAGGCTATCGTGTTGTCTTGAACTTGTCTTTAGATCCCCCGGAGAAGTTGCATGCGCACTCTTCCTGGGCCTTACTAAAGGCCGTCTCAGTGGAAGATATTTGCAAAGTTGCAAGCTGGAGTTCTCGCCACACTTTCATTAGATTCTATATGTTAGATGTGGCTGAACCTAGTTTTCTACATGGCGTTCTGCAGGCGAGCGATCTCTGAATCCCCTGGCCTGAGAACGATATATATGATAAGTGTGTTCATTGGTGTCTACATGTTATGTTGCACATGAAACATTCCAGGGTGGTTTCCTACAGGCGCAGGATCACGGATCCATGCCGCCTATGATAAAGGTTGCCCTGTTAATATGTTCACCGCCAGCTGCCGTATGAACCTCTATGAGGGCAAAGGCTTCAATAAAGCTGGTGTGTGTGATTGGCTGCCACTGTATTATCACGCGGGAATGTATAGGGTCCCATACTGTTATATCGCAGTGAACTGTGTACTGCGTTACTTACGTAACCTCGGTTCCTTAAGCAGG
>NC_045166.1:15676532-15679032 GCF_900700415.2 Clupea harengus
TGTATGTGTGTGTGTGTGTGTGTGTGTGTGTGTGTGTGTGTGTGTGTGTGTGTGTGTGTGTGTGTGTGTGTGTGTGTGTGCGTGGGTGTGTGTGTGTATGGGTGTGTATATTTGTGTATGACTGTGATGTGTGTGTGTGTGTGTGTGTGTGTGTGTGTGTGTGTACATGAGTGTGTGTGTGTGTGTGTGTGTGTGTGTGCATGTGAGTGCATGGGTGTGTATATTTGTGTATGATTGTGTGTGTGTGTGTGTGTGTGTGGTCTGAAGGGTCATGGAGGCCATTGCCCCCCCTCTCCACTCATCTCCCTCCTCCTCCCTCATGTAGTCCAGAGCAGGCCAACATCACATTTCATCACAGTGGTCTAATACACACAAAGATTCACACACAGATACACGCACACACACCCATCCACTCCCTCATTTTCCCTCATATAGTCCAGAGCAGGCCAACATCACATTTCATCAGAGTGGTGTAGTGTGATCGTGCACAAAATCCATGTCCACGTATGAGTGTGTGTGTAAGAGAGAGAGAAACTTGTGTGTGTGTGTTATGTGTTACTGTCATAGAGAAACAGGGTATGTATGTGTGTGTGTGTGTGTGGTGTGTGGTCTGTGTGCAAATATTGACTTTAATGAGTCATTGTTATTTCCTGTTCCACTTTATTTGCTAATGAAGCAGATGATGTAAATCTGGACCTCCCCCTCTTTCCTCCTCCTCTCCTCTCTCCATCTCCATCCCCCTCTCTCCTCCTCCTCCTCCTCCTCTCCAATCTATTCCTTCTCTTTTTTCCATCTATCCTCCCCCTCTCCTCTCTTCATCTTCCTCTCTCCTCCTCCTCTCCTCTTCACCTTTTTCCTTTCTTCTTTTCCTGTCTCCTTCTCTGCTCCCCCTCTCCCTTTCTCCTCCTCCTCCCTTTCCTCCCTCTATACCTCCTATCTGCAGCAAACCTGTGTGTGAGAGAGAGAGAGAAACTGTGTGTGTGTGGGGGGGGGGGGGGGGGGGGTGAGAGAGAAACTGTGTGTGTGTGTGTGTGTGTGTGTGTGTGTGTGTGTGTGTGTGTGTGTGTGTGTGTGAGAAAGAGAGAGAGAGAGAGAGAGAGAGAGAGAGTTACTGTGTGTGTAAAAGAGAAAAATTGTGTGGGGGGGAGTGAGAGAGGAACTGTGTGTCTGGCTGGGGGGGAGAGAAACTGTGTGTGAGAGAGATAAACTGTGTGTGTGTGTGTGTGTGTGTTTCTGTCTCATCTCCTTTCCATCTGTCTCTCTCCTCCTCTTCTCTCTAATCACCCACCCTGTCCTCCCTCCATCCCATCTTCTCTCCTTCTCTCCTCATCCTCCTTCTCCTCCCTCTCCCCATAGCATAGCAGCACCATCGCACACATATGTCAAATATGCTGTGCTGATAACAGATTTACACGTCTATGTCTCCTCCTTCTCCACAGCCCTCCTCCCTACACCTGCTGGGCTCCGGCCAGTGTGTCTCCTCCTTCTCCACGGCCCTCTCCCTACACCTCCTGCTGGGCTCCAGTTAGGCGTTTGGCAGGTCTTAACCATAATGACTTACAAGTGAGACGCAATGCAAGCAAATAGGCAATCAAGGGGCAAACACTGAAAGTCAAGGGGTGTGTAACAGCTCATCTGCATGTGTGTCTGTCTAAGTGAGTGAGTGAGTGAGTGTGTGTGTGTGCGTTTGTCACCTACATGTGCGGCTCATTTGCATGCAGATAAACCAGATGATTTGGCCCCTGCATCGGAGAAACACTGAGCATCACTGGAGAAACACTGAGCCTCACTGGAGAAACACTGAGCATCACTGGAGAAACAGCCTCTGTGAAGAAATAGCCTTAGTGGAGAAACAGTCTCTGTTAACTAATAGCCTCTGTGAAGAAATATCCTTAGTGGAGAAACAGCCTCTGTGAAGAAACAGCCTCTGTGAAGAAATATCCTTAGTGGAGAAACAGCCTTAGTGGAGAAACAGCCTTAGTGGAGAAACAGCCTCTGTGAAGAAACAGCCTCTGTGGAGAAACAGCCTCTGTGAAGAAACAGCCTCTGTGGAGAAACAGCCTCTGTGAAGAAATAGCCTCTGTGGAGAAACAGCCTCTGTGGAGAAACAGTTTTACTTTACATTTATTACACAACAAAGCACTTTAATAATGTACATGTATATTAATTAATTAATAATGTACTACCAATGCACTAATACATAATAACATAATCCTTTACAGTGTACTATATAATTAATACTAAGTACTTCTCATGCAAAATCTTCACTTTATTAATTCTATACCTCATGATAACTCAGGTAGAACACCTGGGGTAGTTAAAGGACAGGTTATGAATTTCAATTTGAAGAATCGGTAGAACTACATTTCCCTAGCCTGGATGCCAGACGAACTTAGCCACGCCCACAAACATTTAGGTCGGGAAGTTCGGTCTGGTGTCGCTCCGTTGGGGAGAAACTATCTCCTCACAAAAATCTGTGAGGAGATAGATAGACCAATCA
>NC_045166.1:15684032-15704032 GCF_900700415.2 Clupea harengus
ATCCAGAAAGCCACACATTTGTCCTAATATTTTGCATATGATTATAGACGCTATCTGAGTCTGACACTTGGCCCTCTATGTCGCGTGGATGGATCTTGGTGTAAAGGCTTCATATCCTTTACAAAATATTAGGTTCATGACATCAACTCCGGAAGGCAAAGTCAAACACAGAGCTCCTCGAGACATGACCACGTCCTCTCCGGTGTCTCTATGGAGACGGATTGCTGTCTCACACATTTGGATTGGCCGGCTGAAACGAGGATTTTCCATGACAACGCTGCTCCGCGCCAGCTGGAGTAGGCGCAGCTCACATGTCCAGCGCGCGCCAGGCGAACCGGCTGATTCTGCACGCACACACACTCCCACACCTGTACGTGGCGGTGGACACGGACACGCACACCCGGGGTATCACGCCGTGCTTTCACACTCTACGCTTCCACTTTCCGGAGTTGCTGGCCGGAGAGGCCGTCATGTGATGGAGCCGGTATTCCGGTTTAATTCGCGCACACAGGCAGCTTTGACCCGCGCTGATATTTATAATCCAATGATGTGTGAAGTATAAAACCACAAGACTAGCTGGCGCTAAAAAGGAGCGCAGGTCAAACGCACCGACAGGCAGAAATATCTAATTACCACAAAGCCCATTCAGGTTTGCAGCGCAGTCGCTTTACTCTAATTTTCCTGAGCTGGGGCACTGCTGACTACTGCATGATGTGAAAAGAAACAGACGCCTCTCGCTTAGTAGATACTAAAGGTGGCCTTCGCATGAATGAAAAGATGTTTTAACTACGATCACACTTTGGGATAAATTGAATTATTTCCCAACGCAGCTTTACCAATCTGCGTTTTTTGCTGTTTGTCACCTTGACAACCCACCACAAAGGGACATGCGAACACTGAAGTCGGCCCTCACGCGGTACCGTGGGGCTTATCTCTGTTGTCAAGGTCTGGCATCCACCCGAGGAGTCGTTAATACACCGAATTTTCGTAACGTCCCGCCCCTCTGGTCCTGTTGCCCAATAGAAATCCCCGCTATAGTTTCAATATCTCCGTACGCTCGTCAGCTCTACAGTGTCAACGCTGACGGCGGAACGGACACCTCTCGCGCCCAGGGGGTAATGTGTCAGACAGTGACGCCGCCGAGGCACGAGAAAGAAGTGAGACACGGAGCTTTTAACAGGAAGCGGAATTGAGTGCAGGCCCATGACGGAGGGAACTTTGACGGACCGCAGCGGCTGACTTTTCAAGATTTCCCGGACTGATTCCGGTTGGAACTCACCAGAGGGAATTAAAAGTTGTTTTGCTTTCCCCACCACCTTTCTCCTGCACGTTCAACCCCTAACCGCGCGCTTGGAGAGGGGTGGCACGACCATGGAATTCTTTCTGTGATGTGGATTCTTGCAGAAGCAGCGGAGGCAAACCTCTGTTTACTACAGAACAATGTGAGAAGATATGCGTCCTGGCTACTTATGTTTTTGGATATCCTCAAGATTATTGGCAACAGCTGAACGCAGGATCTCTCAGTGGCCCGGCCGCCCCGGAGCACACCAGCATGGGCTCTGAGCCGCTGTAGCGGAGAGAGACCCCCCCCCCCCCTTCCCCCGAGGAACTTCTCACAGCGGCAACCCTTGAAGGCATCTGTGCTCCTGCGCTGGCGACCAGCAGTGTCGCCATATGGGGTTTTAAACCTGCTCTTTTCTCTAAATCATGAACTTTGCTGGCATCCTGATGCGGTTCCTTTTCGTGACGTTCGTGTGTTTGTCAGCTATAAAGGTAATGTGCTTGTGTGTGTGTGAGAGAGAGAGAGAGAGAGAGAGAGAGAGAGAGTGAGAGTGTGTGTGTGTGTTTGTGTGGACAAAGCTGTGGCACCGTTTTGGATCAGTATGCTGCTAAGTGAACTGGAGTGTCGTTAATGTATTGCTTGTCCTTGTCGCTCTCCTACGAGGTCATTGCTTGCACCTTAAAAAACTCAAACTCTGGCGCTGTCTGTACTGGCCACAGTCAGTCGCGACTGATCCGGGTCGGCTGGACCAAGATGTCAGTGCTGTGCACGCCTGCGTTGCGCACTGTTCTTTTAACCCAAGTGAAAGTGCGAGCGTTTGTGGTAAATGTCCCAAAGTTCAGAGTCCGAGGACGGAACGACGCGGGCCTGCTCGGAACCGCCTCCGTGAGATCATTACGCGTTAAAGGTACAGGGGCATTTTCCATTAACCGGCTGATTAATATAGGCCTAACCTCGAGCTATGTAGGGAACAAGTCGTTACGTTTTACATTCTCGAACGTTCACAGTAAGAAATAAGAGAAAATGTAACGTGCAATAACATCACAACACAGCAGTTCACATCAAGCTGAGTATTGCTGTTAAAGTAAAAAAGAAACCTAAATATTACTATAAGCCTACGGAGCTTTGACTGGACACAGGTTGATTTTGGTCATCATTTCACTGAGCTGTCAAATAGAGTTCACAGAGGTTAAGACTTAGCTGACAGAATAGTTTCCAGAGCTTTAACCCCGTGCAAGAAGCATGTTTGAGGAAATGAGACGGAGGAGAGTTGTCTGCCGCCACGCGAACCCAAGAGCCTAACGGGAAAAGTGGTGAACTCTTGGGGAACCAGTAAACTCGTCACCCGATCAGCGGCGGCCATAGTCAACCCGTGCGTGTGCGCAGAGCATCTGAATGAGTAGAGCTTTACAAAACACCCTCAATGAGCGCGGGAAAGACTGTTAAAAGTGAGTCTAGGGCATGGATCTGCCAGTGGGTGAACTGCAGTCTTCACAGCGCAGCGGCTGCCAGTTCTCTTGGTCTCCGCTGGTAGTTGTGCGAACGAGCGGGCAATGTGGTTTGGCAGAAGTCCCACGCGGGTCGCGTGTATTTTGGCATGACAGCTGGGCTCGTGGCGACGTGACTAAGTTTGGCACGCGGGAAGTCGTTAAGGGCGGATCAGACCACCGGCTAAGCTGCCAGCGGCTGCCGCGAGACACTTGGAAGAAGTAAATGGTGGTCTTGCGCTGCCGAGCGGCTGCACCTGTGCAACACGCCCCCTCCCCCGTAGTCCGATGCAGTTTGGATAACGGACTTGTTCACGAAATGAAAAATAAAGATTAAAAACCGCCTCTTTCACTTGGCAGGCTCATAGGGCGCACGTGTCTCCACTACCCATGTTCTGGCCTTCCAGAGCTCCGAGATGTCTGGTCTTTGACTGACATTTTGTAGCGCAAGTGTTTTTGTTATTGGGATGTTTATCCATCTGTAATGTGTTTACCGGTTGTTTATGCCTGTGTTTTGTTTATGTTTACCTGCCGGTTGTTTCTGGTATCCCACAGACTGCCCACATCCCTGAGGAGGAGGGACAGCGCGCGCATGAAGGTGTGTGGTGCTCTTGTCTCAAGACTACTCCTAGAGCTCCATCTAGTGGGGTACTAACAAACATGCTGTCTGCCTCTCCCTCTGTGTTTGTGTGTGTTTGTGTCTCTCTCTCTCTCTCTCTTTATCACACACACACACACACACACAAACAAACACACACACTGGAGTGTAGACTGAATACTTTTATGTGGATGCACTCCTGCATGTATGTGTACATGTAACAAATGTATGTGGATGTGGATGTGTTTGAGTGTGTGTGTCTTTGTGTTTGTGTGTGTGTGTTTGTGTGTGTGTTTGTGTGTGCACGGGATGAGGAATGAGTGTGCTGTGAAGACTTCTGCCTCTTTGCACAGCAAGTTTCACAACTCCTTAGAGATTTCCGCTAAGATATCCAGCCAGACAACTTTAACCCACACTCTCTCTCTTACTCTTACACACACACACAGCCAATCAACTTTAGGGAAGAGGGGAAGAGAGGAATCAGGAGATGGAGGGAGGGAGAACAGACAGAGCAGTAGATTGGAGAGATAGAATGTCTTGCTGGGTAGAGAGATGTCGTCTAGATGGACTCTTTGGTCAAGGTCCACTGCCTCACACACGCACACACACACACACACACACACACACACACACACACACACACACTCACTCACTTCGCTTTTTCACACATACACAAAAAGGCAAGCAGTCTAACACACACAGTTAAATTCAGATTCCAAAGCAGCTTAATCGGCATGACCATAATGCATACATACATACATTAACACACACACACACACACACACACACACACACACACACACACACACACACACACACACACACTGTATACATTAACACACCAGCACTGCCAGTCCAGGGTTTTTCCTGGGTCAAAATGGGTCTTCGGTGCTCAAAAAAAAAATTGCGCGCATAGCGCGCACAGTCTGTGTTACCATGTCACCTTATTAGCTTACATGTTACCATTTCATAAATAATGGAGGATATGCTTCAGGAAATCATTTTGCTTACACTTTAGATTCAAATAGATAGGCTAATAGATTGACAGTAGTCCAAGCCCCATGGTGCTATCATGTATGGTTCAAAGATTATCAAGGTTTACCTCTACATATGCAAACTACTGAAATGTATATCAATAAAATCTAGAACTAACCAGTGGTCAGAAATGTAACACACAAATTATGAAATTCAAGTTTATCTATTATTACTATTCATTTCTATTGTACAAACCTACATACCATTCTTTTTGTTTTTATTATTAAAACTGTCCACAAATATGTTTAATAGTGTGTTTAACTTCTATTGGCCCACCAATGGAGGCTGCGTTGGAAATCAAACTTTTGTCAGCATTTTGAGTGGACATTTCATTTGCATTTGTACAGGTGTATTCGTGCACGTCGGGCTGGCCCTCGCAGCGGAACGACAGTTTACAACCGCACCGGTTTATTTATCAATGATAATATTAATATTATTATATTCGAGATGCAACACAAATCTATCCGCTCTCCTCCGAACGAGCTGAGCTTTCATTGATAAACCAATGCGGTTGTCTGCCTCTTCCGAGGCCCCGCGGTCTACTGGTACTTGTTCAAACGGGTAGACAAATCAAATAATAGCCTACACCTGTGTATGTCCTCAACATAGCAGATATTTTAATACATTGAAAGCCATGAATACTGAAAATAGAATGTTATGCTCAAAATCAGCGCCGACTGATGAAGTCAGGATGCATACGCAAGTTGACTGATTGGCAGCTGGCCGCTCTGTCCATTCGCGCACCTCACAGTTGCGTATTGTTCAGACAAGAAGACACGCTTATCAACTCGATTACTATTGATCAAAACATAACGAGGTTTCGGCTGTAGCCTATACTTGAAACATACTATTGAGACCATATTCGCTTACATGCATTGCACGCGTGATGAATTGCCAATCATTGAACAGAGGCTGCTCCTAGCTTGCCAGTTTAGAGAAGACGTTGGTTTGAATTTGAGCAAGCAGCTAGCTAGCAGTTGCTGACATTATCTAGCTAGCTAGCAGTTGCCTACAATATCTTAAAAAAATACTTTGATAGTAGGCTTAGTATTTTATTTAAGCAGTGTGTTTGTGTACCTATATATCCTATGTGTGATGGTTAGAATATTAATGCCATATACAATAACTCACTTATGAGAGCTATCCAAAGACTGGTGGCTGCCTTAATGTACTGTATTTAGCAGTCAACCTCCCTTACTCTGTACGTTTAGATGCTTTACAGGTAGCTGTAAGCCATTAGATGCATGAGAAATAATTCATATCTATAAATAACAGCTCACCTTTATCTTTTTAACCAGATTTGTAAACAGGTCGCGATCAATATTTTGCAGTAGCTGCAATAGGCTACCTTGGTTAAATATCGAATTACGGTAGATGCATGCTAGCATTGCGCTAAATAATTAAGACAGCTAACATTAATTAGTGGTGTTAACATAAAGTCAGTTATTGTATATGGCATTAATATTATTCTAAAACACCTTCACTAGTTGTTTTAACCAGATTTGTAAGCAGGTTGAAAACAACATTTTTGAAGTAAAGTCCCTTGGTTTAAAACAGCTAAAAGCTAGCTACATTAAGTTGCTTGCTCAAATCTCAAATCCAAACCAACGTCTTCTCTAAACTGGCAAGCTTGGAGCAGCCTCTGTTCAATGATTGGCTCAGGGGGTGGGAGGTGGGATGCGCCCTTGAAGTCGACGGTGAGGGCTCAAAACACTATTAAGCTGAATTGCGCCATGAATGACAGCTTTTTTTTATTAATTTTTTTTATCGCAGACTTTTTTTTTTGCCTTAGGCGCTCGCGATTTGTTGTAGGCGCTCGGGAAAACGGCTTAGGCGCGCGTCCAAATTTTCTCTATGCAGGAAAAACCCTGCAGTCTGCTCTTTCCTTCTCTCACATTTACATTGATGTGTTCAGAGTGACTTTATCTGTAGATGTGATCCCAGGGATATTAACCTCTGACCTCTGCTTCTGCTTTCTATCCCTCTCTCTCTCCCTGTCTTCTACCCCTCATTCTCTCCCTCTCTACCTTGCCTTCAGTCTCACTCTCTCTCTCTCCCTGACTTCTACCCCTCATTTTCTCTCTCCCCCTTGCTTTCTATCCCTCTCTCCTTCTCCCCTGTCTTCTATCTCGCTCTTGCTCTCTCCCTTGCCTTCCATCCCTCTCTCTCTCTCTCTGGTCTCGCCATCTATGTCTGCCATTTACATGTAGGTTTCTATATTCAGAGTGACTTTCAGGTAGGGAAATGAAAATTACCCCATGACCTCATTATTTCCCCCCCCCCCCCTATCTTTCCAGTGCTGTCCTTCCTTGAGGTGTATAACCGGAGTGTGTGTCGTCCACGGGAGGTCCTGGTGGATGTGTTGGCGGAGTATCCGGACGAGGTGGAGTACCTGTTCATACCGTCCTGCGTTGCTCTGACCCGCTGCGCAGGATGCTGCCCGGACGAGGCGCTCGAGTGTACCCCCGTAGTCACACACAATGTCACACTCCAGGTTAGAACTGCTGTTCTTGTGTGTGTGTGTGTGTGTGTGTGTGTGTGTGTAGCTTGTCCTCTGTGTGTGTGAGTGTGTGTGTTTGTGCTTGTTTGTGTTTTTATGGCATTAGTTCTCATTGGTGTGTGTGAATGGTGGTAGCATTAGTGTGTGTGTATTCGTGCTTCTGTAGGGTTAAGGGGTATGGCATGCTGTTTAGGATGTATATGGCAGTTGTAGTTGGATGGTGTCAACAGCCTCTGATATTACGTGTTTCAGTGCTCTCAAGGTCACCATGCTTTTGTTCTTCGTAAATAGTTTTTGTTAAATTGTGTGGCGTGTGTGTGTTTGCGTTTGTGTGTGTGTGTGTGTGAGAGAGAGAGAGAGAGTTGCGTTTGAGTTTAAACTTGTACTGTTGTAATTGCAGGTAAAGAGAGTGAGGCCTCTTCGGCAGAAAACCAACAGCTACATGAGTTTTACTGAACACAGTATGTGTGAGTGCAGGTAAGACACACACACATACACACACACACAGCTACACACAAACAGCTAACAGTTGTGTTTCAGCAGACTGTTACACATATATTGTGAGACACTAGTAAGAATATTAGGTGTGTGTCTAACAGGCATCAGTGTCAGTGTACAGCAAGGTAACCTCCCCTCTTCCCATCCCATCCCCCTTTCTCTTTTCCCACTCCTATCTATCTCTCTCTCTATCTATCTATCCATCTATCTGCCTCTCTCTATCTCTCTATCTACCTCTATCTCTCTATCTCTCTCTCTCTCTCTATCTCTCTATCTATCTCTTTATCTCTCTTTCTATCTTTCTTTTCTCCTCTGTCCTCCTCCTCTCCTCTTTTTGCTCCCTCTTTCCTCTCCTCACCTCTTCTCTTATTCTCTCCTCCATCCATTTCGGCAGGCAAAAGATTGAGATGAAGGAGAAGGTGGAAAGGTAGGTTGTTTGTTTGTGTATGTGTTGGGGATTTGAAAGTAGAGCTATGAGGGATTGGTGGTAGGTTGTGTGTGTGTGTGTGTGTGTGTGTGTGTTTGGGGGTTTGAAAGTAGAGCTACAACTGATTGGTGGTAGGTGTGGTGTGGTAATGTTCTTTGGGATGGTGTGTGTGCATGCCTATATATGTCTGGGGATCTGACCGACTGCAAGACATACTCCATTAGGCAATATCCCAGACACACAGCTGTGTGTGTGTGTGTGTGTGTGTGTGTGTGTGTGTGTGTGTGTGTGTGTGTGTGTGTGTGTGTGTGTGTGTGTGTGTGTGTGTGTGTGTGTGTGTGTGTGTGTGTGTGTGTGTGAGAGTTTGATCTCAGGGGCTTTGGGGTTCTGGGTGTCAGACCACAAAGCCACAACTTTTGAAATGCTCAATTTGGCAATTCCTTCGACCTGTGTGTGTGTGTGTGTGTGTGTGTGTGTGTGTGTGTGTGTGTGTGTGTGTGTGTGTGTGTGTGTGTGTGTGTGTGTGTGTGTGTGTGTGTGTGTGTGTGTGTGTGTGTGTGTGTGTGTGTGTGTGTGTGTGTGTGTGTGCTTGTGTATTTCTTCTAGTATGTTAGAGTGAATACGAGGTCAGTGCCCTAGGCTGATAAGAGTGTCATTGAGGGTCTTTGTGTGTGTTTTGGAAGTGTTTATAGGCTCCTGGAATTTACAAGTTGTGTGTGTGTGTGTGTGTCCTGTTGTATACTCTTTGTTGGGGTGAATGAGAGGTCAGTGGCCTTCTGATAAGAGTGTTGATGAGGGTCTTTGTGAGTGTAAAGACATAAAGCTTGATGAGTCTCTAGGTTACTTGCCTCTCTCTACAGGTTGTTGAACTGACTGCTGTTCATAGAGAGAACGAGTGTGTGTGTGTGTGTGTGTGCGTGTGTGTGTGTGTGTGTGTGTGTGTGTGTGTGTGTGTGTGTGTGTGTGTGTGTGTATGTGTGTGTCTGCCTGAGAGTGAGAGGCTTTTGAACTCATGTTCTTCAGGTCATTAGTCTCTTCTGGTTCATGCATGACTACTCAGCACTTTTATACTCAACTCTTGATAAAGAGGTATATTTCATGGCAACACCATCATTCAGATCATGCCTAACAGCAAACTAATCTGGACCACATCAAATCCACATCCAATCCAGATCAAATCCACATAAAATCCACATCCAATCCAGATCAAATCCACTCCCAATCCACATCCAATCCAGATCAAATCCACATCAAATCCAGATCTGGTCCTGGGTCTGCTATCATGGACAGACAAAAGTGATTGAGAGTCAGTTTGCCATTGGTTGTTTACAGCACAATGCTTTACCCATGGACTAAGAGGAGTTTGTTCAGATGTGGACAAAGGGGGAGTTGATTCATTTAGTCAGATTATTCAGGGAGTTGATTCAGTCAATCAGATTTTTCAGGGGGTTGATTTATTCAGTCAGATTATTCAGGGTGTTGATTCATTGAGTCAGATTATTCAGGGAGTTGATTCATTCAGTCAGATTATTCAGGGAGTTGATTTATTCAGTCAGATTATTCAGAGAGTTGATTCATTCAGTCAGATTATTCAGGGAGTTGATTCATTCAGTCAGATTATTCAGAGAGTTGATTCATTCAGTCAGATTATTCAGGGAGTTGATTCAGTGAAGTGATTCTCTGACTTGACTCAGGAGGTGATTTATTAAGAGGGATTTAATTGTTCACTTGTGTTGAGGGTGTTGAGGTAGAGGGATTGATGGATCGATTGATAAATCTGTGTGAATGCTGGTCTGTTTCTCATACATGTCTCACTCGTGCACATTATTCTCTAGTTAAATGGCATCAGTTGTAACCCTCTCACTTCTGTCAGACCTAGGCATCGTGGGAGTTCACCCCCTTCGATCAACCAGCTGTGTACACTCATAATAATTGGCAGGCAATGCAGTCCCTGGATTGGTTGATTCAGATGGACCATATATGGATGTTATATTTAGCTGATTACAGTGGCAAAAGATACTGAGAGATCAGTTATACTCTTTGAAAGCATCTAGGGTGTTAAACAGCGTATTAAACAGTGTATAAACAGCGTGTTAAAGTTTCATGGAAAAGCACTGTACTGTAGTTTCACAACTCATCATGCACTGCCTGGCTTGTACAGAAGGGAGCTGGGATGAGTTTTACATCTATGTGCATCTCTGTGATTGGTTGTTAAATACTTACAGTCGTGGGTTTTGATTGGCTATCTCATCCAGTGGTTAATCCCTCTAGTGAGTTTCTGTTGTTGAGTTTATTGGTTGTCTGCTGTCATTGGTCAAATCCTGCAATACTGTGCTTTGATTGGTTGGCGCTGGCACTGGAAGATACTGGGATTGGTGGACTTCCTGTATTTCTTTTCCTCTCCACTCTTTGTCTTTCTGTGTATTTGTTTTTCTCTCTTCTCTCTTTGTTGCAGAAAACAGCGTCGGGGCAAAGGGAAAGGCCTAAAGCGAAAGAGAAAGAAAAAACAACAAGGAAAACAGGAAGCGTATGTGTCCCCAACCGACCCAGTCTTAGTCCCATACCAGGCCCTCAAAACACACACACACATACACCCTGGCTAACCCACACAATGGGCAAAGTTGACCAAAGTCGACCTGCGTATTGACTGACTCACTGATGAGCGGTAATTATGACAGTCATGTCTGTTGAAGACTCTTGGCACGTGAGACTAGAGTTGAGTTCATCAGCCACACAGTAGGAACTCATAGTCCCTGATGAATAGCAGACTGGGGACTGTTGCTGCTACACAGAAACGCGAGCTAGCGTGCTGCCTAGCTAATCTCCTCTTGTTTATTACAGTTGAAAATAGATATAATATTTGACAACTACTAGGAACTGAAAGTGCTCATCCCTAATGCTCACCATCACTAACACACACACACACACACACACACACACACACACACACACACACACACCACTGCCATCACTAATGCAGTTTCACCGTACCCCAAACCCCACTTGTCTCCAAGAACTGACCTGTTTGTGGTAATCATGGTAACCACATCACTGGAGTAACCCTTTCATCTGTGCTTCTTGTGTGTTTGGTAACCGTGGTAAAGCCTTACCTGTGCTCTCTGTCTGTGGGGGTAGCCATGATAACTCCTTAATCTATACAATTTGTGGAGTAACCATGGAAACCCCTCCGTCTGTGCTTCTGTGGAGTAACCATAGCAGCCGTATCGTCTTTGCTTTCTGTGTGTGGGGTAACCATGGTAACCATTTGTCCTCTGTGTCCATGGGATATCTGTGCTGACGCTACAGTGTGGAGTTTGTGCCGAGCGCTCGGTCTGGCTTGGCTGGGTGTGTGTGTGTGTGTCCGTGTGCACCTGTGTGAGATTGGTGCAGCAATGTGATTGATGTGATCATGTCAAGCTATTCTCTGACACTGACCATGTATCTGTGTATCAGCTTTGATTTCTGTGTAAAGGGTATGTGAGATGGGTGATGGGGAAGGAGGGGCATTGTGATCTGTGTGTGTATAAGGCTGGTGTTGTGATTACAAGTGTGTCTTAAAGCTTTGTGTGGCATACTCACAAACACATGCAATGCTACATCCATATCTAGATAATAGAAGACGACATTTTGAATCTATCTCTGTCTCATACCCAATCACTTCATTTGATTCCTCCTGTCTGTCTCTCTCCCTTTAGTTCCTCCCATCTCTCTCTCCCTTTAGTTCCCTCCTGTCTATCTATCTCCCTGTAGTTCCCCCGGTCTGTCTCACAACTTCTCTGTTTGTTTCTATATCCCTCTCCTCTCACCTTCTGTTTTCCTCTTTTTCTGTTTTTTAATTTCTATATCCCTCTCTCTCCCCTTCTCTTTCTCTCTCTCTCTCCTTCCATCTCTGTCCCCCTTTCTTTCTCTATCTCCCTTTCTTCCACTTTTTCCCCTCACATCTTTCTTTTTCCATCCCACCTTCTTTCTTACCATTTATCGTCGTCTCACTCTTTCTCTCCCTCCTCCCTCTCTCGCTCTCTTTCACACTGCCGTCCTTCCTCCATTTCTCCCCTGTCGCTCTCTCCTTCTCTTTCTCCATCCCTCCCTCTGTCTTTGTTTCCCACCATTTCTCTTCCTCACTCTCTCACTGTCTCTCCTTCCTTCTCCTCATCCCTCCCTCTATCCCTCCATCTCTCTTCATCTCCCCTTCTTCCCTGCCTCTCCCTCTCTTTCTCGTTTGTTTTTTTGCATGTAAGAAAGTAAAGCAATGGTTTAATAATGGAGTGTTATCTCTCTCTCTCTCTCTCTCTCTCTCTCTCTCTCTCTCTCTGCAGCTCTACCCCAGTGTGTGAGCCCTGCTGCAGTGGCTGCTCGGAGCGAAGGCGCCGTCTGTTTGTTCAGGACCCGCAGACCTGCCACTGCTCCTGCAAGAACACAGAGGCCGACTGCTGGGCCAGACGCCTGGAGCTTAACGAGAGGACCTGCAGGTGTGTGTGTGTGTGTGTGTGTGTGTGTGTGTGTGTGTGTGTGTGTGTGTGTGTGTGTGTGTGTGTGTGTGAGAGAGAGAGAGATAGAGGGAAGGAAAGGGGGAACAGGGTTTATATGTGAGAGAGGACAGGTTGGGTATGCTACAGACAGCAGAGTAATTCCCAGCCAGGTTCAGCAAGTGCACCAGGTTCAGTCTGAACACATTCTGAGCCGTCACACCCCACGGATCAGGGCTTCCTCCAGTGCCCAGACCTGAGGGGGGTGTGTGTGTGTGTGTGTGTGTGTGTGTGTGCGTGTGTGCGTGTGTGTGCGTGTGTGTGCGTGTGTGTGTGTGGGTGAGCGAGTGAGAGAGAGAGGGTGAGCGAGTGAGAGAGAGAGAAAGAGACAGAGAGAGAGAGTGAGAGTACTGTGTTGTGTGCATGTGTATGAGAGAGTGACTGTGTGTGTGTGTGTGTGTGTGTGTGTGTGTGTGTGTGTGTGTGTGTGTGTGTGTGTGTGTGTGTGTGTGTATGTGTGTGTGCATGTGTGTGTAACAGAGAAGATTAGCAGTAAGCAGTGAGGGCAGGAGAGGCTGCGCTTAAACACACGCCGCGCCAGCAGCATTCCGCACAGGTCAAAGCGTCCACCAGCAGCCAGCACCGACTGCCTCTGACCTCCGACCTCTGTAGAATTAAAACCCTCCACATTCTCAAAAGTGTAAACAAAAAAGAAACCGCCATCCTGGGGTTTTGGGATGCAGAAATAACCTGTGTAACCTCAGACTGTGTACCGCAATCTGTGCACAGTCACACACACACACACACACACACACACACGGACGGTATACAGACTTCCTCCACAAACTACAGAAATAGAGAGGACGAGGCCCCCCCGAAGGTATTAGCTGGGCAAACACCACAGCTGTCCAGATTCAGTCCTGAGGGGCCCGTGAGAACCCAACCTAGCGTAGCCCCTTGCCACACACCCCCCCCCCACCCCCCCCCCCCCCACACACACACACACACACACACACCCACAAGGTTTGGAAATACATCCACCCCCTAGACTGTGTAAGTGTGTTTGGTCGGGGGAGGCAGGGGGTGGGGGGGTCTAACCTACCTACCACTTGTCCATAAACACAAGGTTTGGCAGTGCCCATATCCACTCTCCCTACCTATATACAGTGTGTGTGTGTGTGTGTGTGTGTGTGTGTGTGTGTGTGTGTGTGTGTGTGTGTGTGTGTGTGTGTGTGTGTGTGCGCGCGTGTGTGTGAACTCAGCGCTGTCCCTCATTACACCCCCAAACCCCCATACAAAAGGTTTGGCAGTTCCCATATCCACTCTCTACCTACCAATACACAGTGTGTGTGTGTGTATGTGTGTGAAATCAGCCCTGCCCCTCATCACACCATTCACCTTTGGTCTAGTAGACCGGTGCGGCAGCCATACTTGGCCGCCTCTCAGTGTCAGACTCCTCAGCTGCCAAGCATGGCACTGGACAGGAAGCAGAAAGCTGGTCCACGCTTTAAAAGTGTGACCCACCTCATGCTGCCCCCCAAGCCTCCCCGTCTGTACCCTACGTCTGTACCCTCCGTCCTTGGCTGTCAGTCCATCTCTGACCAGTTCAGACAAATCAATTCAGACGGAACGTTTCAAACGAGGCAATTTAGACTAATAATTTCAGACGGATTGGTTCAGACGTCAGTGAAGACAAATCGGTTTAAACGAGTTGGTTCAGGCTGTCCAGTTCTCTCCGCTGTGAGAAGTTCACCATGATATCAGATGTCTCCCAGAAGTTTCTCTGACGGGAGAGTGTGACTGTTTTGTTGCTTGCAACAGAGCAATTTGTGTCTTGGCCAAGGCCCTTCTCTGTTACGGAGACTGAGAGGGTAATTGTCTGATTCTAAAAATGGCCCTTCTTGGCTTCCCACAACTCAATAATTGTACATTGTCTCATAGTAGAATCTGGGAACCTTATAAGGGTAATAAAACAGTCATATTCACTTTCATGTGTGGGTGAGAAAGAGGGGGCAGAGCAATATATATCTATTCTGTGTGTGTGTGAGAGAGAGAGAAAGAGAGAGACAGAGAGTAAGAAAGTAAGAAAGTATGTGAGAAAGACTGTGAGAAAGCAGCAGAGACACAAGTCTAATCTTTCCTTGTGTGTGTGTGTATGTGTGTTTTGCAGGTGTGATAAGCCACGGAGGTGAATGTGTGATGAAGTTGATGCAATGGACATTATCAGCCACATCACTGCCCATTCACCCTCACCTCTGAACTCTGAACTTGTGCCTGCCTGTGGAAGTGACCCCTCACACGGTGGAAAAGAGGAGAGGAGAAGAGAAAAGGAGGGGATTAAAGAAGTGAAAAAAAATTCAGAGCACAGAAGATGTTTTGCTGCTAAAAGGAGAGAAGAATCTATAAGCAGTGGACTGTGTGAGTGTGTGTGAGACTGTGTGTTTTGAGGAACTGTGTGTCGCTTCACTGGATGGTGCTGTGGATGCACAGCAGGTTAGAATGCCAGCCAGTCCTCATCGCTCAACCCCCCTTTATGATGTCACATCCTGTTATCATCACACCTCTGATGTCATGTCCTATTTCTTGAGTCAATGCTTTTGCCCTACCCCTTATGCATAGTTCATGAGGCACAAGAGGTCAAAATATACTTTGCAGGGGGAATCTTCAGAAAGTCTTCACAGACCTTTTGTAAGTGTGTGTGTTTGTGTGTATGTGTCTGTGTGTGTGTGAGTAAGTTTGTGCCTAAGAAACCACTTCATGTGGACCCTGCACAGATGGACCTGAGCTCATCCGTACTCTCCTTGGTTCTGTTGGACTTTGCAGGGTTCTGTTGGGTTCTCCTGGACTCTCCTGGCCCGACCTATTAAGTTATTGTGTGGCTGGTTTGTGTTTGTGTCTTAGGTTAGACACACCTGTACAGTCATATGCAGTATCGTCTGTAGTGTCATAGTCATATGATTATAGTACTCCTGTCTGTGTCCCACTGGATGGATCTTTTCAGTGCAGTATTACTATCAGACTGATCTGAGTTTTAACAAGTGTGTGTGTGGGTGAGGGTGTGTGTGTGTGTGTGTGTGTGTGTGTGTGTGTGTGTGTGTGTGTGTGTGTGTGTGTGTGTGTGTGTGTGTGCCAGAATCAAGCAGTCTTCCCAGAAATGAAGAGAAACATTCCTCTTAGCCCATCAGTTCTTGCAACAACAAATATTTCCTCGGAACCCAAGGGGACGAATAACGATTTTAACCAGTTTCAACAGCCCGTGTGTGTCTGTGTGTGTAAGAGAGAGAGTAAGTGTGTTTATGTGCGTGTATGTGTAAGTGAATATATATGTGAGTATAATCATGTACGTTTGTGAGAGACAGGGTGAATAAGCGTGTCTGAGAGAGAGAGAGAGAGAATGTTTGTGTATATTTGGGTGTGTTTGAAAGATACACATAGAGAGTCTGAGTATGTGTGTTTGAGAGTGTGAATGCCAATATATATGTATGAATGTGTGAGTGTTTTTGAATGTGTGTGTGTGTGTGTGTGAAAAGGAGAAAGAGAGAGAGTGAATATATACAGTATGTGAGTGTAAACATGCACATTTGTGAATGAGTGTGTGTGTGTGTATATAATAACTCCGTTGTGCCACCATTTCACCTGTCAGGCTTTTGGTCTTAGCTCGCTACCCATTATTGTATTTATTACTCTGTAAATAAACGTGTGTGTGTGTGTGTGTCTGTGTGTGTGTGTGTGTGTGTGTGTGTGTGTGTGTGTGTGTGTGCTCTCTGTAAATATGATTTACAAAAAAACTAACCGCCTGTGAAACTAATTTAGTAAAACATATTTATTTTCAAATGAATCTTCTGAGTCTCAACAAGTTCAGTGTGTCTGTGTATTGTGTCTGCATTTTAGTGTGTGTGTCTCTGTATTGTGTCTGCACACGATGTGTCCGTTCAGTTAGTGTATAAGAGAGTGTGTGTGTGTGTTTGTTTGAGTGCATGATTGATGATTTCCTGATCTACTGTGGTACTCAGCACTGACTGTGTGTGTCAAAGAGAGAGATTGATGTGTGTGTGTTCATATATTGTTATGAGTCTCCCATAAATGAGCTGATTTACAGAATGCAGCTTGGAAGGAATACAGTCACACAAGAAACCTACACTCTCTCATACTAACATAAACACACACACACACACAAACCAACAAACAAGTTTGTACTTACACATACACATGGACACACACACACACACTACTAATGGATCGCTTTGCCAGGTGAAGCCCATATCAGACTGTCAGAAAGGTCACACACACACCCATATAGTCATAGTTGGACGTGCATCTAGTCAGTCAACCCCACCCCTGGAGAACAATCTGTGTGTGTGTGTATACCTGGATCAGTGTGTGTGTGTACCAGGATCAGTGTGTGTGTGTGTGTGAACTTGGATCTGCGAGTGTGTTACCTGACACGTACAGCATTAGTAATATTTCTTACAGGTGAGATTACACACCGAGTCATCACATCTCTCTCTCACACTCACACTCAAGCACTTTGCCTTTAAAACACCATGACAGAGAAATACACTCTCTTAAAGACACATACACACTTACATAAACTCTATGTACTCCGACATACAAACCCATTACCCAGTTCCATTTGGGAATGCACACAAGCCGACACGCACACACACAAGTGCACACACGATTCTGGACACAATCGCATTTCAGTCCTGGGCAGAAGAAGGAGGAAAAATCACACTGATCCAGGTATTCTTTCCTCTTCTTGTTCTTGTTCTTCTTTTGTGATCTGACATTGCATCATGTTTGTGTGGGAGGTGTGTTTGCTTGTGGCTTGTATTGTGTAATCTCCTTGTGTGTGTCTGTTTGTGTGTGTCTGTATTCCCAAATGGATCATGCAATTAAACTGATTTCATAATTTGGGAGTCTCCACAGCAGCAGTACTATGGTTGTGTATGTGTGTGTGTTGAGGGGGGGGGGGTGATGGGGAGAGGAGGTTTCCACTCTGAAAGCCTAAATTAGTTTGCATACACATAAATACACACACACCACTGTAACAACCCGGCTCTTAGGCTTGTTACAAGAAACCAAAAGTTTGTCCAAAACGCAAAGGTTTAATTTACAAAGTTTCAGTTCACAATCAAAGTTCTCTTGTTCTCTAGCTCTCCAGCTCTTAGCTCTCTCGAATTCAGGAAGTGCCGGTCCTTTATAGTGGAGGGACACGCCCGCCCAGGTGGTTAATCACCGGCACCTGGAAGACAGAGATTCAACACAGCCACACACGCATGCACTCAATTTACACACGCATGCACTCAATTTACACACATTCCTGCAGACAAAACGGGCAGGGCCGACGAGCCCCAAAAGGGTTCGTCACACCCTCCCCCTTACAAAGCCTGAGACTATACAAAGTATCCCAGTATCTCTACACAGACAATCAAACAATCAATTCCAATTACCATAGCTATCCAAACAATCATTACTGTCATCACTATCAATATCATTATCACCATCACCACAACCCTCACCAGTGAGTCTCAAGTAGCAAATTACCATGTGACAACCTATCTAATAAAGTGACTTTTGTGAAAACTAAATACCTATCCCTCTAACCCAACAACCAAAGTGTCTCTTGAAGCATCACCGAATCCCGGGCCCTGGGAGGCTAAAGACAAGAACAGAGTTAGGACAGACAGGATAACTTTAAACTAGAGCGCACATTCTCACAGCCTTTAATATGTTCAGGTGATACGGCTGGAGAAACAGTAATTTTCATCAGACACTTTCTTCAACACCTGGTAGGGGCCACCAAACTTGGGATGAAACGGAGAACCCACCACTGGCAACAACGGCAGGACGCGGTCCCCTGCCTGAAACTTACGCCGCTTCGACCGGCGGTCATACGTTTTTTTCCTTCCTACGTGGCCCATGGAGGCAGGTGCAGTGTTTAGAATTAAAGCACGAAGACTTTCTGGAACAACAATCTGCACCAGGGTTCTCCCAGAACCTGGCCTCTGTGTGGAGCCCACTTTCTGACCAACACCCCAGCGCTAACACAGTAGCCACTAGCTACGCTGTCAAAATCAATGTTACCCTGTTTAAACAAGGGTTTTAAAGACGGACCTGTTTTCGTTTCTTGCACAAGCTCCTCCCGCGACACCAATGGGGGACGTTTTTCCCCCAAGAGACAGGACTCCGGAGCACCACAAACTTCCCCATCCACATCCTGCTCTTTGGCAGCGCGGAGGGCAGCTCGTGTGACTACGCAGGCAGAAGAGACCTCCGGGAGGTTCTGTGCCAGAACATCCTGCTCCTCAGAGTGAGCGTGTGTGTCTGAAATCATAAGAGGTGGTGTGGAATTGGCAAACACATGGCTTTGAATCAAACAATCGTTCTCCAACATTGTACAAACACCTACAAAACTGCTTGGAGCAGCAGACCTTTCAGAGCTAGGACACGGTTTAGCCTTTTGTTTAAGGACAGGGCAGTCTGCCTTCCAATGTCCTTTGCCAAGGCAATAATTACACACCCTGGTAGTCTCATACCTGGTAGCAGGTTCTTGTCTGCCAGCAGGCCACCCCTCCCTCTCTACGGGAGGTGGGTAGACGGCAGGATCAACAGACTCAAACAAGCCAAAAATCGAATCCAAACCGTTATCATTGAACGGAGGCATCACACGCAAATTGGAGGATATGACATTTGGGAGGAGGAGCCTCATCAGAATTATCAGGCCTCAATTTGCCTGCAGCAATCAAATCCAAACGCTTCATTTTACTTTTCAATTTAGCCAATTCAAGGTCTCTTTTCAATTTGTTTGTGTACCAATTCTAATTTAGCCATTTCAACGTCTCTATCCGCTTGTTTGCGTTCACGTTCACATTCTAATTTAGCCATTTCAACGTCTCTATCAATTTGGAGACGAAGTAATTCGCGTTGCTGCTGATACGTTAAACAACTGCCTCCTGGAGAAAGTAACGGAGAAGCAACAAACGTATCTACCTCAGTAGCCATGTCTGCTTTATCCAACAAGCAATCTATCAGTAGTAGCCAGCAATTCTGAAGTAAACAAATTCCCGCTAAAGAGAACCCAATTTAACTAAGTCGTAGACCTTTCTTCACACAGGTACCGTGGCGGGTACTTATGCACGCAACAAAGCCCAGCGGTCCAGAAAGTCTCAGATTGAAACAAACCGAACCCTGGAATGTGCCCCCGAGACAACTGCTCTTACCACGTACACCGTGACTGCGACGACGTTTATCAAAATGAAACACAAAGTAACAATAAACCGCAAAATCAAAACGGTCTGAGCCTAACAGGGAAATGTTTCAGAAACAGAATAAAGATGCTACTTACCCAGACGTTGACAGTGTGCTTTCAGTTTCAGCAATGTACACACAAACAAAACGAAATATGCTCGCCAAGCGATGCAAACTAACTAAGGAGTTTCCAACCAACACAAAGATTTTAGGCTTACGCCAACGCGGAAAGCTGCGTGCCGAATCAAACAACAAAAAAGCTTCTCAAGCCACAAACACAAAGTTTCGTTAGTTTTGACGAGCCCCCACTTGTAACAACCCGGCTCTTAGGCTTGTTACAAGAAACCAAAAGTACCAAAAGTTTGTCCAAAACGCAAAGGTTTAATTTACAAAGTTTCCAAAGTTTCAGTTCACAATCAAAGTTCTCTAGCTCTCCAGCTCTTAGCTCTCTCGAAT
>NC_045166.1:15709032-15744032 GCF_900700415.2 Clupea harengus
CAGTAGCCAGCAGGTAATGGTTTGAGTTTGTGTTAGTATAACGGTAGTCAGCTTGTAATGGTTTGAGTTTTACCCCCATGCAAGCAAACTCACTTACCATGTGCAGAGATGTGGCTTTGTGGCTTTGAGGTAGAGGTATGTGTGTGTGTTTGTGTGTGTGCGTGCGTGCGTGCGTGCGTGCGTGCGTGTGTGCGTGCGCATGTGCGTGTTTGTGTGTGGTGCTTAATATTGATCATTGCTAATTTCACCCCAACTCCTCCATATGTTAACCAACACACCCACTTACTTTACACTCATTGAACACACACTTATAGACACACACACACACACACACACACACACACACACACCACAGTATGTCCCTATTCGTCTATCTTTCTGTTTCTGTTTTTTGGATCGCCCCCCTCACACTATCTTCTCTCTCTAAAATATGCACACACAGTCTTTCTCTCACTCACACACACACACACACACATTCTCTTTCTATATTTCTTATACATACACACACGGTTGCTCTCCCATTGTCTCTCTTTCTTATACACACACACACACACACTCACACACACACTGTTACATAAGATGTTCCATGTAGAGGTTTTCTGGTTCAGAGTTCTGTGTCCCTGTATGCCTTCTCTCTCTCATGCAACCTTCAGCATCAGGTGGCGTACAGAGTTCAGTATGGCAGAGGTGTGCGTGTGTGTGTGTGTGTGTGTGTGTGCGTGCGTGCGTGCGTGTGTGTGTGTGTGTGTGTGCGTGCGTGTTTGTGTGTGTGCGTGCGTGAGGGTGTGAAAGCAGAGTACCCTACTTGTTAAAAAGAGTAGAAGGGAGGTCATTTTCTCAAGTTCAGCCCTCCCAGGTTTAAGGAGATGAGTTGTGGCTTGTATCTCACCACCGGCCCTTAATAGGTGACAGGCAAGCGCCAACAACAACATTAATGCCACTTCTCATGTTCACCAGACCTTGATCCCCCTCCCAAACGGGTAAACAGAGCACCAGAGCAGGAACCCTGACCAGAGAAAAGTTCACCAATCTTCCCTGCCATCCCTGATCGGGCGGCTCCAGAACTGTTTGTTTACGCCACAATGTGACACCTTCTTACACCTTCTCCTGCTTATACCTTCTCCTGCTCATACCTTCTCCAGCGTATACCTTCTCCAGCGTACACCTTCTCCAGCGTATACCTTCTCTACCTTCTTCTTCTCCCAGTTCAGTTCCTACATCTGTACTCTGTGTATTAAAACCAAGATAGAGAAAGACAGAGAGAAGGAGAAGAAGAGATGGACAGGGAGAGAGAAGGAGAGGAAGAGATGGAGACAGGGAGAGAGAGGGAGAGGCAGAGAGAGGGAGAGGCAGAGAGACAGACAGACAGATAAAGAGAGAGGCAGAGAGAGGAAGAGATGGAGACAGGGAGAGAGAGAGAGGCATAGAAAGAGACTGAGAGATTTGAAGAGAGTGACTGGCTCAGAATAGGAGAGTGTTTGTGTATGTGTGTGTGTGTGTGTGTGTTAGAAAGAGAGACAGAGATAGAGGGAGAGAGAGAGTGTGAGAGAGAGAGAGAGAGAGAAAAAAAATGTGTGATCATTTGAAAGCTTTTCAGAAATGTGTGAAAGCGATAAAACGGACATATTTGTTTTATTATATTCATAATTTTATTACCATTTTATTTCTTTTATTGGTTTGGCATTTTTTTGTGGAATCAGAACAGAGGAGAACATCAAGAAACAGAACAAGGGATCGAGAATCAGACTGTGTGTGTGTGTGTATAAATATATGAGTATATATGTGTGTGTGTGTGTGTGTGTGTATGTGTGTGGTGTGTATTTGTGTATGTATAAATATATGAGTATATGAGTATATGTGTGTGTGTGGTGTGTATTTGTGTCTGTATAAATATATGAGTGTGGGAGTGTATGTGAGTGTGTGCGTGTGTGTGTGTGTGTGTGTGTGTGTGTGTGTGTGTGTGTGTGTGTGTGACCAGACTAGCAGGGTAACGTCAGGTCGTCTTAGTGCTGTTTTCCGCTAGACTGAAACAGCACAATGGAGCTGCGTCAGAACTGCTAAAAACTACCCTTCAAATTACACCCCACTCATAAACCTGTTCTGAGGATGGAGTCAGGAGCTCACTGGAAGAGTGTGTGTGAGTGTGTGTGTGTGTGTGTGTCACAGAGAGAGAGAGAGGGCAAGAGAGAGAGAGTTGGACTGGGTCTACTGTTTCCTGACTAAGATGAGTGCGTGTGTGTGTGTAAGAGAGAGACACAGACATGGACTCCCGGATTCTGAGGTGCGTTCCTTCTAAATCCGTGAGGGCTTAGGGCTGTCCGCATTCCCGCAGGTTTTGCCTCAGGGAATTATCCACAGTTCACTTACTAGTCATTCAGGGAAGCCCCCAACAAACGTAAAACAACCGCCTTCATCATGACGTCGCAACATGCCGTCCCATTCCTATTCAGACCATTCCGAGCCCTTGCAGCCATTCACACTCAATCACTGACCAGGTCAGAGGTCACGCCAACGAAGTCTGTGAGAGTTTAGGGGAGACGTTGGGACTGGGTCAGTGAGTCAGTGAGGGTTTTGGGCCTTAGGCGACTGGGGCAGTGAGCCATTTCCTGACTAAGACAACAAGGCTTTGGATTGGCTCCCTGAGCTATTCTATGTTATTCAGAGACCACCAGTCAGAACTCAGTTTCAGACAAACTCCTCCAGTGAAATAGTTATGGCAGTTATGTACAGTGTCGACCGTCTCTCGAGGATGTTAAGGCAGTTATTTACAGTGATAACCATCTCTATAGGATGTTCAGGCAATTATTTACAGTGACAACTATCTCTCTAGGGTGTTAATTCAGCTTCAGCACAGGTTTACAGAACAAGAATACAATGGCTTGAGTCTTGTTTCATCCTGAAGGGATTTTTTTTTCTAAATCTGACCGGCGGACTATACACTATCCTGCTTATTATACGGTTACTTGCCAAAACGATAAGAGAGTTTCCTCCAAAATACCTCTTTTTAAGTGATTTGGTTGCCGTTTCGTGGCTGCCGCTGAGAAAAAATTCTTCTTCACGCAAGTAACTTCAAAGTTTTAGGTATTGCGTAACAACCAATTACTTGCCGACTTCAAGTCTTTATTTCTGTTACGTGAACAATGTGTGAATGGATACTTGTTTAATGATATGAAAGATGTGAATTAGAAGCTCAAAACCCTTTGCCAATGGCAGTGCTCATTCATTTTTTGCAGCGGTCATTATGAAGGACTATCAGACCTCCGAAGGTTGGGGTGGCAGTTTAGCTTCACAGCTACACAGACCTGAGTGCTAGCATGTTGCTGCTACTGCTGCTAGGTGCTACTCTCCGACCAGCACACTTGTCTGGCTGATGCTGCTGTTGTTGTTGCTTGGCACTGAGGGGAAATTTGAACTGATCAAGGGAATGGACAACCTTTCAACGAACCAGAGACCTCAGTCAACCTTACCCCAAGCCAGTCCTGATTAATCAGTTGTTTATGGACTTTGATTGATTGGTTGGTTGTGCAGAGCCTCTGATTGGTTGTATTCTTCAGGGGGGCTCAGACTGATTGGTTGGTCTTGACCACCAGTGGAATCTAAGAGTAGTTTCCTGGAGCTTCTTACAAGACAGGAGTAATATGGTGAGTGTCTAAGAGTGTTTGTGTGTGTGTGTTTAATATAGTGTCAAGCATGTATTTTCTCTGCAATATTGCATGTGTGATATATGATATATTCCGTGCAGTAGTTTGCACACACACACACTTTCTCTCTCTCTCTCTCTCTCTCTCTCTCTCTCTCTCTCTCTCTCTCTCTCTCTCTCTCTCTCTCTCTCTCTCTCTCTCTCTCTCTCTCTCTCACACACACACACACACACACACACACACACACACACACACACACACACACACACACACACACACACACCCCATGCCAACGAGAGGCACGTTGCCACAGTGTTGAGCTGGAGCCTGGAGACGAGCCAACCAGTCAGCTGCCTTACAGAGAGAGGGAGAGGGAGGGAAGGACAGGGAGGGGGAGAGAGAGGGGGCGGGAAGGAGAAAAGTAAAGGGAGAGAGAGACAGAGGGAGAAAGAGAGAGCGACAGAAGGGGGGAGAGAGAGAGAGAGAGAAAGAGAGAGAGAAAAAGAGAGAGAGAGAGAGAGAGAGAGAAAAAAAAGAGAGAGAGAGAGAGAGAGAGAGAAAGAGAAACGGAGCATGACAGCTTTTCCGCTGAGTTCACATTAGTCGCTATCAGTGGAAAGTGAAAGTCATTCAGAAAAAGACCTGGTGGGCTTTCTGTACCTAAGGTGTGTGTGTGTGGGGGCGTGTGACCTGTGGGGAGTGCGTGAAAAGTGAAAGTCATTCAGAAAAAGAAATCTCTGCACAATGAGTGTGGGTGTGTGTGTGTGTGTGTGTGTGTGTGTGTGTGTGTGTGTGTGGTTTACCTGTGGAAAGTGAAACATTCAGAAATAAATCTTTCCACTTGGTGTGTGTGTGTGTGTGTGTATTAGGTAAGGGCAAAGTGCATACAAAAATATTCTGAAAAGCTTTCACAGGAGAAGAAATGTTGCTACCCCGTCTGTCTTTCTCCCTCTTTCTCACACACACACACACCTAAACAATATTCATTCACACACACACACATTAATTCACGTGACCAACAGGATTCACAGTGTGTGTGTGCATGTGTATATGCACGTACAATGTGGGAGTGTGTGTGTGTGTGTATGGGTGTGTAAGTATATTTGGCAGACTGAATGATTAGAACAGTGCAGTGGCATTGGGCAGAGCCAGCACTGATGTCATACAGAGCAGCTGAAAGACCTCATATGGCCTTGTGAAAAGTGTGTGTGTGTGTGTGTGTGTGTGTGTGTGTGTGTGTGTGTGTGTGTGTGTGTGTGTGTGTGTGTGTGTGTGTGTGTGTGTGTGTATGTATATCTCTCTCTCTCTCTCTCTCTCTGCCTCACACACACACAGAATGTATTTCACTAATGTCGGCCTTCTGGAGTTGGCACAGAGTGGGAAACAGACACAGAGAGAGAGAGGGTGAGAGGGAGAGAGAGAGAGAGAGAGGGAGAGAGAGAGAGAGAGAGGGAGAGTAAGTGAGACTGAGAGAGAGTGAGAGAGAGAGAGATTCCTCATTGGACTGTAAGTACCAGACCCAAGTACTGTGGCTGTGTGTGTGTCTGGATGTGTGTGTGTGTGTGTGTGTTTGTGTGTCTGGCTGTGTGTGTCTGGATGTGTGTGTGTGTGTGTGTGTGTGTGTGTGTGTGTGTGTGTGTGTGTGTGTGTGTGTGTGTGTTAACGCCGCAGCTGTGTGGGGCTACGTGAGAAGCGGCAGGAACACACTCACTCATCCTCCACAACTCCTCCCTTCCTCTTCCCCCTCCCTTTCTCTTTTCCCCTCCTTCTCTCTTTCCCTCTCATCTCCCTCCTGTCTCTCCCCCCTTTCTTCTTTTCACAACGAAGTGTGCGTGTGTGTGTGTGAGCTTCTGCATATCTGAGATGTAAAAATGACTTCTTTTCCACACAAAAACACAATAGGTGCACACTTAAAGAGCAGTGTGACTAAAACACTCACCAAGTGTTTTACAGGTGCACACACACACACACACCCTTACAGGAGCACAGACACACACTTACAGGAGCACAGACACACACACAGACACACATACTTACAGGAGCACAGACACACACACCCTTACAGGAGCACAGACACACACACCGTTACAGGAGCACAGACACACACACACACCCTTACAGGAGCACAGACACACACACACCCTTACAGGAGCACACACACAGACACACCCTTACAGGAGCACACACACAGACACACACACACCTACAGGAGCACAGACACGCACACCCTTACAGGAGCACACACACAGACACACACACACTTACAGGAGCACAGACACACACACACACACCCTTACAGGAGCACAGACACACACAGACACACACACCCTTACAGGAGCACAGACACACACACACACCCTTACAGGAGCAGACACACACACACCCTTACAGGAGCACACACAGACACACACACACTTACAGGAGCACAGACACACACACACACCCTTACAGGAGCACAGACACACACACAGACACACACACCCTTACAGGAGCACAGACACACACACACACCCTTACAGGAGCAGACACACACACACCCTTACAGGAGCACACACAGACACACACACACTTACAGGAGCACAGACACACACACACCCTTACAGGAGCACACACACACACACACCCTTACAGGAGCACACACACAGACACACACACACTTACAGGAGCACAGACACACACACACCCTTACAGGAGCACACACACAGACACACACACACTTACAGGAGCACACACACAGACACACACACACTTACAGGAGCACAGACACACGCACACCCTTACAGGAGCACACACACAGACACACACACACTTACAGGAGCACAGACACACGCACACCCTTACAGGAGCACACACACAGACACACACACAGACTTACAGGTGCACAGACACAGCACTATGAAGTACACGTACTGACCTGAAAATACCCGACTGTGTGTGTGTGTGTGTGTGTGTGTGTAAGTGACTGTGACTATGAGTGTGTGTAAATGTCATTGCTCTATTTGTACTCCCCATGATTTAAAAGTGACAGATTGTCACTGGGGCTAGGACAAAAACCATTAACCTGCACAGGCCTTTCCGCTCTCTCTGTCCCCCTCTCTCCCTCCCTCTCTTCCTGTTTCTCAATCCATCCTCCTGTCAGACTGTCCTTTTCTGTCTCCCTCCATTTTTCTGTCACCTTTCCCTCCCCTCTTTCACTCTCCTTCTTTCACCCATCTCTCTTTTTCTCTTGTCTGTTCTCTCTCCCCCTCAACGTTTCTTTACTTTATCTCTCTTCCTGCTTCTCTCACTCCCTCCTTTTCTCTCTCTCTCTCTGTCCTTTTTTCTTTTCTATCACTCACTCCTTCTCAACCTTTCTTTACTTTACCTTGCTTCCCCCCCTCTCTCTGTCCTTCTTTCTCCCCCCCCTCTCTCTGTCTGTCCCTCTCTCTGTCCTTCTTTCTCTCCCCCCCTCTCTCTCTGTCCCTCTCTCTCCCCCCTCTCTCTGTCCTTTCTCCCCCACTCTCTGTCCCTCTCCCCCCTTCTCTCTCTCCGTGTCCCTCTCTCTCTCTCATTTCTGTTTCAGGTGTTTGTCTCCATTCAGGGTCATTCTGACTTTCACCCCAAACCCAGACGTATCAGCCTCACTGGCCCACCTGCAAAACACACCCCCACACGTATCAGCTCACTGGCCCACCTGCAAAACACACACACACACACACCCACACGTATCAGCTCACTGGCCTACCTGCAGAACACACACACACACACACCATCTATATCACTGTACCACATACATGCAGAAACACACACATGCACATATGTACACACTCGCGTCATCTACATCACACATACGTGAATCTTGAACATCTCTCTCCCTTCCCTCACACACACACACACACACACTCTGCTGTGTCTACAGGGTTCATGTGACCAGATAGAGCTCAGTGTTAGTGAAGGCCAAGGCCAGAGCATATGACATCAAAGGCAAGAGGAACAGGAGAGGAGTGGTGGGAGAAGAGTAGAGGATGGGGGGACAGAGGGGAGGGAGAGGAAGAGAGAAGAAATGGATGGAGAGAATGGAAGAGAAGTGGAGAAAACGACAGAGGAGAATGGAGTAAAGAGAGGAGAAGAAATAAGGGCCAGGATGTTCTGTGGCTGTGGTCTTTAGCTGTGTGTGTGTGTGTGTGTGTGTGTGTATTAATGCATTTGTGTTTGTGGCCGAGGCTGTGGGCCAGAAGGTTCTGTGGTCTTCGGGTCTGTGTGTGTGTGTGGTTCTTTTGGGCTATGCATATATATGTACATCTATTATATAGGTGTATGTGTGTGTGCGAGTGTGTGAAAGGGTTTGTTTGTGGGTACATATGGTTCTGTGGTATTATATAGGTGTATGTGTGTGTGTGAGTGTGTGAAAGTGTTTGTTTGTGGGTACATATGGTTCTGTGGTATTATATAGGTGCATGTGTGTGTGCCAGTTTGTGAAAGTGTTTGTTTGTGGGTACATATGGTTCTGTGGTATTATATAGGTGTATGTGTGTGTGCCAGTGTGTGAAAGTGTTTGTTTGTGGGTACATATGGTTCTGTGGTATTATATAGGTGTATGTGTGTGTGCGAGTGTGTGAAAGTGTTTGTTTGTGGGTACATATGGTTCTGTGGTATTATATAGGTGTATGTGTGTGTGCGAGTGTGTGAAAGGGTTTGTTTGTGGGTACATATGGTTCTGTGGTATTATATAGGTGTATGTGTGTGTGTGAGTGTGTGAAAGTGTTTGTTTGTGGGTACATATGGTTCTGTGGTATTATATAGGTGCATGTGTGTGTGCCAGTTTGTGAAAGTGTTTGTTTGTGGGTACATATGGTTCTGTGGTATTATATAGGTGTATGTGTGTGTGCCAGTGTGTGAAAGTGTTTGTTTGTGGGTACATATGGTTCTGTGGTATTATATAGGTGTATGTGTGTGTGCGAGTGTGTGAAAGTGTTTGTTTGTGGGTACATATGGTTCTGTGGTATTATATAGGTGTATGTGTGTGTGCGAGTGTGTGAAAGTGTTTGGTTGTGGGTACATATGGTTCTGTGGACTATGGTGCCCCCTACTGATCCTTCAAGCAAATTGATACTCTACAACTTCTTACCATGACCATTCTTACCATGGTCTGCTTCCTCATGACCACACACACACACACCTACAGACACACACCTACAGACACACACACACACACACACACACAGTTTAATTACACCTACAGACACACACACACAAACACACACACACAGTTGTGAAGAGGTGCAAATACAGTTTAATTACTGGTGTACAGCCTCTGGTGCTGAAATGCTGGATGATTTCAAAGGCAAAGGAGACAAGAGGAAGGCCTACAGAGAGCCAGTGTGTGTATATCTCACTCACACACACACACACACTTGTTCTGTAGGGTCATAGGACATAGAACACACAATCACACATACACACACAAAGCTTCAAAGTTCAAGGCAGGATTAAAAATACAAAAATAAACAAACAAATTCTTTAAAAAAGGCAAAAATCAAAAATATAATCATTAAAAGTCCTTCCACTCATTTCCCCCTGGCGATTAAAAGTCTTATTGCATTCTTCAGTGCCCTCAATCTGCAGGTGGCGTGTAAACATTTAAATCAATGAAACCTGAGATTGTTCTGGATGATGACATCAACATGAGACAATGATGTCATCACTATGCGACCAACGCCGTTCCTGAGGCTGGTCAGAGATGGGTAGGTGGGGCAAAGTTGTTGCCGCGATGATGATGGGCGGGACCATAGAGCTTGGCATCTCTCCGCATCTGCTTTGCAGGATAAACATACCACATGACCACGCCAGACGGGTTGACTGACACGACAAAGTCTGTGGAGTCCTTAAGGGAGGGGAGGGGCTTCTCCTGATAGACGTCATAAATCTGAGTGAGAGAATGGATAGAGATCATGAGGAAGACAATAACATACAGAGACACAAGTATGTGTGTATGTGTGTGTGTGTGTGTGTGTGTGTGTGTGTGTGCGTGTGTCATATGGATAGAGATCATGAGGAAGACAATAAAATACAGAGAAACAAGTATGTGTGTTGTGTGTGTGTGTGTAAACTCCACAGAGCAGATTAGAGATGATGGAGGATGGCGATAGGGCTGCGGGACCCAGGAGCACTTTTACAAGAAATAAACCGGAGTGTTTCTTCTGTTGTTCCAAACTATTCCATTCGCTGACATAATTGACAATCTGATCTGACAATAGTCTTGTCAGACATGTTTTAAAAGGCCCCTAGACATATCCCTTCAAATGTACCTGCTGGAAATGTACTTGTTTTGATGTTTTTTTTTAATAGTTTTTGTTTGTTTATTTTGTTTTGTGGTGTTATTTATGTGTTATTTGTATTATCTGCATCATTGAAAATGTATTTCGGAGAATTAAATAAAGGTTAATTGAATGAATGAATGACTGCTACATTATTAATCAGGGCATGTGATTTTGAGCCTAAGTGTTTTGCTCAGTTAGATTCCATGACAAGCTAACGTTTTTTGTTGAGATCGGTATAGGCGCTCACGTCACTCACATCAATTCAGTAGGATATATTTAGGCCTAGAATGTAAAATGTCCAAACATGCGTAATATGTGATACATATTCAATTTAATAATGAAATAAATCATATTGATTTTTATATATATATATACACACTGTGTATATATATATATATATATATATATATATATATTTGTCTAATGGAACTCATGTATGTCTTACATCTTTGCTGAAATTGTTGTTAATTGTTTCTGCAGACATTCTGGCACTTTCTGCAGTGTGGCTTGTGAGAGCAAGAGAGGTCAGGTCTATTTTCTCTGGGAATAAAGATTTCTGGATGGAAACTTAGTACTTCTCACTGCTTTCCCCAATAGCACAGCCTACATACAGTGTGGTGCTGCAGTGACCAGTAGTCTACATAAATGGGGAGTGCATAAGATATGGAGCTGCAGTGACCAGTAGTCTACATGAATGGGGAGGGCATAAGATATGGAGCAGCAGTGACCAGTAGTCTACATAAATGGGGAGTGCATAAGATATGGAGCAGCAGTGACCAGTAGTCAGTGGTTCCCAAACTTTTTACAGTCCCGTACCCCTTCAGACATTCAATCTCCAGCTACTCCAGCTACGAGGTTGTTTATGTTGTTGAACTTGGACCAACCTGAATGCAATCACTTTCTGCATTCCTCTGCAGCCAATAAAAAAGATCTGTTGTGGAAAATGTGCTATCGTGGCGTGGCATTTCTTCTTCTGCCTAATTCTAATTAGACTACAATATGTGCAAAGAAATAACATGCAATGTCCTTATTAAATCATGGATGACATTGGTTTACTGCTAACTAAGCATTTAATTTGGACAAATTAGACTACCTCTTTCTCTACCTCTTCCCACACGCTCAAGTCTTTAAAAGGGTTTAATCTTTTAAAACAAACATTTCATATATTTTTAAAAGCCTGCCAGAATGTGTGTTCACTTTAAGGATATCTGAGAGAGATTAACTGCATGAACCCATAACACAGGTTTGCTCCTGCTTCCTTGCTATGTAGGTATAATGCGCCACTCTTCCAATGAAGGGATAGATAGATAGATACTCTTCTAATGAAGAGAACATGATATTTTTTTTGCCAGATAGATCAATCAGACTTGGGTAGTGATAGTTTGAAATTGCCGCATGCAAATGTTCCCTGTGTCACGACTCAGCCTGGTCTGCCCCGCCCCCCTGCTATCAGTGCTATTTGTCTTCCACAGCTGATGTAGCAGAGTCTGCGCAGGTGTGAGGAGTGAAGGCTTAATGAGCTCCACCATATAAGGGCCATGGCGGAGGTTGCAGGGGATCCCTCTCTTCTCGACCCGTCGTTTATGTTGTCTGGACATATACACTACTTGCACCACACTTTGATTTAAGACACTAACACTGACTGTCTGTTATACGTAAATAAATCCTTTATTTATACAACCTTGTGTGAGAACTCCCGTCATGTTACACGCAGAGAGCCGTGAAATGTAATGTGGGGGCTCGCCGAGATTGGATTCGTGGTCGTGGTTAAAAGCTGTAAGATTTTTTTTTAAATATTTTCCGCTAGAGCGCGATTTTTTTTGGGGAGGACTGAAATACTGATAAAGGTATAGCTTCTAGCTTCTTCGTGAGTTCTGTCAGGGGTTTGACAAATTGGCTTGGAGTTCCACGCAATGGTTGTTTAGTTGGGTAAATACGAGGTTGAGAGGGAGGTTACTGCACTGAGTTGCAGGGCTACGTTATCGGGTTTTTTTCTGGTGTGATTGGTGTTGGGGCCTGGTGGAGAATTTTTTTTTTTTAAAACAGATAGTTTAAATTGGCGTGGCGAACGTGGGGGGACTGGTTAGCAGTCAAACCGCAGGCGGCCACGCTGAAGTCGTAGGCTGTGGAAATAGGGGTTGTGGTAGATGCCGGGCAGCTCCCTGGGTGGTAATTATCAGGGGAAGATTTCTCCGCTGTGGTTTCCGACACTAAGTCACATTTTAAGCTATTGACGGGTAAATCAGATGGATAATGTCAGTGCGTTCTTGGCTTTACCATCAGAACAAGCGTTGAAGATATTAACAATAGAACAACTTCGTAAAGTAGCGGAACATTATAAAATTGATGCTGACATTCCAAGATCATTGAGAAAAGTTGAATTGTTCCAACGTATTTCTGAGAAACTGAGCGAGATGGATCTGATTTCGGTACACAGACCCTCAATCAGTTGTTCCCAAGGAAACGTCAACATCAAGAGAAGCTTGTTTGACTTTTGAGGAGCAGAAGGCATTATTAGAGTTGCAAGATACATTTAAAGCACGGGAATGGGAGAGGGAACAAAAGGAGAGGGAACAAGACAGGGAGCTCGAGTGGGAGAAGTTAAAGGTTTGAGAACGTGAGACCGAAAGGCACAGGGAGTTGGAACAAGCTAAGATGGACCAGGAGAAAGAGAGGCTTCAACTCATTGTAGATGGAAGACTTTCAGGGTTTCTTCCTCAGCCATTACCTCCACCCAGTAATCCTGCGGGTAGTGAGGCCAACCTCTATAGCATGATCAGATTTCTGCCCAAGTTTAATGAACGTGACCTCGACGTATTCTTTGAATTGTTTGAACACATCGCAGAAAATAGGCGTTGGGGAAATGTAGAACGTACGTTGTTGTTACAGGCCGTGATAACAGGTCGGGCTCAGGATGCGTTCATAGCCCTTAAGGCTGATGAACGAGGGAATTACGAAGTGGTGAAGGGAGCTATTTTGAAAGCTTTTGAGCTCGTTCCTGAAGCATACAGGCAACGTTTTAGGTATTGGAAAAAGGGGGAAAGAGAAGCGCATACCGAACTGGCCCGAGAGCTAAATAGTCTGTTCACGCGTTGGTGCGCGGCGGAGGGCGTAAAGACGTTTGAGGGGTTGTGTGATTTGGTAGTGTTGGAGCAATTCAAGAACATCATTCCAGATAGACTCACAACCTACATAAACGAACACAAGGTAAAAACTGCCGCAGAAGCCGCAGTGCTGGCTGATGAATTCGTATTAACTCACAAACTTACGAAACCAAGGGAGTATGCACCCTATAATTTTAGCCGCGAGGAATTTCGGCCTAGACGTTTTAACGAGACTCCCAGACCAGAGTATGGGGTTAGAAAAAAACTGATGAGGGAAATTGCCATTATTGCCTGGGAAAGGGGCATTGGAAAAACGAGTGTCCCGCATTGCGTGATAAAAAGCAAACCGGCAAACAACAGTCTGATTGGGTGAAAGGTGCTGGGTGTGTGGCATCGGCTTGGCCGAAGATTCCTACGTTAGGTTTGGACACCTGCTCTGCGGAGGGGCTGGGTTGTGGCAGTGCTCATCCTTTGAGCAGAAGGAGCAGAAACCAGGACACGCTGGTTCAAATCAGAATACAACTGAGAGCTATGATCCATTCATTACCAAGGGCTATGTGTCATTAGTTGGTAGTCCTGTTAGAGTGCCGGTGAGAGTGTTGCGCGATACAGGCGCAAGTGAGAGTTTTATTGTCAAATCAGTTTTGCCATTTAATGCAGATTCCGATACGGGGAGCTGCGTTTTGATCCGTGGCATTGGAATGCAGACTATTTCTGTCCCTTTACACAGGATTGAGTTGACTTCGGACTTTCTGCAGGGGGAGGTTGTCATGGCCGTGCGTCCTTCATTGCCTGTTCCAACTGTGGACGTAATTATTGGTAATAATATCGGTGGTCCAATTGTTTGGGCCGGTGTGCCACCTCCTATTGTAAATACTGTGCCGGGGTTGTCGGAAGAGCCTGATTGTGCGAATGAATTTCCAGACGTGTTCACTGCTTGTGCGGTGACTCGAGCAAGGGGTCGCACTCAAGAGGCAGAGGAAACGGAGATTCAGAGCTGTCAAATATTACCGGTTTTACCATCATCTCTTCCCCGTACGGAGTTGATTGAAGCACAGGGAAATGACGAGGAGTTGACTGAACTGCTTGGTGCTGCTTTGGCTGATGGGCTGATAAGCGCTAAGAGGGGTTACTTTACCGTAGACGGGTTGTTAGTGCGAAAATGGTTGCCATCTGACAATGACGTGGTGGAACCAGTGTTACAGGTGGTTATACCACGCAAATATCGCGACTTGGTTTTGCGCTCGGCTCATGGGGGAGTGTCGGGGCATTTTGGCGTCCGCAAGACTTACTGTCGGCTTTTGGAGCATTTTTATTGGCCAAAAGTAAGACGTGATGTGGCAGCATTTGTAAAAACTTGTCATGTTTGCCAGATAACGGGAAAGCCAAATCAGTCAATTAAACCTGCACCGCTATGTCCGATTCCAGCTGTAGGACAGCCTTTTGAACATCTGATCATTGATTGTGTGGGTCCGTTGCCGCCCTCGAAGTCGGGGTGCGCTTACTTGTTAACTGTGATGTGTCAAGCAACCCGTTATCCAGCGGTTTATCCGTTGCGCACAATTAAGACGAAACCAGTAGTAAAAGCGCTATCGCAGTTCATTTCTGTGTTTGGTATCCCCAGAGTTATACAAAGCGATCGTGGAAGTAACTTTACGTCAAAAATGTTCAAAGAAGTGTTACAACAGCTGCACATTAAGCAACGGTTAAGTAGCGCATACCATCCTCAGTCTCAGGGCGCATTGGAACGTTTTCATTGTACTTTGAAGGCACTCTTGCATGCTTATTGTGTGGAGTTAAATCGGGAATGGGAGGACGGGCTTCCGTGGTTACTATTGGCAGCGCGGGAGGTCGTACAGGACAGTACTGGGTTCAGTCCGAATGACCTTGTGTTCGCACATAAGGTTCGGGGTCCACTGTCAGTTCTAAAACAAGACTTGGAGCAGTCTACTGCCCCAAGAAATGTGATCGAGCATGTAAATGGGTTCAGACGGAGACTTTTCCTTGCTTGGAAGCTAGCCGGTGAGAACCTTGCCCGGGCCCAGGGCAGAATGAAAAAACATTTTGACCGTCGGGCTGTTGAGCGAGTTTTTAGTCCGGGGGATCAGGTACTGGTTTTGCTGCCAGTGCCTGGGTCGCTTTTTTGTGCAAAGTTTGTAGGTCCGTATTCGGTCATGCGCCAGGTGACCGAACGGGACTATTTGCTTGCTACACCTGGTAGGAGAAGATCAACTCAGCTATGTCACATCAATTTGTTGAAACGATATCGCATTCAGTCTGTCAGTCCTGGTCTTAGTGGTGAGCAGGTTAAATCAGCTGCGGTGGCTGCGGTTGATTGTGGGCCAGTCAGTCCTCATCTAGTGGCAGTAGATGAGGATATGATTGGTCCAGATGATGCGGTATTGCGACCCCGGCTGAAAAATTCAGAAACACTTGGAAACCTGGACAGTCTGTTGAATCACCTTCCTTCGGAAGGAAAGGCAGAATTAAAGGAAATGATTCTGTCTTATGATGTCTTGTTTTCCGACAATCTTTCTTGTACAGATATACTTCAACATGATGTTGATGTGGGCGACGCTCAGCCGATTCGTCAACGGTTTTATCGAGTTGCGCCACTAAAACAAACATTTTTAGATGCTGAGGTGAAATATCTGTTAGATCATGGGTTAGCCAAACCCTCACATTCGAGTTGGTGTTCCCCGTGTTTGCTTGTTAGCAAACCAGACAACACGTACAGATTCTGTACTGACTACCGCAAGGTGAATAAGGTTACGAAGCCAGATTAATTTCCTCTTCCCAGAATGGATGACTGTATTGACAGCGTAGGGGCTGCACGTTATGTCAGTAAGTTTGACCTTTTGAAGGGGTACTATCAGGTAGCGTTGACCCCCCGAGCTCAGGAAATAGCCGCGTTTGTGACCCCATCTGGGTTGTACTCATATACCGTAATGTCTTTTGGGTTGCGGAATGCGCCAGCAACTTTTCAGCGCCTTATGAACAAGGTCGTCTCTGGTCTAGAGGGGTGTGCTGTATATTTGGATGACGTGGTGGTTTTTAGTGACACCTGGACGTCACATCTGTCATGTATGGGTGCACTTTTCGATCGGTTAGTGGCTGCGAAGTTGACTGTCAATCTTGCCAAATGTGAATTTGCTCACGCTACCGTAGTCTATTTGGGCAAAGTTGTGGGTCAGGGTCAGGTTTGTCCTGTCAGGGCTAAGGTGCTGGCGATTGATCATTTCCCTTCTCCCACCACAAAACGGGAGTTGATGCGTTTTCTGGGTATGGTGGGTTATTATAGGAGTTTTTGCTCAAACTTCTCTACGGTTGTTTCCCCGCTGACCAATCTCCTTAAAGGAGGTGCGAAATTTATCTGGACATCTGAATGTCAAAGTGCTTTTGAAAATGTGAAGCAGTTGCTAAGTTCATCCCCGGTTCTGGCTGCTCCCAGGTTAGACCAGCCATTTCAGATCCAGGTTGATGCAAGCCAGGTTGGGGCGGGTGCGGTACTGTTACAGACAGATGATGCTGGAGTAGGCAGGCCTGTATGCTACTTCTCTCGTAAGTTTAATAAACATCAGTACAACTATTCTACCATTGAGAAAGAGGCTCTCGCCTTAGTGTGGGCCTTACAGCATTTTGAAGTTTATGTGGGGGGTGGTGTACAGGCAGTGGTTGTGTACTCTGACCACAATCCCCTGACTTTTTTGCACTCGTTTCAGAACCCTAACCAGCGTTTGATGCGCTGGGCTCTGTTTTTGCAGCCCTATAACTTGGATATTCGCCATATCAAGGGTGTGGAGAATGTTATGGCAGACGCCCTTTCCCGTGGCCTGGATACTGACCCACTGTCTACTACCTAATGTCTCTATGTCTCTGTCCAGTCTGCCCCAAAATGTGCTTCTTCCAGGTGCTGGGAGATTGCTGGCTGTGCTGGGTTTTGAGGTTTGGAGGAAATGGAGGGTAGTGGGGTACAATGACTGGTGGTGGTTTTTGTTTTGTGGGTTACCTAGGAGTTTTCATGGTGGTGGGTTTTGGTTGTTCACTTTTGTGGTAGACGTCTCACTAAGGTGGGGCGTCTGTCTTAAGGGGGGGGGTGTCACGACTCAGCCTGGTCTGCCCCGCCCCCCTGCTATCAGTGCTATTTGTCTTCCACAGCTGATGTAGCAGAGTCTGCGCGGGTGCCCGCAGGTGTGAGGAGTGAAGGCTTAACTCTTTGGTGACGGTCCCTTTAAATTTCGGTCACTCATGACTGGTCACGTATTTTGTTGCATTCTTGTTCTATTTCACTCAATCTTCGTTCCCATGGTACTGAAAATGTTGTTTACAGTTGTCCAATCACAAAAGAGTATTTGATTTGAATACCCAGTCTCAAATACCATTGGTTTAGAGATGTTTTATAGAAAAATATTTTTGACGTCGCTTCATTTTCAACATGGCGTTTGCAAGCAAAGTCTACACGCTCGATCAAGCGGTTCATCTATGTTTACAAACGGACAATGAAGAGGACAAAGATGCAGATAGTTCCACTGGTGGGATGAGCAGTGGAGAAGAGGAAGAACTTGATCATCTATTAATGAATGATTGTGATAATGATCAAGAATTGAGGTTAGATGCGTCTATGTTCACTCCTAAACGACACGCTGTTTATCCTTACATTACAATTTCCGATCTTTTGCGCCATCAATATATCAATATACATCTTTTTAGTAACACTAAACGTTATAACATTATATTATTATTTGGAATTGGTTATTGGAAGTTATTAGACGTTTTCTTGATAACCTATGTGTTTCCAGTGTTTGACGTTTGACGTGAATGACGTTACATTCATGGATTCGTTCGTGTCATATGTCCCGCATTTAGATCGCGATACACATTATTTTTCATACAATGCTATCTTCTGTCTCATAGTTATTTTGTTTATCTTGATCAACCAAAATAAATTATTATATATTTCTATACTTGCATTTGTGTTGTTATTTCTCGTATATAACTTTGTAGTTTGCTATTTATTATGATATTTCATCCTAAACATTCTTCTTATATCTATCATGTGGTGGATGATATTCACCTTGATCATTGCATGGCAAATCATAGATCAGTAAAGAGACAAAGTAATTGCAACTTTGTCAAAGATCAATACATAAAACATGAATATTGATATATATCAACATTCATGTTTTATGTTGCTAATTTTCATTGCAGTGTTCAAGGTGAATATCCACCACAAGACAAGTCAAGTTCAGGGAGTGATTCGGAAAATTATCTTGGGTCACCTCTGCAAAAACGTGGCAGAGGACAACCACATGGCAGAGGACAGCCACGTGGAAGAAGGGCTAGGGGTAGAGGAAGGGGTACCAGCAGAAGTGATAGGGCCAGAGGTAAATGTGTAGCACCTGGTCCTGTTGATGTAAATAAAAGCTACGATGACCCAGACACTACAAATATTCTGCCTCCCTTTGCTCCACGCCGCCCACCAGGAAACCATTTTCCCAATCACACCCTGCGTGGAACAATGACCACAGCGTTGGACTTTTTCAGGCTCTTCTTCACCGTTGAGATTATGAATGACATATGTACATATACCAACGATTATGACTGGAATTTGGTGGTAGGCAAGCCCTATTATGGCAATCAGCAAGGAGCCTGGAGCGAGACCAACCCTGCAGAGCTAGGCAAGCTTATCGCTCTTTTAATTTACATGGGTCTAGTAAAGGTGAGCTCATTTCACAGGTATTGGAGTACCAAGTCACTTTATCATGGCCTCTGGGCGCGTCAAATTATGTCAAGGGATAGATTCAAAGCCCTTATGGCATCTATACACATTGTTGACCCTGGACAAGAGAAGGATGGAGACAAATTGCGCAAAGTGGCAGATTTTGTTGCACAATTCAAATCAAAGTGCCAGTCCTTATATCAGCCCACGCAAAACATCTCGATTGATGAGAGGATGGTGAAATCAAAACATAGATCAGGAATTAGGCAATACATAAAAAACAAAACCGACTAAATTTGGCATCAAGCTTTGGGTTCTTGCTGATAGCTGCAATGGGTACACTTGCGATTTCGATATATATGCTGGCAAAAATGGTGGTCAGGTTATTGGACCAAATGGCCTGGGGTATGATGTTGTAATGAGACTTATCAACCCACTTCTAAATCAAGGGTATCATTTATTTTTTGATAACTTTTATACGTCAGTTTTACTGATAAAAGATTTATTTGGACTGGGAACACCTGCCTGTGGGACAACATGTGAGAACAGACGAGGATTTCCCTTGTCTATGAAAAATGGAAAGCAATGGGCACGGAAAAAGGCTAGGGGAAGCATGAGGTGGAAGAGAGATGGTTGCTGTCTTGCTATCCAATGGAAAGATAACAAGGCAGTAACCATCTTATCTTCCATAAATAATGCGAATGATTGCACGATTGTTTCCAGGAAGGAAAGAGTTGGAACTACCTGGTCCACCATTAATGTCAAGCAGCCAAAGGTCATTGAAATATATAATCAACACATGAATGGGGTTGACTTGTCGGATCAAAGACTGGCATCCAACAATGTCCTTCGCCGCTGCATGAGGTGGTGGAAAACATTGTTTTTTCATTGCATTGACATTGCTGTCGTAAACAGCTTCATACTGTTCCAACTACACCGTGCTGAAAACCCAGACAATCTCAAAAGACCTACAAATTACACACTCTTAGATTTTAGAGAAGAGCTGGTAAGGGGACTTGCAGGCCTTGAAGAGTTTGGAACTCCCCCAGTACACAGGCCTCCATCTAGAGATCCCAATTGTTTTGAGACCGAACACATGCCTACATTTGGCCCGGAGAGAAAGAACTGCAAAGTCTGTTATCAGACCCTAAAGAAGGAAATTAGAGTATTTTCTTATTGCAGTGCTAAGTGTTGTCAAGTCTACCTTCATTGCACTGCAGAAAAAAATTGTTTTAAAGTTTGGCACAGTAAGGACTACCACAAATAAGTCACTCTTGACTGCCATGTTAGTTTATTGAAGTAACCATATGTTAAATGTGGCATATAAAATAATTGTTGTTCTAATTTGTTGTTCAATGTTGTTCATGTTGTTCAAATGTTCTATAGTGACATGTTTTATATCTATTTAGGCAAATAAATTGTTGTTACAACAAGATACATGAAAATATGTTTTTTTGGGGGAAAAATTGTGTTTTTTCGGAAAAATATGTTTTTTCGGAGATTATAGGATGCGTGAAAGGAGATGAAGATTTTGTCAAATTGACTCCAAATTTGGCAGGAAGATTCCTTACAGTATATACTAAAACTTTGCTTTTGCACAATTGCAGTCATTAAAACATGATGGCAACCACAGCAGATTACACCTACATTTTGTGTTTTATTTCAGAAATATCGCTGCATAAATTAGCATAAATTATTTTTTAATAATTTTAATTGAGTGATAATATTTTTTCCATCTATTCTACATTGATTCTACATTCATCACCCTTTAAAATGAATCATAATATATGGTGTTATAGGCAATATTTGCAGAGATATCCAAGATTTACAAAAAGTCACTAAAAATGGTCAATTTTGGGGCAGTCACCAAAGAGTTAATGAGCTCCACCATATAAGGGCCATGGCGGAGGTTGCAGGGGATCCCTCTCTTCTCGACGCGTCGTTTATGTTGTCTGGACATATACACTACTTGCACCACACTTTGATTTAAGACACTAACACTGACTGTCTGTTATACGTAAATAAATCCTTTATTTATACAACCTTGTATGAGAACTCCCGTCATGTTACACGCAGAGAGCCGTGAAATGTAACACCTGTCAGAGAAGAACATGGCGTATATTTGGATATGCGTCTGTATTTAAAATCTATGCCTCACTACAAAGTTGCATTTTCATCACTGGAGATTAAGACAACTCGCCCAGGTGGAATAGGTAGTTCCCCCCCCCCCCCCGAGATTCCGGCCGCCAAACTAACGCCCACTGACTGACAGACAGGCATTATTACACCTTCACCAGAATTCATAATTTTTTCTCATCACTATTTCTCCTGAGTCCAGGTGATGATGGTGAGAGAAGGGAGCCTTATGAGGTTTGGGCGGACAGGTGGGAGGTTAAAGTTGAGAGGTTAAGGGTTAAGGGCCAGGGTTCATGTTCATTGGGGAAAACGGTGGGGAGGATAATGATCAGGCATAAGGGTGAGGTTAAGAGTAGAGAGGAATGAAGTGAAGGATTAAAGTTGAGACCTGGTACACTCCGGCCGTGTAGTTGAGCTTCTTGAGAGAGGTCTGGTAGCGATAGGGCATGTCCTCCCGCCGACTGAAGAACACCAGAGTGCTCGCGTCATCAGACAGGGGGCGCCAAAACACCTCAATACCACTCTTCTCCTGAGAGACACACAGAGAGAAAGACAGATTTACATCCATCTAAAAATGTCTGACAATGCACGTAACATTTGACATGAAGAAATTTGAAGTACATTTTACGGAAAGAGAGGCAAAGAGAGGGAGGGAAATTGAGAAGATGCAGGGAGGAGAGAAAGACAAACGGATGGAAAGATAAATAGAAAGACAGACAGACAGAAAAAGTGACAGAGAAAACCCATTATTTGAATCTCTCAGAAGTGGTTTGACAATGCAAGTGCCAATACTACAAAAGCTTATTGGACACATGCAAGTTGAGAGGAAGAGAGGTGAGGGGTCCTCACCTTGATCAGGCGTCTGCCCTGGATACCTAAGGGGTCCTGGTTGATGGCGATGACTCCCTTGTTCTGCAGGACAGTGCGGGAGCGGCTGTCTATGGAGCGCAGGTCATTGGACATGAAGAGGGGTGCGGCCATGATCGCCCACAGGGCCATCTGTGCCTGGGACTGGGCCACGCTCAGGCCATAGTCTCCAATGATGAGCTAGAGAGAGGGGGGGGAGAGAGAGAGAGAGAGAGAGGCCACAGTCGCGCAGGGGGCAGGGGAACGCACACGCACACACAGGGGAAGCACAACTTAAGATAATGATGCTTCTCTCATGGGGAACTTGCTTATCTCCAACAACACATTTTCTCTGTCTTTGCAAAATCACCACCGAAACCCAATTTTTAAGATTGTTTATCTGCATTGTAATGTACGTGTGGGCTTTCAACTGAGTGTGTGTGTGTATATGTGTGTGTGTCTCACCATGTCTGGATCGTTCCAGCGGCCCGGCCCAGCAGCTGGCTGTACGATGTCCTGGTTGTTGAAGAACCAATCATAAATGTTCAGAACACTAGACCAGGAGTCCTGGATGTCACCGTAGTTACGCCACAGGTTACAAATCTCCCCCAGCAGAGTGTAGTTCACCTTCAGGAGAACACACACACACACACACACACACACACACACACACACACACACACACACACACACACACACACACACACACACAAAAACTTAGGGGGGGGGGGGGGTGTGTGTAAAAAGTGTATCGTACAATGAGGAACGGATATAGACATTTTGAAATCCAGCTGAGGTGTGTGTGTGTGAGTGTGTGAGGTCACTCTTACCTTAGGAGGAAGTCCACCCTGATAGGCAGGCCAACTGCAAGAGTAGGCAATGGGACGGCCCGTAGCATTGAGAGCCTTTGACATGAGTGGGTAACCTGTCAAACACAACCTTTGATAAACTGTGTGCAGGGGAGTGTGTGTGTGTGTGCATTTGTTGATATGCATTATCTCACTAAAGTATTTTCATGCTTTCCATTTTCTCTTCATTCAGGACAGGTCTCCTGTCCATAGCTGTCCTGTCTCCTGTCCAAAGCTGTCCTGTCTCCTGTCAAAAGCTCTCCTGTCTCCTGTCCAAAGCTGTTCTGTCTCCTGTCCATAGCTGTCCTGTCTCCTGGCGTGTCTTAGCCACTGGAGGGCAGTGTGGCGGAAGGTTCAGTTTCATTCCATTCTGTCATCCCTACTGTGTTACATCCCTACACCTGGACTGACTCACAAAAGTGTCCGTCAAGTGAACTTTAGGGGGACACCATCACCACAGTATAGAGCACACTGGACCCTGATCAACCAGACCCACACCAGAGCTGGGCCAAACAGGTTCACCTCTCTCTCTCTCTCTCTCTCTCTCTCTCTCTCTCTCTCTCTCTCTCTCTCTCTCTCTCTCTCTCTCTCTCTCTCTCTCTCTCTCTCTCTCTCTCTCTCTCTCTCTCTCTCTCTCTCTCTCTCTCTCTCTCTCTCTCGCCAGACCAGGTCCACATGTGTCTCTCTCTCTCTCCCTCCCTCCCTCTGGCCAGACCAGGTCCACAGTGAGCTGCTATCCAGCAAATGCGCCTCTATCTCCATCTCCATCATCATCATCATCATCATCATCCTCCTCCTCCTCCTCCTCCTCCTCCTCCTCCTCCTCCTCCTCCTCCTCCTGTTCAGTTGCATTGAGTCTCTCTCTCCCTCACCCTCCTCCTGTTCAGTGAGTCTCTCTCTCTCCCCTCACCCTCCTCCTGTTCAGTGAGTCTCTCTCTCTCCCCTCACCCTGCTCCTGATCAGTTGCGTTGGAGTAGCATCCGTCCAGTTTGAGCATGTCGATGCCCCAGTCAGCAAACGTCTGGGCGTCCGTCTTAATCTTATCCAGCGTGGTTCCAGGGTACCCGCCGCAGGTGTGTGTGCCCAGGTCACCATAGATACCCAGTTTCAGGCCACGGTCGTGCATGTACCGCGCCAACCGAGGGATGCCCCCTGGAAACCTGGAGTGAGAGGGAGAGTGAGAGAGAGAAACATAAAACAAGCAGATAAAACAGAGATCTTTCATTTCACCGCTTTCTCTGAAGCACTGAGACCCCAAGGCATCAACATATAGAGATCAATAGGGAGCTAGAGTTTAGTACAGGACTGAGCTGGACTGAGTGTAGAACAGCAATGAGCCAGGCTTGAGTTTAGGACTAGAATGGGCTGAGCTCAGCTTAGTGATTTGGCTTAGTCCTATGGTTTAGTGATCTGGTTTCGTCCTGTGATTTATTGATCTGGTTTAGTACTAAGTACTAGTACTTAGTACTTTAGCCCTCACCTCTTTGGGTCTGGCTGCAGGCGTCCGTTGGCATCTCTCTGCATGGAGGACCAGCAGTCGTCGATGTTGACGTACACATAACCCAGCTCACGCCAGCCATCCTCAGCCAGCCTGTCGGCCATGTCCATGAAGAGATTCTCACTGGGGAAGGGAGGGAGAGGAGAGGAGAGGAGAGGAAAATAAAGATGTGGAGGAGCAAGGAGACCCAAGTGAGGAGGTGTCTACCGCTCGTCTTACAAAGTCAGCGTGGACCGTCACAGATACATCATCTGGGAGAGGTCTGATAAACACGCAGGAATGCTGCAGCTTTGAGAGATTGATGGACACGGAGAGAGACAGCAAATGGAGGAGCCACCACACTCTGAGGGCTTCGTGGAGTTTGGGTCTATTTCTGAAGAGCTGCTTCAAATCATCAGCTCTCAGCAGCGAAAGACAGAATCACTGCCAAGTCTGAGTGCTTTTCAGGATACAAACTCAACATGAACACACAGACATATATTCCCACATGGACAAATCCCCAATGACGATACAAGAGCACAGCATGAACACTCACAGAAACAACACAAATGCACACAAACAAAACAAGAACAAACACGACAAATATTCCATAGGACATACAATCTCATAGGTGCTTTTGAGCTTTTTGACTTAGACAAGTGTAGTCCGACTGCAGGTGTGTGACTTCATTCATTACAAGAACGAACACTGAACCAGATCTCTCTCTCTCTCTCTCTCTCTCTCTCTCTCTCTCTCTCTCTCTCTCTCTCTCTCTCTCTCTCTCTCTCTCTCTCTCTCTCTCTCTCTCTCTCTCTCTCTCTCTCTCTCTCTCTCTCTCCACTGCTGAGCATTTATCATGTGTCAGATATCTGCTGATAAGCAACGTGTTGTGTCATGGCACTGAACATGAGGAGCAATCACAATGCAAGTTTTTAATAAAAATATCCAGAGAAATTATTTGACTGAATTGTTCAGACCATCTGTGTGCGCGATTATGTATGCGTGCGTGTGTATGTGTGTGTGTGTGTGTGTGTGTGTGTGTGTGTGTGTGTGTGTGTGTGTGTGTGTGTGTGTGTGTGTGTGTGTGTGTGTGTGCATTTTATACTGGTCAGCACCGGTGGGTTAATGTGTGTATTAAACCCTGTGTTAGACATTGACCTACTGGTCTGTCAAGCCAACATAACGTATTTTAAAGAGGCCTCACAGAGTTCTTGTCTGCAACTAGTGAGCTAACTTGCCATCAGCCAAAATAACAGCTAAGCTAGCAGGACAGACAGGTGTGTTTAGCTCCCATTTAAAAAACTACAAAATGATGCTTTAAGACTGTGTACATCCATCAAAAATGAATACATCATATACAGTATAATAAATCATTTAAATGAAGATTTTATTAAATAGATATAATGATATTCATGGGTTTCTCTGAAGTATATGTTGGCAAAGTTCTGAAGACCTGAGAATGATAGGGCATTGAATTGACAGATGTTTCTGAGGGCTTTGCCCTCCTATGGAGTTATATTGGGTGCATGGTAAGTATTGTATAGGGGTGGCTGATTCTAACCTGATACAGTTCTTTGGGTCGTGATCACAGTCGATGTCACAGCGGAAACGTTCCCATGCCAACCAGCCCATGGGTGGGGTCCTCATCAAACCATTGTCCAGAGCCAGGGTGCCCACAGACAACGCCAGAACAAAAACAACCACCACAGGAGTCATTCCTGTGCAAGGAGAAACACAACATTCATAAGGAAAACATGTACATACTGGTACATACTGACACACACACACACACACACACACACACACACACACACACACACACACACACACACACACACACACACACACACACACACACACACACACACACACACACAGGTTTTATCATGACTCATGACTGCTCACATGAGCAGGTGTGTGTGTTTATTTGAGTGGGACTTCCCTCTTCTCACATGACTGCATATATGTCTGTTGTGTACCTTCCCCTTACCACCTGACCACGAGAGCCTGTGAAATAACTCTCACCTGATCAGGTGTGTGTGTGTATGTGTGTGTGTGTGTGTGTGTGTGTGTGTGTGTGAGGGACCTGCCTGGATTTGTTACATTTACATTTACATTTACATTTAGCAGACGCTTTTGTCCAAAGCGACATACAAGGGAGAGAACAGTCAAGCTAAGAGCAATAAAAAACATGGTGTAACAATAAATACTTCTTTACATAAGAAATTAGATAAACGACCTAGAAAGGAAAAAGAAGTGCAGGAATGTAACTGCTGAAGTGCAAGTTAAGCGCTAGTCAAGGTGCCCGTTAGGAAGGGAGGTGCTCTCTGAAGAGTTGGGTCTTCAAAAGCTTCTTGAAGGTAGAGAGGGACGCCCCTGCTGTGGTAGTACTAGGCAGTTTGTTCCACCAACGTGTCGTGGAACTACAAATGAGAATAGTCTGGATTGCCGTGTTTGCACAGACGGCAGTGCCAAACGACGTGCCTTTGCATACACAAGCCCTTTCACATCCCCATGTGTGCGTTTGTGTGAGTCTTAACTGCCATTCTCAACAGATCAGATGTGTGTTTGAGTGTGTGTGTGTGTGTGTGGGTGTGTGTGTGTGTGTGTGTGTGTGTGTGTGTAAGTTCCCTTCTCTCCCTCCCTCAGTCTGCAGATGCGAAGGTGTGTATTTGCCTAAAACTAGTTATTCTCATACTTACTTAATAATGTGTGTGTATATCAAACACCGCACCAAGATGAGAGATGAGGTGAGAACACATCTGCCCTCAGAGCGCCCCCTAGTGGACTCAACAGTCTGTCTGTCTGTCTATCAAAAGACAGATCAGATCATAGTATGAACTCCTCTCAAATAATGTTTGTCTGCCTGCCTGCCTGTCTGTCTGTCTGTCTGTCTGTCTGCCTGTCTGTCTGTCTGTCTGCCTGTCTGCCTGTCTGCCTGTCTGTCTGTCTGTCTGTCTCTCTTTCAATCAGGGTACGGAGTGCAGAACATGAGTGTGTTTGCATGTCTCTCTCCTCACAGCATGAGTGTTTGTGACTGCAGCCTCACGATGTGAGGAGACATTGGCAGATAGACAGCATGCTACTAGACTGAAACAATCATCATCATCACAGAGTACTTCCACTCTTTAGATCAATGCCACTCTCAGTTGGCAAGACAAGTGTGTTTGTGTATAAGCTGTTTGTGGCTGTTTGTTTACGGTCAACTATGTGAAATACAGACATGGGAAAGTGGTGAGAATCTTTAAGTAAACCATCCCAGAAATCACTGACTGAGTCCTGATCTGGCTACTTAAGGAATTGCTCTCTGCACTGTCGTTTGCATTTAAACACATCGGATCGGGAGGTTTCCATCTAAGCCAGTGAGTTTATAACAAGATCAACGTGTATGTAAAAACAGATTCCCGTGCTTGAGTTACAAATGCATAACAACGCATAGCATGATCAATTTCAATTTTGTAAAAAGCATTTTACCCACTGTCTCTCCGCAACAAAACGCGTAGCGATCTGAGAAACTTCCGGGTTGCAGATTACTCCAGCGGTGCTCCAAGGTCCCTTCCCAACCTCTGGTGCTGCGGGTGTGCGCAGGTTTTCGACTCCTCGGTGACTTCTCTCCAGTACCCTGCGTACGTCTTTCCACACTCTTCCCGATCACAAACTGAAAAGTCGCGGTAGTCACATGTGAATGTGGGCACGTCATGTGACCCTGAGATCACATGATCTAACCAGATGACTCAATGGTTGTGTCTGTCAAGTTTTGCACATGTGCGCATTTCTTTATCTACCGAACTGTCCAAAGATGTCCTGCACAATTTCTGAAAGGCTGCGCTGCACCTGCCGTGGCTGTGAACGATGTCAATGACCTTTACCAAAGAGGTGAACTTTAGAGTCATCAGGACTGTCATGGCTTCAGTCCGTTTAGCGAAGCTTTCAACGGCCATGCAATGCAACGCTGGTTGCCGTTTGCAAGCACATTGCAAGCAACAGATGGATTTCTGGAAAAAAGAGAAACCATAGAGAGAGAGAGAAAGAGAAACAACACGTTTAATAATGATGTAAACTAGGATAGGCTCCACATACAAGATGCATACTGTAGGAGCCGAAGTTAATATTTGGGTTTGCTGTGTCTCCTTCTCCTTGAATCACCCTGTAGTGGCTGGAATGGGTGGGCCAATGGGAGGTAATGGCAGGTGATGCTACCTGGAGGGTGTGACTGGAGCAGAAAGAGTTAGACTGCAGTTGTATAGTCCGTCCTATCGTCTTTTTTAACTAACCACTTTTCCTTGACTTGGATGGAAAACCTCATGAGGTCAAAGAAAGGTGTCCTCGACACCGTAAGAGACGTGCTAGCGCCAGTGAGTTTTAGCTTCCTTGCTAGCACGTCCGCCTCCCATGCCCGAGGTTGCTAGGTCGGTCCCGGATTGTGCTTGTCTTCAGAATGCAGAATGCATAGGCCGATTAAATTTTTTTTTATTCTCACAAGATAATCCAGTTTTTTACAGTCATTCTACACCTTCCTCTACAAAGCCTTGTTGAACACATTTGCAAATCCTTTCATTGGCTTGCTTCTACTACATCAATGTCAGTAGCAGCACTTCCCATCCCCTTCTTACCAAACAGCTGCACACACTCTTACACAAACACACACTCACAAAGGAATAAGAAAGGTCCTGACTGAGCCTAAGGTGTGTGTGCAGTCGGCCACTGCAGCGTTTGCTGTGCAGTGGAGACGTCTCAGCAGTGACCCTCCTCCTGATCCCTCTATTTGCCTGTGCTTTTCTTTGTCTTGCTCTACCGATACGTTGCACGGGCTTGTGTGTGTTTGTGTGTATGTGTGTGAGAGAGAAAGATGTCTGTGTGTGTGAATAAATAGCATGGGTTGTGTGTGCCTATAGGTGTGTTTTGCATATATAAATTATCTTTGGGGTTCTGCAGGGTTAACTAAGGTGACTGTCTGTTGCGGCTTAAGTCGCAGAGCTACCAACTCTCACGGTTTCGCCGTGTGACACACGCTTTTGCATGTTTTCACACGCACTCACGCCACACATCCAATATCTCACGCAAAAAAAAAAATCAGATTTTGGGCCGAGACGCGTTCGTTCCTTTGCAAACTCCCCGACGGTATATGGCGCTAAGGAGCGCATCTGTAACCCTATTCGCTGCATAGACATCCTATTTTCCCCGAAAGTCCCGAAGTAATAGCGACAGAAGAGTTACAAAGACAGACAACTGCGGGAGAAACTCGCAAAGGGAATCCCTCGCTGAAGAAAATCTTCATCTCCAATCTGAGCAGAGACTATGTATGTTAATGACAAGTGGTTCAATTAAGTACTCACTCTCTTAAACTTTAAATCTTGAAAGAAATGATTCGTTTGTGTTTGTGCGTGTGAACTTGATTTTGTGTGGTGAATGTAAACTCAGCTGTCATAACAAGCAGCAGGAGAGCACCTTGTTAACCTCGTGGTATAATGCATGCTCAAATCATCATAGCATTGTTTATTTAGGCTGCTCACATAGCATTTATCTTTTTATTAACAGGCCAAAGAAAAGGACTCACTCTGAAGACTTTTCCAAACAGCACTTTGAACAGGTAAGTATTCCAAAGAATTTAACATAAAGACACGAATGATGAGGTATGTTCACTCCTAAACTGCACCTGTTATTCGTATATGGCTTTTCCTCGAACATGTGTATGAACTGCTGCTGGTTGATGATAATATACCTATACCTTAACAACCTGTAACTCTACTTTCATAAATAGGTTTCCCCATCTCCTCCCATACCATGGGCCAGAGGAGCATGACCACCTGGGTGAGGAGTTTCTGAATTATCAGACCATGCCAACCACCTCCCTTCAGGACGAAACTGAGATGGAAAGCTTCTGGGCTGGAATGGCAACACGGAAACATAAGGTATACATTTTTTTTGTCTTTTTTTTGGCAGGTGTGGCTTGGCTACATCTGTTGCTATTATTGATGCATGCATATATTGTGTCATACATGATGCAAACTATGCATGTTGTATCTGAACTTTGTTACAGTGTACTTACAGTATTAATCAAAACAAAATATGGTATGTTTTTCCATTTTGTTCTTTGTTCATTCTCAATAGGTGGCAGGAGCCAAAGAATTTGAGAGGCTTGCTGCCGTCGCCAAGCTGGTCCTGGTGTTGCCCCATTCAAATGCAGATGCTGAGAGGGTGTTTTCAGTTGTGGGACTGAACAAAACTAAGACCAGAAATAGCCTGGCATTGGATGGCACCCTCTCTTAAATAATGGCCATAAAGATGGCTGACCTGGAGCCCTGTTTCAGATGGGAGCCCCCCTCAGAGGTGATCAAGGCCTCCAAGAAGGCCACAGGCCAGTACAACCTTGCCCACAGATCTTAGAAAATGACTAACCAGGTTCTGATCTGCATCTGATACCTCATTTTTAGTTATTTTTGTCATGTGTTGATACATTTTATTGCTTAAAAAGGCTACTGTTTAAGCACTTTATTTGTTGCACTTTTTTGTTTGATTGAACGTGTGGTGGGAGGCTTTGAATAATGAAAAATATCTTTCCCTAACTAATCTTGTGTCATTTTTTGCTGGACATAAATCATTAAAATAAGCTCTAAAATTAAGTGCTCATAAATCATTAAATACAATTATTAACAATATAGGTTAGGTTTCAGTTAAGAATGAGTTGAATACCATTGTAATCAAAATTTCAATCAACCTACCTTGGTCAAATCTTAAACACAGGTCTATTAATTAGGCTATATTGTGGTACATAGACAGTCATTGAGGCACAAGAATAGTTTTCTGGTTGAATGTTCAGCTCAAGTCTAGAAGGCCCTACAAGTCATGGTCAGATGAACATGAATCAGAATAAGTTCAGGTATTGCACATCTTTAGCATACCACCCAAAAATCCACTAGAATGCAGGAAATAACATCTACTTAAACCAAAATGTCCTGGGGGTGGACCTTCAGCTATGTCTTTGCTTCACAGAATGGAACCAATGTTGTCCATCTCCAGTAGGCCCCACAGTAGGCAGACTTTGGGCCCCACAAACCAACAGAATGCAGAGCACAACATGGGTACAACGCCAAATTAATTCCAATTCCCTGATATTTCAGCCACCAACGTGTGTGGCTGCGTGCGCGGCAAAATTTTGGTCACCCCCGACAAAATCTCACTCCAAGGTTTTTTGAAAAGTTGGCAGCTCTGAAGTCGGCATGACAACATGCAGTCAAGGAGACGGTCAGAGTGGGGAGGTTGCCAGTGGCAATGACATAACTGAGCACCACATCTCTGACATCAGCACATTGTACTCCCACTCCGATACACAACAGATATGACTACAGACAGACTCTCTCTTTCTCTCTTTCTTTCTTTCTCTCTCTCTCACTCTGATACAATACAGACATGACTACAGATAGATTGTCTTCCTCTCTCTCTTTCTCTCGCTCTCTCACTCCTCCAGCTCTCTTTCTCTGTCTCTCTCACTCAGATACACTACAGATAGGACTACAGACAGACTCTGTCTTTCTCTTCCTCTCTCCTTCACCAGCTCTCTCTCCTCCTCCATCTCTCTCTCTCTCTCTGTTACACACACTCTAGCCCTCTCTCTCTCCCACTCCAACACACACACTCCAGCTATGACTCTCTCCCTCCACCCCCCACCCCCCCTTCTGCCTTGTTTCTACTCAGTTCAAATCAGTTCAACTGACATTGACTGTAATATATTCTGGAGTTGCCAGAGCTAAAGATCAGCTGAGTAATATAATAAACACACACACACACACACACAACCTCCTGCCTCCTTGATTAATCATGACAGTTCAGTTGTCAGCACTTGACTACAGTAGACTCTGTTTGTACAGGAATATTCATTGTGACTTTTAAAGCCATTTGTGTGTGTGTGTGTTCTGAAGATGTGTGAACCACTGGACATGGTTTGTGTATGTGTGTTCCAGGGGTGTGTTAAGAATTGAGTGCGTGGTACCAACGTGTGTGTGTGTGTGTATGTTTGTGTGTGTGTGTGTGTGTTTTGGGGGTGTATTGAGTGTATGGGATTTGTGGTGTGCTTGTGTGTGTATATGTGTGTGTGTGTGCGTGTATGTGTGTTTGGGGTGCATGGAGTGCATGGCATTTGTGTGGTGTGTGTGCTTAAAGGTGGGGTCCATGATTCTGGTGAATGTTGTTGATGCTCAACAGAAAATGTAATTCCACCCTCTTCCGACTGAGGTTGAGACATGGGTCGAGAAGCCGAGTTAAATAACACAGGTTAACCTTTTCAGACATAAATGAACGTGGACGTCACGAACGTCAGTCAAAGCGTCGGTAGATAGATAGATAGATACTTTATTAATCCCAAGGGAAATTTAGGTCATCCAGCTTATACACATACACTTATACACCTCACCGACATACATACATAAATCACATACATAGGGAGAACATATTCACACTGAGTCTTTCCAGATACAGGAATGGGTCTGACCCTATTGTACAGAGTGCAATGATTGTGACAGTGTCGGTGTCCAGGAGGAAAGGGTTCTTGTGCTGCTGGTGTGTAGATAAATGGAGTATAAAGGCCCGCGCATACTTCTGCAACAGTCTCTGCTCTAGGTTGAGGGAGGTCCGCCTCTTATCAGTGAGTTTCAGGGTGGCAAGGTTTTACTGGCGTAGAAAAATCTTTGCAGTCATGTAATCTGCAGCCATTATCTCCACAGCTTGAACTGTAAGCATTCTGGAGTGTGTATTTTGAGACTGTCTTATGGTGTTGTGTGCTGAGAGTAGGTTTAAAACGTTTGTTTGTGAAGTGTGCCCCTCGTGGTTGGTGTAAACTGTATGTTTTGAGTATGTTTTGTGTGTGTGTGTGTGTGTGTGTGTGTGTGTGTGTGTGTGTGTGTGTGTAGCTATTTGAATGTTCTAACTCGGGTAAACAAGCTGTCGTTTCTGTGCCCGTTCTGCCCCCATGCGGCTCTATACGACAAGTGCATCTGCGATGAGCGTGGCTTTTTGGGCCTAATGGCATACTCATTATTGGGCCTAATGAACATGTTCACTGGGCGGCCTGAAAACTGTTGTGTACTGTATATGATTGTCGTGTCATCATCAAAGTGGGAGGCGGCTCCACCCCCGTTAACGCGCGAGATCCTCAGCCTCCCATAGGAGACACCCGAGGGACTCAGTTACAGCGCGTGCTAGCAACAGTTTCTGCACGAGAGACAGACCCACGGACGATGGAGGATAACAAAGAATAACGAGATAATGTTGTTTACATGTTACAAAAACATACATTTTGGGCCTTTCGGGATACCTTACATTGGCATAAGTGAGTGACCATAAGTGTGAAATGTGAAATGTTTGTTGAAATGTGAAATGTTTGAAATGTTTGTTATTTTAGAATTAAGAGGATATAGGCTTACTTACTTTCCATAAAACTGTAATGTATTTTGTACAGCATTTCGTTCGTTAAGATACTGTGAATGGACAGCGGGTGAAGAAGCAGTTTCGCGTAAACCTGGAAAAAAGTTTGTATACATTATTGAACAGGTAGAAATGTCACTCCCTCACGCGCTGTAATGAAATGCGTTTGTTACATGTTTGCAGTTAACTGTTCCGACAGAACATCTTTGACAGGAGAGATGCTCTCGAGGAGTAAAGCGTCTTCGGTTTTACCTTTCACCATGGAAACAACCGAATGCAGGTAGCACCAGGCACGGGCGCTTGTGTGTGGGCGCAGGGGGCTCCTTCAAGCATCGGTGAGGACCAGTATGCCGTGTCTCCCACATGTCATCCTCCGGAGCAGCTGGAAGTTAGATGAGCCTCGGAGAGAGAATGTGCATCGGCTTTACAAACAAATCTGAAATGGTTTCTGTAAATGCGCAGGAGATGTATTCAAAGAAGTCGCTTGGCACTTTGGACTGTTTACAAATACCAGGACGCCTGTCTAGCCAAATTTAGCTCACTTGTGGCAGTCAGACATGCGGATCTACATGCAGGAAGCACAGCGCTCTTGATAGTGGATACTGTGGGGAGAGCGCAACTCTTTTGACCAGGTATGGCAACAGCGGGACCTATCTGATCCAGTGTTTCTGACTGACCCAGAACAAGCTACACATCACGGCTTCATCCGGGAAGTATCCAACATGTCACTGAACCGAGTTTTCACAGAAACAGAGCAGCCCGGCGCATTCGCAGCGAGCTGCTCTGATGCGCTTCCATCAGAACCTGGGCAAGTTGCGGGTAGGGCGCAAGAGATGACGGTGGAGAGCGCGGGTTGTGGCTGGTGTCTTCCCCGGTTCATGAGGCTCACATTCTCCCCGGCATCTTTGGAAAAACTCTATCAGACATACTTCCAGCGCCAGCGCCAGGAGACGTTGCTCGTCCTGTTGGTGTTCGCAGCGCTCTTTAACTGCTACGTCATCATCATGTGTGCGGTGCTGTACACGGCAGACAAGCGCGGGACGGTGGTGGCGGCCGCGGTGGGACTGGCTGTGGACCTCGCGCTGTACGCCCTTTGCCGCTTCCGGCCACCCAAGGGCGTGGGCTTCCGCACGCTCATGCCCTGTGCCACCTGGCTGCTGATCACGCTGCACGTACTGCTGTACCTGGGCCTGAATTTCGCGGGTTTTACGCAGGGCGGGGACGCTGTCGGGTGGCAGACGTTCTTCAGCTTCTCATTCTTCCTAACGCTGCCGCTGCGCGTGTCTGCCATTCTGCTGCTCACGCTCACCTCGTGCACCGTGCACACTGCTGTGCTGGCCGTCAACCTCGCGCTGCAGCACGCCGACAACCAGCACGCGACTGTGATCGTCAGACAGGTGAGAATGTAGAGGTGAAGGTGCACTCCAGATTTAGGTGTGTGTGTGTGTGTGTGTGTGTGTTGCAGCTGTTTGCAGACTGGATGCTGTACTCGGGTGCAGTGTGTGTGGGC
>NC_045166.1:15751532-15754032 GCF_900700415.2 Clupea harengus
ACAGACCACACAGACAATACACAACTTCTGGTGTTTGTCAGATTTTTTGATGAAGAGAAGGGAGAATTCTGTGAAGATATGTTAGGCCTCACAGCCCTCCATGGACACACAAGAGGGGATGACATCTATGAAGCAGTGATGCAGATGTTGAGAGACAGAGAGATAGACCTGATGCATGTTGTTTCTATTGCTACTGACTGATAGAGCTCCATGTATGACTGGAAGAGAGAAGGGATTAGTGGCACGCTTAAGAGCTCATCACCCTGACCTCATAGCATACCATTGCATAATTCATCAGATGGTTTTGTGTGCCAGTCTTGAAGAAAAGTACTCAGTGGTCATGACAACAGTAATGAGACTTGTGAACTTTTTGAGGGCATTATCTGCTCTGCAGCATCGCTTGTTGCGCTGATTCCTAACAGAGGTGAATGCAGAATTTGATGATTTGCTTCACAACAATGTCCGGTGGCTTAGTAAAGGCAAGGTACTGGAGCGTTTTTGGACACTACGGAAAGAGTTGGAAACGTTTCTGTTGGATCAGAATAGTGCAAAAGCAAAACAATTTGTGGAATTCATGCAGAATGAAGAAAAAATGGAAATTGTTGCATTTCTATCTGACATTACTTCCCATCTCAATGATCTGAAGGGCAAAAATAACACAGTGTGTAACCTCACGTCAGCTGTCCGTGCTTTTCAGAAGAAACTGGAGGTGTTCAAATGTGACTTACAGCAAGACCTGCTTCACTTCCCAAAGCTTTTGAATCAAACCGCAGGAACACATCATCATCACAATCATGCTGAATTCCTGGACAAGCTGATTGAAAATTTCCAAACTCGCTTTGGAGATTTCCCTCTGGGAAAACAAGTCTTACTGTGCATTGAAAATCCATTCCTTGTCAAAAATATTGCAGAATTTTCAACTGAAGCCCTGAGAATCTGCCCATGGGCTAGTGCTGCTTCTCTTCAATCAGAGCTAATTGAGCTTCAGGAAAACCTTGCACTGCAGGAGTCTCTCTGTAACCCTGCCACCTTCTGGACTAAGATGGTCGCTGCAGCAGGTGTCCCTTTCTTGCAGAAGATGGCCCTTCAAATCCAATCGCTAATTTGATTTATGGTAGAATGTACAAGATTAACCAATGTGTAGAGTAAGGCACAAGTAGACTACGATGCTACACAATACATGCTCCGGTAGAAGTTACCAAAGATGCGACCACGAAGGGACTCGAATCCTTAATCTTCTGATTCGAAGTCAGACGCCATTATCCATTAGGCCGCGCAGTCGTACAAGGTATTGAGAAACCATATGGAATAAGTATGTCATGATTTCTTGGATACCAGTCATTGCACACTCATAGCGTCTGACTTTCCCGGAATTGTAAGTCAATTTATTTAATGTATGGTCTGTTATTCTTAAAGTCTGAAAAACTACAAATATTAACTTAGTCGTTTTTATCTGGTAAACAAGGAGCAACTCAGTGTGAAAACGAATCAGGGAAGATTGAGGGTTCCAGTCCCTTCGTGATCGCATCTTTGCTTACATCCTAATCCTAATTCTCACCATGTTATACAGGAGCACACTCACTAATGAACACTTACATCAGTGCCTCCGCCTGGCCCTCACACCTTTTATGCCCAAGTTTAAAGAACTGGTGGCACAAAAAAGGTGTCACCTTTCACACTAGTAAGGCCAGACCACATCACCTTTTGTACATAGTTTGAGTTGAGTTTTTGGGGATTTACCACCATTTTTGTTGGAGTTCTGTTTTTGGATTTTGACCGTCACTGTTCTGGACCCTGGACTGAATTTGAAATTTGGTGAGTGGACCTTTTGGGTTTCCAATTGAGTACCCCTGCCCTAGGGGATTAGTGCAGGTAGGCTTTTCTCTGAACTTACACACACACACACACACACACACACACACACACACATACAGTATATATCTCACACATACACATTCACTCACACACAACCCCCCCCCCCCCAGACACACACACACACACACACACACACACACACACACACACACATATATATCTCACACATTCACTCACACACACCTAACTTACAACCAAAACTTATACATGCACAGCCACTCATATATAGCTAGATACACAGAAAGAAAATACAGCCATAATTAAGTACACAGTTATACCTATATTATATACATACAGCAGTTATGTGTGTGTGTGTGTGTCAGGTATGTGGGAATGAGCCTGATATTGACCACCTACTGCGCAAAGCTTTACTGAAGAAGGTACATGGGCTAGATGCAAAAACACACACACTCACACACACACAGCCATAACTTACGACACGCTTATACACATGTTATATACATACTCTGTAGGTTTTATTCACCTGTTATTAACCTTGTTTTCTCTATGTAAATATTTCTATTCTATTTTCTCTATGTATATATTTCTATTCTATCTTCCCTATGTATATATTTCTATTCTATTGTTCCTATGTATATACAGTATGTGTATTCCATTTTCTCTA
>NC_045166.1:15756532-15759032 GCF_900700415.2 Clupea harengus
CTTTTTACAGTCACTGACCTAAAGACATAGTAAAGCTATATGCTGGTCTGTTATATCTATATGCTGTGCTGTTATATCTATATGCTGTGCTGTTATATCTATATGCTGTGCTGTTATATCTATATGCTGGTCTGTTATATCTATATGCTGTGCTGTTATATCTATAAGCTGTGCTGTTATATCTATATGCTGGTCTGTTATATCTATATGCTGTGCTGTTATATCTATAAGCTGGTCTGTTATATCTATATGCTGTGCTGCTAAAGCTAGATGATCTGCTGTCTGCACAGTAGACACTAGCAAGGTTAGTCATTTCACACACACACACACACACACACACACACACACACAATGACCTGAACTGTGAACTATGCATTTATGTGTCTGTGTTTATGCATGCTTGTGTATCTGTGGGTGCATGCGTGTGTGTATGCATGCTTGTATGTGTGTGTGTGTGTGTGTGTGTGTGTGTGTGTGTGTGTGTGCGCATTTGTGTGTGCTGATTAATGAATCCAAACAAACAGTCATAATCCTGAAATTGGTTGCTTCTTCGATGCTCATATGGACATGTGCTGTGCATCAGAACTGCCATAAACTATGGTGGCTGGAAATGTAAAGTAATTGCTTTAATCTTGGGTGGTTTGGGACACGTGCATAAAAAGTTACAATATTTGGATGTTGTCATGATATGCATCTTACTTGCCAATCCACTGTTAAAAGTGTTAAAATGTGTTTGTGTGTGTGTGTGTGTGTTGCAGCTGTTCTCTGAGAGGCTGGTCTCCTTCTCTCTCTGGATTGACCGCACTCGCTGGGCTCGGAACATTTGGGCGGCGGCGGCAATCTTTGTGCTGACCATGGCTGAGGTGGCCGACATGGTCAGTTAGCCTCCTCTTTCTCTTTCATCTTCTCCTCTCCTCTCTTCTCTCCTTTCATCTTCTCCTCTCCTCTTCTTTCATCTTCTCCTGTCCTCTCTTCTCTCCCTTTCATCTTCTCCGCTCTTCCTCCTCCTCTCCTCTCTTCTCTTCTTTCATCTTCTCCTGTCCTCTCCTCTCTTCTCCTTTCATCTTCTCCTCTCCTCTCCTCTCTTCTCTCCCTTCCATCTTCTCCTCTCCTTCTCTTTTTATTCTCTCTTTATTCAAAAAATGGACAACGTACACAGGTATCTGACTTGGCGATATATCGCTGTGAAACGGTGGAATGGCAGAATAAGACCCGGAAGAGCTTATCACACAAAGATCAAGTAAAAGTGAGAGTAGAGGGAGAAACCTAAGTCAAAATGAACACACCAAGATCAAGTAAAAGTGAGAGTAGAGGGAGAAACCTAAGTCAAAATGATCACACCAAGATCAAGTAAAAGTGAGAGTAGAGGGAGAAACCTAAGTCAAAATGATCACACCAAGATCAAGTAAAAGTGAGAGTAGAGGGAGAAACCTAAGTCAAAATGATCACACCAAGATCAAGTAAAAGTGAGAGTAGAGGGAGAAACCTAAGTCAAAATTAAAAAATAAAGTAACCTTTCCAAAATGTAATCCCACTCTTCTTCTCCTCCTTCTTTCTTCAATTCCTCTCATCCTTTCTCTTTTCTCTAACTTTCTGTTCTTTTTCTTTCTACTCCCTTCTTCTCTCCCTTTTCCTGAATCTCTCTTCTCCACTCTTCTCTCTCTTCTGTGTATGGGTCTGTTTATCTATGTAGTTGTGTCTGTGTGTGTGTGTGTGTGTGTGTGTGTGTGTGTGTGTGTGTGTGTGTGTGTGTGTGTGTCTGTGCATAGTATGTATATTGTATGTCTGAATGTGTGTATGGTGTGTATTGTGAGATCATATGTGTGTGTGTGAGAGAGAGTGTGATTATGGATGTGTGTGGTGTGTATATTGTGATCTCTCTGTGTGTGTGTGTGTGTGTGTGTGTGTGTGTGGTGTGTATATTGTGATCTGTGTGTGTGTGTGTATGAGAGAGAGAGAGGGATTATGCATGTGTGTTTGTGTGGTGTGTAATGTGATCTCTGTGTGTGTGTGTGTGTGGTGTATATTGTGATCTGTGTGTGTGTGTGTGTGTGTGTGTGTCTCAACTGAGTTGTGTGTGTGTGTGTGTGTTTCAGCTGAGTTGTGTGCCACCATCCCTCGTCCTGTTGAACAGCACCTCTGGTGTGTCACTGGGGTTGCTAGGCGATGGTGGATGCGCAGAGAACCCCAAACACTACAGCTTCATGGCGGTCCTGTTGCTCGTGGCAACCACCATGCTGGTGCAGCTGAGCCACATGATCAAACTGGCCCTCATGCTGCTAGTCGTCGTGGCAACTGGTGCCGTCAACATCTACAGCTGGAGGGACATCTACGACATCTATGACTTCATCCGTTACCTGGACTACAGGTACACACTCCTATTGCAGGATAGTGTAAACACTCTAAATGTAGTTACCTTAAGGAAGTGAGAGTGTCCTTTGACCTTAATGTACGTCTGTGTGTGTGTGTGTGTGTGTGGAGGGGTGTTAATATTAAGGTG
>NC_045166.1:15761532-15801532 GCF_900700415.2 Clupea harengus
CACACCCCAAAATTACCCATTATCCTTCACCCCAACATCACCTCTAAACCATAGCCTTACTTTACTGTTTGCACCAATGTTACCCTTTAATTTAACATCACAGAAAGATGAGTCTATAAAGGACCGTTGGCAACACCTGGCAGACCTGGCAGACTTTGCTTTGGCCATGAAGGTCACTCTTACCAACCTCAACAACCAATCCTTCAACAGCTTCATGCTACGCATCGGTAAGTGTGCATTTGTATGTGTGTATGTAACCTGCATTGTCTAGACAAGCATAGCACTACACCGGACTCGAACGCCCAACCTGACATGGGATCCTGGCGTGCTAGCTGGGGCTGGGGTAGTGGTGCATGTCTCATTCTGTCCTTGTTTTTTTAATCTGAGTTAGCTGGCGTGTGTGTGTGCGTGCATACGTGCGTGCGTGCGTGTGTGTGTGTGTGTGTGCGCGCGTGCATGTGTCTGTGTGTGCGCTCCTCAGGCTTGAATAAAGGGGCAGTGTTGGCTGGTGTGATTGGAGCCCGAAAGCCACACTATGACATCTGGGGGAACACAGTCAACGTGGCCAGCAGAATGGAGTCTACTGGTGTGATGGGGAACATTCAGGTGACATAACCGTAACCATAAACACACACACACACACCTTCACACATTCAATACTCAAAATCCCTAATATGCTCAAATGACACTTTCAAACACATAGTATCTCAAACAACATACGCACACACACACACACACACAGACGAGAATCAGATATGAACCTACACATGTTCAAAACAACACCATAATGCACCTACACATACTCAGAACAACTCTGCTCTGAAGCTTTTTAACTGTAGGTGTGATTGACTCTGTCTCCCCCAGGTGGTGGAGGATTGCTATGACATCCTGAAGGAGTATGGCTTCCGATTTGTGCGGCGAGGGCCCATCTTTGTGAAAGGAAAAGGAGAACTCCTCACTTTCTTCATGAAGGGCAAAGACACCCCAGCCAACGGCCTCAAAACTACACTGCCACACCAAGTCTTGCACCAGTCCTGACACACACACACACACACACACACACACACACACACACACAAACATAACTCACACAAACGTAGGCTACACATCACAATCCCCAGACATCTGATTCCTCCCTGTGTCTACATGTAGCATATCTAGAATTACTTAAGTTCAGCATCCATATTCTCTAGAAATCTCTTGAAGAGGCATAGATGCAGATAATTCACACAACATATTAACCTCCCTCTGTCCCTCTATACCATGCTTGGGTTTTGTATTATTTTAGATATTAGTACTTTCTGGGATTTGTACTTAAGTTTAAAATTGATTTAAAAAAAAAATACAAATACAAACAACAGTTGTTGCGCTTTGTCCTCTGTTCCTTTTAAAGTGGATGTGGGTGATGTAGACTTTGGTCTTTAGTCAACATGCTGGTGACTCTAATCTGAAATAATCTCAATGTCTGTATGCACAGTAAATAGCGCTCTATGCGATACACTCAGAAGACAGGGGTCACACCAACCACCAGATTATCAGATGTTTGATCAACAATCCCCTCTCATGCAGGCCAGTGTTCAAGTGTCATCTTACCGAATAGATTTCCCATTGTGTAAAGTAGATAAGGGTGTTCTGTAAGCGATTCTGAATGTATCCAGTTGTTATTTTTGAATTTTATGATCGAGAGGCCTGTCTGAAACGTGGTCGTTATACGCCGCCTAGTGGCGAGAGTAGCCGAATTTACCCGGAAGACGGATAGTATAGGAATTTCCGGTGACGTCAGCGCGTCTGGACGCCATTAGGGCTGCAGCTGTTTAGAGGAACAACAACAGACCTGGAGAGACAGGCGAGACTAGCGGAGACTGAGCGCCTTCCAGCCGGGCGACGAGCTCTGGATCCCGGGAGCGTACATCTCCTTTCCTATACCCTGGCTTCATTGGCTTCTAACCACGGCCGCTCTTGGTGAGGAAACTCTGGCCTCTGCTTCCTCCTCCTCCGACTCGGACACCGGCGGAGCGTCACCGCCCCCGCGGAAGAAACACCGAGCCTCGGCGGCGGAGGGAGCAGGAGAGCCCGGGGCTTCAACTGGGACAGTGGGCCTTTCTGCGGTTGTTTTAGGACTCTCATCGACGACACATCCTCAGGCATCCTCTGCCATTTACTTTAACAGAAACATCGTCAGTAATCTCGGCACAAACATGCAGTCCAATGGATCAGGACAGGGGCCAGACTCGGATCTTTCCTGCTTAAACAACGCACAGAACGGAGAGTCCTCCTCGGCCGGAGGAGCGCACTCCAACGGGCTTATTTCCAGCACAAACAACGGGAACAGCGGCGGTACCAATAACGTAGCTGCGACTGGACCGGGCTCTGGTAGCTCAACGGCCTCGGGTTCGGACGTGGGCTCCATGAAGAAAAAGAAACGTCTAACGCAGTCCGAGGAAGATGTGATCAGACTAATAGGGCAACATCTCCACGGGTTAGGGCTCAAGTAAGTGAACTCAGTCATCACAAAATGACACTTAAGCCATCAGTGACAGTTATGTCAGGTAGTGTCACGTATGTATATGTTACTGATGATTAAGATTGCAATCCTGACCGGACGGTGACAGTTGTTGTTTCTCTGCTGCGTGTGACAGCGGAATGGGGGAGGGGGCAGCCCTGGCTGCTGGCTGAAGGAAGAGAAGATGGGGTCCATCTTGCACAATACAGCTGCCTAACTAGCTAAGAGGCTAGCGAAGCAGCTTCGATCCCCGCAAACACACCAAACACCTCAGTGATGTGCATAACTCAAGCTCAAGACAAAAGTACACGTCTGGGCACGTAACTGGGGGAAACTGTCTTCATGTTTAAAGATGGCTTTGCTTAGCTAGCTAGATTGATGTGTTATTACATCACCTAGCTAGCGAGCTAGCTAGCTGCCCTGGAATCCATATTTAAATGAAGCGCATAAAGACTTCAAAGCACTCATTGATATCAGGACTACTTTCGAAACAAAACCTGATGTATTTTTGTGTTTTGGCATACACGGACAAACGGTGACATTGCGCCATGTTCAACGCGCTGCGGGGGTAAGAGAATGGCGTAGAAAAGGGACACGGCCGGTGGTTGTTGTGGTTGTTTTCCCCGTGACAAGGGTTGCTTTTGTCTGAGCTTTGAGGCCGTGGAACTCGATCAACCCTGCAGCATAGACGGAAATTCAACGGTAACAGTAAGCCTGCGTCTCTCAGGCTGTTAGGCTTTTGGTGTCGTGCCTAATTCCCTGTCCGGTCCCTCGCTTCATTGGGCCCTTTGGGATTCTGGACCGAATCCCGGTGGCTCCTAGCTGTTGTAGAGACTCACACAAACACACATCCCTCAATCCCTGGGACATGTACACGTTGTTACAATGCCCGAAACCCATATATGCGGCAAGTTTTTATCGTAACGGGAATCACATATTTAATACACACCCCCCACCCCCAAGGGCCCCGTGAATCAGTGCGCCTCTACGGTTTCATGTCGTCCACAGCACGCTAAGCCAGCTGTTTCACATTACCGACGGCGCGAGGGTGAAACTAATTATAGCTGGTGTCTGCATTCGGTATTTCGGGCTTGCCTCCTCGCGGTCCGGCACCGATCCGGTGCTGATGCACTAGGGTCGCAAGGGCTGGAGACAGCACGACGAAGCTGTCTCGTCAGAGGAAAACGTTCTGCGCCACTCTTCCCCATACCTGACGATGATGTCATTGTGCTGGGGTGCCCCCTCCCCCCTTCCCAAATCGCAGGACATGAGTGACTGGGGGTATGGGGGGTGTGTGTGTGTGTGTGTGTGTGTTTAGGGGGTGTGCTGGTGTCTGCGTACATGCTGCAGTAAGGAGGTATCTGTGTTATTAACACATTACTGACCCACTGTCTCTTCCCATCTTCTCTGCCTCTCTCTCTGACTGTCTGTGCTCATCTCTCTCTCTGTTAATTTCTCTTTTGTTTGCTTTGTTACAACATACCTCCTAATTCATGCCTCTTCCTCTGTCCATGTCTCTCTCTCCCTCCCTGTCTTCATCTCCACCGCTCTCCCCTGTGTTCATCTCACTCTCCCTCTCTGCTTACCCCTCCTCTCTATGTCTCTCTTTCCCCCTCTCTTCTTCCCCCTCTCACTCTCCCCTGTGTTCCCCTCTCTCTCTCTCTCTCTCTCTCATCTGTCTTCCCTTCCTTGCCTCTCTCTGTCTCTTTGTAGTCAGACGGTGGACTTGTTGATGCAGGAGTCGGGCTGCAGACTGGAGCACCCATCAGCCACAAAGTTCCGAAATCACATCATGGAGGGAGAGTGGGACAAGGTGTGTGCGAGTGTTTGTCTGTCTGACTGTCAGTGTGTGTGTGTCTTTGACTAGCTCTGTATATCTATGTGTTCGTGTGAATGAATGTGAATATGGGTGTGATGTTTGTAGCTACATAGAGGGGAATTAGTGTGTGCTTGCGTGTGTCTGCTTCATAGAAGACTGGGGAATGTGTGTGTTCGATAATGTATGGATCTACATCTTGGAAGGTTTTTGTGTGTCTGTCACTCAGAGTGTGTGTGTGTGTGTGTGTGTGTGTGTGTGTGTGTGTGTGTGTGTGTGTGTGTGTGTGTGTGTGTGTGTGTGTGTGTGTGTGTGTGTGTGTTTGGGGTGGAGAGAGAGCGAATCATCAAAAGTGTGTTCATATCTGGGTTTACATGTGTGTGTGTGTGTGTGTGTGTGTGTGTGTGTGTGTGTGTTGGGAAAAGAGTATGAGTAAGCGTTGCTATCCGGTTTTGTCTTATTGTGGGTGATCAGTATAAGGTTAAGTGGTGGAGTGTGTGTGTGTGTGTGTGTGTGTGTGTGTGGAGAGAGGTGGGGTCTGGGTAAAGGTTGGTTAGAAAGTATCTTACTTACCCCTGCTGGGTTTTAACTGTATCTGACCAGACATCCACTAAAGCAGTTGGTCATTATATTATGTTTTGTGAGTGTGAGCAAGAGAAAGGGATTTCTGTTCGGTGTGTTTATGTGCAAGATTTCTGTTTTGAGACTGTTCAGTGTGTGTGTTGTGGGATGTGTGGCTGTTTCGAGTCTGTGTCTTGTGTGTATTGATTGTGGGCTAAGCCTGATTTTATATCTGCGTATGTATGTGGTGCATGTTTTATGTGTTTGTGTTTCTCTGATTTGTGTTGTGTTGTTACTCTGACACATATGGGGCGATTTTCCACTGTTTTGTTGCCCTTGGTGTTCAGCTTGTGTAGGTATACTGCAATACTGAATTTTCCAGAAGTTACGTTTTGAAGTCACAATCAAAAAGGTTACTTCAGATACAGGCTTGCTAATAGCTTAGCTGCTAGCTGGTAACTTAGCTTGGTGGAAACCCTGGGAATTACGACCTCTAAGTAGCAACTCTTGGAGAGCAGCGTTGCTGCATCGCAAAGCATTTAGGAAAAGGCAACATAAAATCAAAGCAGATCCATCTTAGGGCGCACTAAGTGTCAGACGTTTGTGTAATCGCAAGCATGCAGCAGTAGGTGATCCTTTTATCGCTAGTTCTAGTGGACCTCTTTCTACAGACAGTCGACTGCAATCACATCTTGACTAGCTATGTTGCTAGTGGCGATGATAGCTTACTTTCAGTGGTTGGAACTCCTGATCCTTTTGCATTATGACATGAAATAAACATTCTATTAACTTGAGAGTACTAATATTGTAAGGATTTGTCCTGAATTTTCCATGAGTGAATGGTATAATAACTGTTATTTACATGCAGTTAGGTGTATTTAATATGTTTTACATGAAAATACTTTAAAAGTATGGAAAATAGTACAATTGAAAAGGTTGTAGTTCGTAATTTGAAGTTCTGAAATGGTTTGATAATCATCATTTTTAGGTGTTGACATTAAAAGTTTCTGGAAGTGCTTCTCTTGCTAAGCTTGCCTTGGGCAGGCTAGACAGACTATAGTTAACAGTAGACATAAGTACTAGGCTAAGGGTCCGTTTGAATTGGAGTAAAATGCTATCTCAGCAGGGTGTCTAACTTGACAATGATTTGTTCGAAACTGATATAACTCTCTTTCCTGTCTACTAAGATGCATTCAAATTGCCCCGTTACGGTCGTTTTTGAAGGCAGCATCTGAGTTACACGAGTTGTGTGTTTTATTGCTAGTTAACTTTATGACAACCACACATTAGGAACACTGCTGTCCTTTGCCTCATAGGGATTCAAAAAGATGACCTATTTCGGTCCATTTAATCAAAAGTTGCCTGGATAAATTCCTGGAAGACTAAACCGAAATTTGCATAGGTATTTGTTGAGGAAAAATGTATCATGGCATCCTCAGAGGTTTGATTGACTATCTCCATGTAGCCAGCTTTGGTATTGATACCTTAGCATTAGCGAAGTGAGCTTCCACTACCACCAGTCACTGTCAGTATTTTCATCAACTCTTCGATTTGATTTGTATCCAGTGGAACAGATCCAGACCACAGTATACACACACACACACACACACACACACACACACACACACACACACACACACACACACACACACACACACAGATCCAGACCACAGTGTACACAATGAATCCCGGGCTAAATTCCAATGCCAGTTCAGGCAGCACAGGCAAAGCAGGCAAACCCGTCACACAGTGAGGAGCAACACTGGGCGTCTAGTATTATGCCACATCGGCTTTTCAGTGCCGTCATATGGGCTCATTTGATAAACCATTTAAGGTACTTTAAAATTAAGGGTTTTCTCATGCCCTGTACAATTGGTGGCACTGTTGGTGGCCAATTTGTTTGTTAGCGTGTATAAACCGACTTGTCCATTAATGTGTAGAAACTGACCTGTCCGTGAGCGTCTAGAAACAGACCTGTTCACTAGCATCTAGAAACTGTGTATTACTCTGACGTGTATATTTTACTCTGTCATGTGGATATATTGGGAGAAAACGCTGGACAGGGATTCTGTCTCCACTCTTCCAAGCTCTTTGTGGATATGTGATGTGCGTGTGTGTATAATACTGAACTCTCTTTTGTCTCCTCTGCTCTTTGTTATACAGGCTGAAAATGATCTGAATGAGCTAAAAGCATTGATGCACTCACCCAACGCCATTGTGGTAAGTACACACGCACACACGTACACACACACACACACACACACGCGCGCGCGCACACAGGGAGCAGTGTCGGTACTGGAACCGATGTGTGTCTCTGGAACAGTTCACTATTTGGCATTCAGCATGACTTTCTTGGACCCCAACATTGTTAGAGAGCATTCTAGGGTACAAATCTGATGGACACAAACACACACACACACACACACACACACACACACACACACACACACACACACACACACACACACACACACACACACAGTTGATTTCCTCTCAACCAAGAAGCATTGTGCAGAGTAATCAAAGCATTCTATGTGTAGGCTAAACATAGGCAGAGGCTCAGGTCGTAGCCCATCACACACACACACACACACACACACACACACACACACACACACACACTGAAAGTCCTCTATCTATCCCTGATGGAAGTCACTGTCATCATAATACTCCTGATAAGCTGAAGCTGCTACCGTGGAGCAGCTCATGAAGACTGCGGAGTTCAGTCAGGGACAGATGGAAGATGGACAACACGAGGAGCAGGGGGCAGGTGCGGGGTGGGGGGTGGGGCGTAGGATTGAGTCCCCCTGTTTTAAGCGATTGGTTAGAACTAGGGCTAACCTATAGGCTTAGGATTAACCTTCGGCCTGCTCCTGTGAGCTGATTGAACGCTGGAGGGGGCTGAGGCACCCACACCGGAGGCACTGTCAGGGGGGTGGTGGTGGTGGGGGGGGACATGGGGAGCCATAGTGAGGTTGCTAGTTGCATAGCAGTGCTAGTGCAGCCCAGTGTGCAGGATGCTGGCTACATGTTTAGCATGTCATGCTAAAGCACACTCTGACCGTTTGAAACTGCACTGTGAAAAGTTTGGAGCGTCCCTTAGAACCGGGTTGTTTTACAACCATTATATGGCCATAATAACCGTTGTTGAGCTGTTTGCATTGAGGTGTGGTGTTGGGAAGCACAGTATGGTCCTTGGGTGTGAGGTGATGGTCCTTAGAAGAGTAGCGTGGCCCTTTGATAGTGAGTGTAGCTATTAGCACACCTGTTCTGGGGTGTCGATCCAGTGGCAAGTGTGTGTGTGTGTTCTGAGGCTTGTGTGGTCTGCGGTGTGTGTACTGCACAGTCTTTTGTGGCATGCGTGTGTTTTATCTGACGTGTGCGTTCTGTGATGTGTGTGTGTGTGTATGCAAGTGGCTTTTATGGCTTTTGAGTCCTGTGGTGTGTGTGTTCTGTGGCAAGACTGCATGAGTGTGTTAAAGGGAAACTTTGGGATTTTTTCGACCTTGGCTCTATTTTTAGATCCTTTTGGTCTGGTCGCTGACGCAGCACCCCATTCCGTGCCTGTAGGCAATTGGCCTACCGTGTGGTGCTGGAGTGGGTACTGAAAAGAGAGAGCACCTCCCTTTGATAATCGACTACAGGCAGCTGTGTGTGTGTGTGTGTGTGTGTGTGTGTGTGTGTGTGTGTGTGTGTGTGTGTGTGTGTGTGTGTGTGTGTGTGTGCGTGTGCGTGTGTGTGTGCGTGTGCGTGTGCGTGTGCGCGTGCGCGCGCATCAGTGCATGGGCTAGCTGTAGGGTGGGTCAACCCTGGCAGACTCAGATAAGACGGCGCCCCCAAGCCAGAAGTACAGTCAGCACTTACCCTAACCCCAGAACAGCACTAAACAGACTGTTCACATACAGCACAGCACAGCACAGCCCAGCCCAGCAGTCCACAATTCTACCGAAAGGTTGTTGATATTTGAGCTCAACAGCCAGTCAAATTTCACCCCGCCCTTTCGTGCTCCTGAAGCACTGTGTAATTAACTGGCTGGAATTGTGTATGCTCAGTCCGAGCCACTTTGTGTGTATCCCATTTCCAGAGCCGTTATTCATTTATTTATTTATTTATTAATTGATTACAATTTTTTTTTGCGCACACATATACCAGACAGTTGAAGGCCCTGATTCTGTTGGTTTACAATGGTGGACCAACCTTTAAATGCTCTCTGTGTGTGCTACGTGGAGATGTAGCTGTCTGCGCATGCTACGTGGAGATGTAGCTGTCTGCGCATGCTACGTGGAGATGTAGCTGTCTGCGCGTGCTACGTGGAGATGTAGCTGTCTGCGTGTGCTACGTGGAGATGTAGCTGTCTGCGTGTGCTCAGTCTGTGTGTGCTACGCGGTGATGTAGCTGTCTGCGTGTGCTACGCGGTGATGTAGCTGTCTGCGTGTGCTACGTGGAGATGTAGCCGTCTGCGCGTGCTACGCGGAGATGTAGCCGTCTGCGCGTGCTACGCGGAGATGTAGCCGTCTGCGCGCGCTACGCGGAGATGTAGCCGTCTGCGCGCGCTACGCGGAGATGTAGCCGTCTGCGCGCGCTACCCGGAGATGTAGCCGTCTGCGCGCGCTACCCGGAGATTTAGCCGTCTGCGCGTGCTACCCGGAGATGTAGCCGTCTGCGCGCGCTACGCGGAGATGTAGCCGTCTGCGCGCGGTACGCGGAGATGTAGTGGTCTCTGCGCGTGCTACGCGGAGAAGTAGCTGTCTCTGCGCGTGCTATGCGGAGAAGTAGCTGTCTGCGCGTGCTACAAGGAGATGTAGCGGTCTGCGCGTGCTACCCGGAGATGAAGCCGTCTGCGCTTGCTACGCGGAGATGTTGCCGCCTGCGCGTGCTACAAGGAGATGTAGCCGTCTGCGCGTGCTACCCGGAGATGAAGCTGTCTCTGCGTGTGCTCAGGGAGATGTAGCTGTCTGCGCGTGCTACGCGGAGATGTAGCTGTCTGCGTGTGCTACGCGAAGATGTAGCTGTCTGCGTGAGGCTTACTTGTTGCTGCAAGCGGTATCTCCGGGCTGACCTAAGGTCAGGTGTTGGGAAAAATGCTTCCACTGGTGGTGGCGCTGTTGTCTGTGTCTGCTGCTGCTCATTAATTGGGAAAAACAAATCTATTATTGTTTTATTCAGCAAATTTACTATTATACAAATGACAAGCGTAACATTTTTGAGTGACTTGTCATATTGTAGAGTTTAGTGTCTTGAATCCGACCTCTACGTTTGCACCTCTCTCTCACTTCACCTTACACTCCATCCTCCATTCTCACCCTTTGTTCTCTCTCTCTCTCTTCTGTCCTTTCTCTCTCTCTGTCTCTCTCTTCTATCCTCCCTCCTCATCTCTCTCTCTGTCTGCCTCTCTCTTTCTCTCTCTCTTCTATCCTCTCTGTCTGCCATCCTACCTCCCTTCTTCTCTCTCTATCTTGCTATTCTTTTCTCCTCTTCTCTGTCTCCTCCCTTCCCCTCTCTCATGCTCTTTCTTTCCCTCTCTCTCTTTTTCTCTCTGTTGCTCTTTCCCTTTCTCTGTCCCCCCCCCCCCATTCTCTCTGTCTTTATCTCTGTCTCTGTCTCTCTCTGTCTTTCTGTCTCTCTCTCTCTCTGTCATTCTGTCTGTCTCTCTCTCCCTCACTCACTCACTCTCTGTCTGTCTGTCTGTCTGTCTCTCTCTCCCTCTCCTCAGCGGATGAAGTTCCTGCTCCTGCAACAGAAGTATCTGGAGTTCCTTGAGGACGGGAAAGTCCTGGAAGCTCTGCAGGTGCTGAGGGGCGAACTCACACCTCTCAAATACAACACGGACCGCATCCACGCCCTCAGCGGGTAGGTCCAGCTGGTTATTGATCATCAATAACCCTTAATCAGTCCTGGAACAAGTTAATTAGCGTCTAAGTCCAGCCATTCATTTTAGTCACCTGTAACTGATAATCAATAAGCCTTAACCGACCTGGAAACCACTTAATCCAGGTCTGTGGCGGGTAGGTCGGGCCATTCAGATCACCAGATATTGATTAGCCTGGTTAGCCTTGAACTATCACATGAACCTAATCAGTGGGTATACCAGCCAATTACCAGTAATCAAAACAGTAACTATAAATATCTGTAATAGAACAGCATACAAATACTACGCAATAGGCCAGTCATAATCGATCAATAAGAATAAACCAGTCTGTAATCAGCTCAATCTTGGCAACTCTGGCAGTGAGTCTAACTGCTATTTAATGTAATTACTGGCTTTGTGTTCAATGTGATTCCCAGGCTTTGTTTTTTGTCTGACAGAATGCTTCACTGACTGTGTGCTACATTTACAGATTGCTTTGTTGGCTGGTTCATCTGATTGGCTGCCTGTGTGTGATTGACAGGTACCTAATGTGCAGTCATGCTGAGGACCTGAGAGCCAAAGCAGAGTGGGAGGGCAAAGGAGCTGCGTCACGCTGCCGACTACTGGACAAGCTGCAGAGTAAACACACAAACACACACATGCACTCACATACACGTACACGTACACATACTCACATTCGTATTGTCTCACACTCTCATAAGGAATGTGTGTGTTGACTTGGTACCTGTGTGTGTTTGTTGACTTGGTACCCGTGTGTGTGTGTTGACTTGGAACCCGTGTGTGTGTAGCGTTCTTGCCTCCGTCGGTGATGCTGCCTCCGCGGCGCCTCCAGACTCTTCTCCGCCAGGCTGTGGAGCAGCAGAGAGATCGCTGCCTCTACCACAACACTCGACTAGACAGCAGCCTCGACTCCGTCTCACTGCTGCTGGACCACGTCTGCAGCAGGTCAGAGGAGATACACACCCTCACCTCTACTGTCCTCTCTCTCTTTTTCTCTCTTTCTCTCCTCTACTCTCCTCTCTCTCTTTCTCTCCTCTCCTCTTTTTCTCTCTCTCTCCTCTCTCTCTTTCTCTCTCTCTCCTTTCCTGTCTTTCTTTTCTCTCCCCTCTTTCTCTCTATCTCCACTCTCCCCTCTTTCTCCTATCTCCCCTCTTTCTCCTATCTCCTCTCCATCTTTCTTGACTGACTCATGAGTTCACTGCCAGTCTGTCTTCTGCTGTTATTACTGTTATGTTGGTGTGAGCAGTAGCCATTAAACTATGGAGTAAAATTAAACTAACCCCCCCCCCCCCCCCCCCCCCTCTGTTCTGTTCTGTGTGTATTCACAGGAAGCAGTTCCCATGTTACACACAGCAGATCCTGACAGAACACTGTAACGAAGTTTGGTTCTGCAAGTTCTCCAATGATGGAACCAAACTGGCTACCGGTTCTAAAGACACCACTGTTATCATATGGGAGGTGGAACCGGTGAGGGACAAGCTTACACACACGCACGCACACACACACACACACACATAGACAAACACACATTTATACACAATGCTCATGTACGTACACCGGTGTACACTCAAACCCCAAAGTCTGGTTGTGATAATGTCCCACTCTCTGACAGACCAGTAGTTGTAAAGCTCCTCTCTGATAGGCCAGTAGTGGTAACATTCCACTATCTGATTAGCTGGTAGTTGTAACTTTCCTCTCTGATAGGCCGATAGTGGTAACGCCCCTCTGTCTGACAGGACACACAGCAGCTGAAGCTGCTGAAGACCCTAGAAGGCCACGCCTACGGCGTGTCGTACCTGGCCTGGAGTCCGGACGACGCCTACCTTGTCGCCTGCGGACCTGATGACTGCTCTGAGCTCTGGCTCTGGAACGTACAGGTATGTATACACACACACACACTCACACAAAAACACAAATATATGCCATGCATATTGACACACACACACACACTGGAGCCCTTCTGGAGTGTGCTCTATAGTGATGAGATATTACATAAAATCACAAAAGGTAATCATTTGTTGAATACAGTATAATTATCACACTGGCCCTACCTCTATCAAGAGAGAGAACAGAGTATCTAATAAATGCTTGCCCTAGAGCGTATGTGTGTATTTAATGCAGTGTGTGTGTGTGTGTGTGTGTCTGGGTTAGACTGGAGAGTTGCGCACTAAGATGACCCAGTCCCATGAAGACAGCCTGACCAGCGTGGCCTGGAACCCTGATGGGAAACGCTTCGTCACTGGGGGACAGAGGGGACAGTTCTACCAATGCGTAAGGTCACCTGTGTGTGTTTGTGCGCTACTGTGTGTTCTACTAGTGTGTAGGTTCACCTGTGAGTGAGTGTGAGTGTTTGTGCGCTTATGAGAGTGTGTAGGATCTAAACGGAAACCTGCTGGACTCGTGGAAAGGTGTCTGTGTGCAGTGTCTCACTTCTCTAATGTGTGTGTGTTTGTGTGTTTGTTTGTGTGTGTATGTGTTTGTGTAGGATCTAGACGGAAACCTGCTGGATTCGTGGGAGGGTGTCCGTGTGCAGTGTCTCTGGTGTTTGGCGGACGGTAAAACCGTTTTGGCCTCAGACACACACCAGCGAATCCGTGGGTACAACTTTGAGGACCTCACGGACAGAAACATGTGAGATTCCGTCTGTTTTTGTGTTTGTTTTCCATGTATTAACTTGGGACATTTACAGTAAACAACACATGTGAGTATCACTTCAATGTCAAAATTATAACACCATAAAGTAATAACAATACTTCTACTTTGCTCAGTAGGTATTTAAAACGAACAGTTTAGATTTACTATATCAAAAACACAGGCCCCACAACAGGAACTCAGTGCAACAATAGTCAGTACACCTTTCATTACTGATATTCAAACCTTTTATTTTTTTCAATACTTCGTATGTCCATGCTTTATTTTTGATGGCTGACTCAATCCTCCTCGAGAATACCAGTCTTGCACAGACTTCTGGAGAGATGTCTTTTCATTCTTCAGAGACAATTTTTTCTCAGCTGCTCTTTGCTGAAGAGCAAGGTTGTGTTGCTCTACCTTTCTCTTTAAAACACCCCAAACGTGTTTGGTGGTTGTTTACGGTTGTCAAGGTAATCTGTTGGATTCCAGTCAGGCGACATACTTGGCTAGGTCATACTTTTCACTTTATTTCTGCTTTAGAAACTCTTGCGTGGTTTTGGCAGTGTGCTCTGGGTTGTCATCATGCTGGAATATTCCTCTTCTGCCAAGCTTCTGGAGATTGGGAGTCATCTTGTCTGCCAGTATTTGGGTATATCCACAGGCATTCATGGTGCCATCTATAAATGTCATCTCCCCAACACCTTTTGCACTCATGCAGCCCCATATCATCACACTCCCACCTCCGTGCCTCACGGTCTGGACTATGCATTCACTGTGGTAGTCCTGGCCAGGCTCACGCCAAACATGCTGGACCCCATGTGAGCCGAGCAAATTTATCTTGGTCTCATTTGACGACAGAATGTGCTTCCAATATTCATCAGGCTTCTTTTCAAGTTCTTTAGTTTCATCTTGCAGTTTTGTGCCGTGATACAATTTTTTATCATTTGACATTCAAGAGCTATTGCACTCCTTTCATGTTCTCTTATCAAAGGCTAATCTTGCAGTTATGTGCCGAAGAGCTGTTGGGCTCAGATGACATATAGCTGCATGAGTGCGAAAGGTGTTGGGCAGATGACATTTATAGATGGCAACATGAATGCCTGTGGATATACCAAAATATACCAAATATACCAAAATACTGGCTGACAAGATTACTGTGGCTTTGGTATGGAGCCAGACTGCCAAGAGAGTCATTGTGATTTACAAATATCATGTCTGATAATTTTCTGTGTGTGTTGCAGAGTCCAGGAGGATCATCCCATCATGTCGTTCACTGTGTCCAGAAATGGGAGGTTAGCGCTTTTAAACGTAGCAACTCAGGTAAGCACTGAAGGCTTGTGTCTGTGTGTGTGTGTGTGTGTGTGTGTGTGTGTGTGTGTGTGTGTCTGTGTGTGTGTGTGTGTGTGTGTGTGTGTGTGTATAGGGTGTTTATCTCTTGGACCTGCATAATTATGAAGGCATAATGCATTTAACCTGCGTGCGTGTGCTTGTGCATTTGCGCGTGTGTGTGTAGGGTGTGTCCCTGGGACATGCATGGCCCTGTTTTAATGCGTATTTAACTATGTGTGTGTGTGTGTGTGTGTGTAGGGTGTGCATCTCTGGGACCTACATGACCGTGTGTTAATGCGTATTTAACTATGTGTGTGTGTGTGTGTGTGTAGGGTGTGCATCTCTGGGACCTACAAGACCGTGTGTTGGTGAGGAAGTACCAGGGAGTGACTCAGGGCTTCTATACCATACACTCCTGCTTCGGAGGACACAATGAGGACTTCATCGCCAGTGGCAGTGAAGGTACAGACACACACACACACACACACACACACACACACACACACACTCACCCACTCACTGAGACACAAACACACACTCACCCATACTGGTTCTGTCTGTGTGTGTCTTAGACCATAAAGTGTATATCTGGCACCGCCGTGGTGAACTGCCCATCGCTGAGCTCACCGGACACACTCGCACCGTGAACTGCGTCAGCTGGAACCCAACCCACCCCGGCCTATTGGCCAGCGCCTCTGACGACGGAACCGTGCGCATCTGGGGCCCCGCCCCCTTCCAGGACGGGCAGGAGCCCGACGGTCTCCACGGTAACCACCCAGTTCTTTTAAGTGTGTCTGCATGTGTGTATCTGAGTGCTTGCGATGTACATGTGCAGATATAATATAATCTGTCTCTCACCCTCTCCCTTTCTTTTGCTCTTTCTTTCTTTCTCCTTCCATCTCTTTGTCCCTACTCCATCTCCCCCCCCCCCCCCCCCCCCTTCATCCCCCAACCTCCCCCTCCTCAGAAAGCTCCAGTGGTATGGACAGTTGATGTTGACTCTGCTCTCGATTGAATCCAAACCGAAACAAAACAATCAGAATGGAACAGAGGCAAGATTCTCCACATCACCATAGCAACCTAGGAGCCGGGCAGCTGGAAGAGGTGGAGCCTGGAGGTGTCACTCTTGCCGAGGGGTGGAGCCTTGGACCTGAGAAAGTTCCCCTAACTACTCCCCTCAGTCACATCCACAGACACACAAACACACCCCCCATCTGCACATGTAACACAATCACACATGAACACACACATGCACAGAGCTGGAAGGTAGGGTGTGTGTGTGTGTGTGTGTGTGTCTGTGTGTGTGTGTGTGTGTGTGTGTGTGTGTGTGGAGGGGGAGTGTCGCTTTGGTGTGAAGTCAGCTAACCCTTGAGGTCTGAGGGCCTGGACCCCCCTTTTCACTTGGGGTTCATCTGCACAAACCTGCTTCCATGTGTGGATGTGTGAGTGAGTGTGTGTGGAGCGTGTGTGAGACAGTGAGATTGTAGTGAAGTGTGTTGTAATGAGACTGTATTGAAGAGTGAGTGTGTGTGTGTGTGTGTGTGTGTGTGAGTGCTGATGTGTATGTTGTTCTTCCTTTTCATACCAGCGAGTGGCTTTGTGTGTGCGTGTGCGTGCGTGTGTGTGTGTGTGTGTGTGGATGTTGAAAATGAGCTGTACTGATTTTATAGCTGTGTTTCGGGGAAGCGTCTTCTCACGACCTCCACCTCTTATCTTCACCAAGAAATAACCAAACTGTCCAGCAGTAGAGCAAAGTTATGAAATTACACACACACACACAGCTTTGCACACACACAGATGTTCTTGGAAGGATCTGCAGGTTTTCTGAAGCCCCTCTACTCCATCTGAAATCCTGCCCTTTTTCTGAAACTCCACCTCTCTTCCTAAAGTGCACCCAGGCTCCGCCCTCTGGCTCAGTGTTCTGGACTGACTGACGTTCGTGTTTAAAGACTTTCTGTCGGTTTTTAAGAGATTTTTGTTACTTTTATTTTAGTTTTTTTTTTTCTTCACATGATATCTTTTTTCATTTTGGTTGACCTCCTTCTGTATTCTCCTATTAAAATATAACCAGCCAATGACCCCACTGATTTCTCATCTTTTCATTATTATCCTTTGAATGCATTTTAGTGTTACTTTTTACAGCAAGTCTTTTCCTTTTACCATTCTCTGATCCGTTTTAGTCAGTGGGGAGCGACATGACCTTTGACACAGGAAGCACATCTGATGTGAGGGGAAAACTAATGAGTCAAAAAAGTACAGGAAGTCCCTGTGCCCAAATCACATGTGCCATATTCCTTCAAACACACCCCTCACCTTTGCCTAGTCCTTGGAGGTCTTTGCTCTCTGTGGATCACAAATCCAGTCATCATCTTGGAGGAGAGCTGTGATTGGGCCGTGAGTCTGTCCATCACCGAGAAAAGAGCTGTGATTGGACCATTGGTCTGTGCCCCTCCCACAACCTGTCACCTCAGTCTGCTCATCTCGGTTAGTTTGCTAGAGATAGGTTGCCTGAGATTTGGGTTTAGTAAAGGAGTTGGGGATTAGGGTGGGGGTGTGGGTGGGGCGTGTGCTGATGCTCTTGGGGCTGTGCTTTCTGTGTTTAATTTCAGACTACCATTTTTGTATCGTGCAGGAGAGTGTTTTCAATAAAGCCTTCTGGTTTTTGGAAAACCAGCCACCACGAGACCGGAAAACCGTTCTTTGCTGTGAAGGAACTGGTTCTCATGGAAGCCGTGCGCCCAGACTTCCCTTCCTTGTCCGTTTGTCCCCCTTCTCTGTTTGTGATATTTGCACATTAAACTTTGAAATTCTATTAATTTTTGTGTGTGTCTGTCAGAGCAGTTGTGTGTGGCGTGTGTTAACAGAATGTGAACAGTCTGATGGGTAAATGGTTAAAGCAGCAGCATTTGTGGCTGATATTAACCAATTGTTAGCTGAACGGCCAAAACACACCTCTTTCAGTGACACCCCTGACATGCCTATTCTCAGGCTGAAGCCGTCTGGGGTACAGTGGCATGCAAAAGTTTGGGCACCCCTGGTCAAGATCTGTGAATAGTTAAGTGAGCAGAAGATGAAGCGGTCTCCAAAAGGCATGACATTAAAGATGAAACATTCTTTTCAGGGTTCAATTTTTTTAAATTAGTGTATTTATCTGGGTTATGGCTTGGGAAATGCAATGTCATGCAAATTTCAAAGCTTTATAAATACTCTGACTCCTCAAACCTATGCACTAAGCAGCTGCCTATAAATTAAAATAATGTATACTCACGAAGCAGGACAAGGTTATAAGAATATAGCAAAGTGTTTTCTGGTAGCCATTTCCTCCGGGTTTCATAATGTAGTTAAAAAAAATGGCAGTTAATCGAAATGGTGCAGGTCAACTTGAAGTCTGGAAGGCCAAGAAAACTTTCGGAGAGAAATACTCGTAAGATTGCCAGAAAGGCAAATCAAAACCCCCTTTCTGACTGCTAAAGCCCTTCTGGAAGTGACTGGTGCACTGTTCTACTATGCAGCAACACCTGCTCAAATATGACCTTCATATATGACCTCTATCAGAAGACACTTCCTGTGTCCTCACCATAAAGTTCAGCGTCAGAAGTTTGCAAAGGAATATCTAAACAAGACTGATCCATTTTGGGAACTGATGAAGTTAAAATGGACTTGTCTGAATGCAGTGAGCAAATGTATTCTTGGAGAAGAGACAGGATAATGATCCACAACAGGATAAGGATCCTAACCACAACTCAAAATCCACAACAGACTACCTCAAGAGTGATGATCCTCACAGTCCCCCGACCTAAACATCATCGGAAATCTGTGGATAGACCTAAAAAAACGGCCCAAGTATCTCACAGAAGTAGAAGCTTTTGACAAGGAAAAATGGAAAATTTTACTGTGAAGAAATGTGTCATCTTTAACTTTATGGCTTAGGTATTTTACTGGCTTAGATATCCCACAGTAACTGGAATTTTGAACAGGGGTGCCCAAACTCTTGAATGCCACTGTATATGATTGAACTGCAGGTCTTTATTTTGTCAGGTTTCCTCGTGCTGACAGGCCAGATGGCTAGAGGACCACATTACATGTTTCCATTGCCCGTGTCAACCTTGGGCCTTAACAGCCACCTGGATTTCCTCACATTTTTTTTTTTGTATGTATGTGTGGATAGTGCTTAGCCTATTTGTAGTAGTACAATAACATTCAAACCATACTTCCTGCCAGCATCTAAGTCAAAGGTGGATTCGGGTTGTCAAGTACAATTTAAAGTGAGAGGATAAAAGTGACATGGTCAATGGAAACCAATACAAACAATGTTACCAAATACCTATAATCATTTTTTCTTATTTGAATGTATCCCAAAATTCACTATGGAGACCATTAGCTGACGAATCAGCTAAAGGATTGTTATGGTATTTGTGGTGGAAACCTACCAACAGAGGATGAGGGTCACTGCCCTCTAGTGTTGGGAGGAGACGGTGGAGTGTGTTACAATGTATCACTTACCACACACGGATATAGTTCTGGATAGGCTACTACGTCTACTGGATTTGTTTAGCTTGTATAGACATCTGGTTCTCAAGTCTATGCTACAATGTTGGAACAATATAGTCCAATGAAACAATAGGCTATATCTCAAATCAGAGTCCGTATGAATGTCTAGTACTGTGTATCTCTATGTAGCATTGTTCATATAATCAACAGTATGCCTTAAACTCTTCAATCACTTTATTCAACTGCCGTGCGCATAAGCACAGCGGCTCGTGACACTATTTACTATCTTACCACATATTGCATTAGTAATGTAGCTGTTTTGTCTGTTGGAACGTTTCTGGATCGATTGGTGGTCCTGGTAGTATATGGCTCCCTCTGCTGTCGGCAGCACGAGACATATTCCAGCTGGTCGCGCTTCCGTGAGGGTTTGCGAGTTCTCCCGTCCGCGTGGAAAACCACTTAAAGGAACAAAAACCGAGTCAGGAATTTGGTGGCCGCCCGTGTCGGCAAAGCTATCCTTCCGTCCACAAAATCCTATATAAAGACCGAAGAGGATATAGCTTATTATTAGCCTGTTCCATTTCGCTTGAGGATTCTTCAGACCGACCAGGCCTCCGTTCCATCCCCGGGCTCGCGTATCTCCATCATCAACCGTCTGTCATGGGGGACACCGGTAGCGAACGTAGCAAAGCACCTCAACTTCCGCCTCGCTGCTCTTGTGGATTTTGGGGGTAAGGAGTGTGAAGCTTGTTTATAAGGGTTTTGATAATCATTCTCCATTGAATTTTCAGCAGACCGGTAGTGTTATTGTTTTTAGCGAGGCTGGGTGGGGGTTGGGTAACTGCCGGCTGTAGGGTACTTTGAAGTTTTGGACAGAATAGATTAAGCTATACTTTTGCCGGGTCGGCGTAAAGAAACATTGATTTTAAACAGCGACAAAGCAATTTAAGCTTTTTACACCCGTAACTTAAGTTAACTTTAATAGACAAGGGGATTTGTAAGCGCTCCGCGGATAACAATATCAAGGCTGAAGTCATGGGACGTGCCATTGTAACGTTTGAAGGTCTAACTCTGATCTTTCTGGTGTTCTCCGAACATATGTAGACAAATAGATGGATGAACAGGAACTCACACGTTTCTTAGAGTATGGGATGGGCTGTTTGACCATACTATGACAGGACATGCTTATGTGTGTGATGTTAATGGAGAGGGCAAGGTGATGAGGTGTGTGTGTGTGTGTGTGTGTGGACACCAGCACTGATGTCCACTCAGTCAGGATCTGATGTTTTGTTACATGTAGGTATAGTGATTGATTCTTAACGTGTGTCAAGAGCTTGTCATCGGTGTATAGGATAAAGTGAACCACAGCTTTATGTCTGACCTACATGTGTTTGATAGCAACCAAAACCCCAATATAATTAGGCCAGTTGTATCCCAGCGGACACATTCTAATCATGGGTGATATGGCTTAGAGATCTTCTCACATAAAGAGATCCAGATCTTTGATGTGGTGAGGACCATTCTGTTTAGTTCCCCCCATATCCTCAATACATGGCCTCTCGTGTGTGTGGGGGGGAGAACAGGCTTTGCTGTTTTTCTGATTGTGGCCAGTCAGGTGACCATAGCTTGTACTCAGGTGAATTGAAGTGTTGGTTATGTTTCACCACAGAACAATGAAGTACAATGTCCTGTGGTGTTCCAGTGTCTTCCTTGAACACAGACTCACACTCACGCACACATTCGCTCACTCACTCACTCAAAAACACTTTAAGTGAAACACACTTGTGTATGTAAGCTGGTTCTGATTTGGCAGAACAGATCCGCCGGTTCTGGTGCAGTGGACATACCTAGGGTAACCTACTCCAGCTGATTCTGGCCCGATCTTACAGATGAAAGCTATTTATTTCCCAGTGTAAGAGAGCTCAGCTGTTTATGCCCAGATCCAACTCCTGCCACGCTAGAGGGCGCTACCCCCACATACATATCAGCCTGCGAGTGAATGTAGTGTGACAATGTCGGTGGCATCCAGATATACCCAAAGTGGTGGGACTGCCGATTAAAAAGTCTCCGGCCCTTTTGTGTATGTTACCACTAAAAACTATTACAGAAGAGAACTTAGCTGGTGGTCTTTGTGCAGTAGAACAGCTGTTAGCTGTAATTGTCCTTTCTCAAGTTGCGAGAACTGAACAAGCCAAGAGGCGTGTTTGTCTATATTTAGAGAGCTATAAGTGTGTGTAATACACCCATCATTGTTACCTGTGTGCATGTGTGTGTCTAATATTGTCCTCATTGTAACCGTGTGTGTGTGTGTGTGTGTGTGTGTTTGTTCGTGTTCTCTGCAGATCGAGTGAAACCATGAACCTGTGCTCTAAGTGCTTTGCAGGTGAGTGTGTCCCCGTCATCTGCTGATCTCCTCTCCTCTTCTCTTTTTCTCTGCTCTCGTATCTCCTTCTCTCTTCTTCTCTCACCTCTCTTCTCCTCTCCTCTCATGTCTCCTTCTCTCTTCTCTCCCCCCTTCTCTCTTCTCCTCACCCCTCCTCTCCTCTTCTCTCACTACCACTTCTTCTCTCTTCCCCACTCCTTTGCTCTCCTCTCTATTCTTCTCTCCTTGTCTCCCTCCGTCTTCTGTTTCCTTAAGTTGCCCCCCCCCCCCCCCCTCTCATCACCTCCATGTCATTCTGTCCTCAGGATACTGTGTGTGTGTGTGTGTGTGTGTGTGTGTGTATATATATATATAATAGAAAGACAGAGAGAGAGTGTGTGTGTGTTTATATTAAGTCCTGTCTTTGCACAGTTCTCTATTGTGACTTTCTGTGTCTATCAGATGTCCAGAAGAAGCAGCCAGAAGATGACTCCAACCCTGAGCCCCACCCAAACTCCGACAGAGACCAATCGCCAGCGTTTGGCCATGAGACAATCAGCAGTACTAGCCAATCCTCATCTTCAGCTCCCATAGTCCCAGACATGCCATCCAATGAGGTTGCACCCACCCCAAATCCCAACCCTCAAGAGGGTAAGAACCGTGCCCACCCAATGGTCAAGTGCTTCACTCGTGCACTGTCAGGTGGATCGTATGCATGACGCGTGGGTTATGATGTTGCTGTATAATGGTTGACTATCAGAGTTCAGTGGTATCTGACCTTTTGTCATGGGCCGATGGTTTAGATGTGTGGGCAAGTTGTTGCAGCAGTTCAGTCATAAAGAAAAAAAAGCTTGTAAGGCCTTTGCTGTGTTATCAAAAGGACAAACCTGAACTTACTTCAGCAATGCTCGCCAGCCTCTTTTGGGGATTCTCACAAATCAGGAGAAAGTTCAGACATTTTTTTCCCAATTAGTAGATGCAATGATTGTTTTGTCTGTGAATAATCTACCTATTGAGTTGTGTTATGTTAGTGGATGGTTTCTGTGTCTGTGTTGAGGGATCCATGTATGGATATATTTATGAGGGCTGTGTGTGTGTGTGTGTGTGTGTTTATTAGGTGTATGTCTTTATGTATGGTATGTATTTATTAGGGCTGTGTGTGTGCGATTATGAGGTTTGTGTGTGTGTCAGTATGTATGGTATTTATTTATAAGGGCTGTGTGTGGGTGTGTGTGAGAGATTATGAGGTGGTGTGTGTGTCTGTCTGTCTGTCTGTATGGTATGTATTTATAAGGGCTGTGTGTGTGATTATGAGGTGTGTGTCTGTCTGTCTGTATCTTATGTATTTATAATGGATGTGTGTGTGTGTGTAAGAGAGAGAGAGTTTATGAGGTATGTGTGTCTATACGTATGGTATCTATTTATAAGGGCTGTGTGTTTATGAGGTGAGTATCTGTGTGTCTGTATGTACAGTATGGATTCATAAGGGCTATGTGTGTGTGTGTCTGTATGGTAGGTATTTATAAGGGCTGTGCGTGTCTGTATGTATGGTATGTATTTATAAGGGCTGTGTGTGTGTGTGTGTGTGTGGTATGTATTTATAAGGGCTGTGTGTGTGTGTGTGTCATTATGAGGTGTGTGTTGCTCTGCTCTTGTCTACAGAATCCTCCAGTACAGACTCCGATCACAGCACTCTACACACACCCACCAAGCGCTCCTGTGATTCAGGTATATTCCTACAGCTTGTGTACAGATATATGCATGTATCTTTGTTTATTATTGTGTGTGTGTGTTATGTGTAAATTTAAAAAATCTTGCCTGTGTGTGAGTGACATGTAAGGTGTGTGTGTGTGAGTGACGTGTAAGGTATGTTTGTGTGTGTGCATGTATGTCTGTGTGTGCGTGCAAGAGAAGATAAGTAAAGTAAAGAAGATAAATAAATCAAATGTACTGTGAAATAAATCAAATGTCCTCTCTTCCATAAGACTGGGTCTGTCAGTGTGTGATTTGTGTGTGTGTGTGTGTGTGTGTGTGTGTGTGTGTGTGTGTGTGTGTGTGTGTGTGTGTGTGTGTGTGTGTGTGTGTGTGTTCCATCAGACTGTGGCTCTGAGAGTGACGTCTCACCAGTGAAGAAAGCTTGCATGGGGGAGGAGCTAAGTGAAGGAGAGGGGTCGAGAGGCGTGGCCAAGCAGAAGAGGCGGAGACGTTGCCACCTCTGCCAGATCAAATTGGAGCTGGTGCAGCAGGAGCTGGGGTCTTGCCGCTGTGGTGAGAATACACACCTTACACATCACATACACACACCTTACACATCACATACACACACCTTACACATCACACACACACACACACACACCTTACACATCACACACACCTTACATGTCACACAGACACACACACACCTTACCACACACCTTACACATCACACATACACACCTTACACATCACACATACACACACACACCTTACACATCACACATACACACACACACACACATACACACACACACACACACACCTTAAACATCACACACACACACCTTACACATCACACACACCTTACATGTTACACAGACACACACACACACACACACACTTTACACGTCACACACACAAACCTTACACATTACTCACACATACATACACATCACTCACACATACATACACATACACACACACACACACACACACACAAACACATCTCACAATCATACACATCACACACACACACACCACACACGCGCACCACATATGACACACACACACACACACCTTATACATACTCACACCTCACAATCACATTCACACGCACCTTACATGTACAAATATCTCACAATCACATATACTCACACATACACCCACATAACTTATACACATTCATAACTCACAATCACACACACACTCACCTTAAACATACGCATACCTCACAATCACATATACACACATACCTTACACATACTCACACCTCACAATCTTACACGCACCATATACATCACTCACACCCATACACACCCACACACACCCACACACACACTCAAAATGACCCCACATAGACCTGCTGTACACATACTGCTACAGACACACTCAAATGTATTCCTCAATCTAAGGTCATCTCTCTCTTGTCTCCAAGGTCATGTCTTCTGCATGCTGCACCGGTTGCCAGAGCAACACGACTGCATGTTTGACCACCTGGGTCGTGGCCGTGAGGAGGCGGTGCTTAAGATGGTCAAGCTTGACCGCAAGGTGGGCCGGTCTTGCCAGCGAATTGGAGAGGAGTGCTCATGAGACTCCGCCCATTGTGGGAGTAGCTATACCGCAGAACATGGGTCGGGGGGGAAGAAGAATGGGGGGGGGGGGGGGGGGGGGGGGGGTTAAGTGTTGGTGACTGTCGGACCCCCAGGACAAATTAGCAGCCCCCACACTGCAAGCCCAAGGCTGGGAACCATGGACTAGACTTATCTCTCTAGGTGCAGAGCTGTCCACTTCACTATAGTACACCTCTGCTTCCAGCAGGGGGTGACGCTCATCTGAGCTGCACTATGCCTTAATGCACAGGAGTGAGGGATGAGCTTCTGTCCTCCACCTCCTTTTTCTCTCTCTTCCTCTCTCTCTCCCTCCCACGCTTCTCCTATGGCTCCGCCCAATCAACTTACCTCCGGAGCCCCGCCCACTGATCCCCCTTCTATAACACTCTCAGGGGTCTGAGGGCATGACCCCTAACCTTTTGGTCCAGGAGATCCTTATGTCCTGTGACTACCAGGCTCTGAATTGTGTGTGTGTGTGTGTGTGTGTGTGTCTAACTAAGACAAAGACGCTACATCATTTCTAGGATCAAACTCTTATCCAATGAATGTGGAGTGATGCCCTCTAAGACATCTCCTTCATTGAAAGAAACATGGTTGCCAGGAGCAACAAGGGCCACCCTGGCTTCTCCTCAGCGCAGCTGATTGACTGCTCTGCGGTGTTGTCGTCCTTCTCTCCTCTCCCTTTCATTTTCTTACAGCTGATCTCACTCTCACTCGTATGGCTTTCTTCATCGAGGACAGGGCCTGAAGAGGATGAGAAGGTTTTTTCTGGTTTGACATTGAAATGTTTATTTTGAGTCATGATTATGAGACCCCGGTTGATGTATGTGCTAAGTCAAAGAAACTTTATTTAAACCTGTAATGTTACCTTTACTCCCATGCTACCCACCTGTGCGGGTCTATGTATGTAGTTAGAAGTTTGAAAAAAAAAAAAAAAAGAGCTTAATCATGTTTGATTGTGATTGATTTTGGGGGGGGGATTGAGTGGGGGTTGAATAAAGCTGATTGGCTCAGGTGTGTGCTGACCTCTGAACCTTCATGATGTCATGTCCTGTGTTAATGACTACTACAGGTTTTTTTTTTCATAATGAAAGGTGGAGACATCAGAGACGGTAGCCACCAAAATTTCAAACGATTTAGGACGAGTTTAAAAAAAATGCACCTTTACAAATGTTGTTGTGATGGATAATCATAGAGGGGACTATTGGCCATAGAGGCAATAGGGCCATGCCTTACAATTTAATTGGTATATGTTCTTAGATATTGAATGTGTTTAATGTGCATAAAGTTATATGTTCCCAGTGTCACCCCTGCAGAATTTGTGAAGACTTTATATTTGACATAAATGCCCCTGTCTCTATTCAATAAGAAGCATTTCCCACTGCGCTAAACTTCACTCCGGAGGGATCAGGGGTTGTGGCGTTTTGTGTTGTAGGTGACGTATTATTTGTGTTACAGGTGACGTAAGTAATTGACAATACGTGGAGGAGGCTAAGAAAAGGGAAAACCAAGACACTTGCTACTCATGAGTGTCCATTTAATAGACTTCCATATGTTGTGTAGAAGTTACCCTCATCCCCGCATATACCGTTGAGGACATGGCCACGGTGTATTTTTTAGGCTTCGGGTATTTCATTAAATGAGAATAGACCTGACAAAGACCAAGATCCGTACATTAAGGCAGCGTTTCATGCTGGACTGTGTGTACATATACTAAACAATGGAAGATTATGAGGGTTATTTCAGAGCCTGAGGCTTATTTATGTGGGAGCTCAAGCAGACACCTTTGACCTCAGTATTTAAAAAAATCCTGCCTACGGCCTTGGTTACTCCCTCACACACTACAACCACCATACGCTAACACACAAATGTTGAATTTGCATATACTGGACTGGACATTTTTGCCTGTGTCTGTCAACAACGTTTTTGTAGGTCCATTATAACTCTCCGTATTCAAAGGAACTAAAAAAACCTCATATGAACTCGTATTAACACTCACTTAAAATGGCTCACTATGTTTTTTTGGTTGTTTAATTCTGTCTCTGTTCCATGAAGAAGGCGGTGTGTGCTGACAGGAAACACTTCCAATCTGGCATAGAGCAGTTTAAGAGATATACTTTCCCCTGTCAACTTACTGAAACCATGAGTGGATAAAACAGCATTGAGAAGGCACAGGTGAAACAGAAACAAATCACCATCTCTTAGGCTATTTGAGTGTTCTATTGTGTGAGCATGTGTGTATCCATGTCCATCTGTAGGTGACACGTCTTGCATCTAGTGTGTGTAAAGAGAGGTGATTAATAACTGAAACTATAACTCAGAGCCTCTTAATGATAGGGAACCCCTTTATGCAATGAATATTAAAACAAACAAAACCTTACCCTGCTGTCATAATATACGTCCACACTAGGATTGGTGTCACACCAGAAACAGAATAAGAGGTGGACATTGAGACATTTAACTTTTTTCGTTTAAAGCAAAATTCATGAGTTTTCTAACAGTGAGAGCCTTTGCCTGTCCATCCCGTGGTGGTGTGTGGAGGGGAATTAACAAACCTAAAGTAAGTATAATAAACGTATGTGAAACCTTTCGTATCAATAACAGCAATAGCAACAACAAACAGCTTCTTCTTAGTTTAGGATTTTGGCTTCCTGCTCTTTGTAGCACAGCTTTAACGTCTATGGCTTTAACCATAGACATATATACATATAGATATGCAGTGCCGCTGCTAGCCATTTTGGTGCCCTAAGCATAAGTCCTTTATGATGCCCCCCCCCCCCCCCCCAAAAAAAGTTTGTTTCTGCCAGTTTAACATTTTAATAAAACGAAAAAGAACAACTTCCTCAACCCCAAGTGAGGGAGACTTTCTTCCAGGTGTGCGCACGCGCCAACAGCTGACCAACAATAATGAAAATCACAAGGTTTCATTAGCCATACCATAAACCTATTGATTTCAGTGTAATTTTGGCAAACCACTACTGTACTTGCTTGGATGTATTGTTCATAGTAATAGTCATGACAATTATTACAAGTTTCTCTCAAATTTCATGTTGTTTTCTTGAAATAGCATTAGACCAAGGCTGCCCAATTTGGGGCCCGCGCTCCGATCAGAATCAGAGTCAGAACGTCATTCGTTAATCAGCATTTTAACCCATTTCGAACAGGGCCTCTGTCTCAACGTCCTATGTAACTCAGACTGGTTGCAGTTCACTGCCTGGCCATAGTTTTAACATTGTTTTAGATGGGTCAAGGGGGGGCGCTATTTACCTCTTGCCAGATCCATAACTTTGCAGCTAAAGTTGTAATTCCTGGTTGCTATGGTTATCTAGCTAAGGCTATGGTTAGCTAGCTAAGGAAACTTTTAATAACAAACGATTTAAATGGAATATTTCCGTTTGCATGAAATGATAGCTAGTTATCTAGCTAATGTTATAGTCTCCTCGATTTAACTTCTACAATTATAATGGGTGCCTGTGACACTTCGTATGAACGAATTCATATTCATGAGTTCATATTCACACATATTAACACCAGTTCATTATGTGTAAAGAATGCTGATATGAAATATGAAAACAACCAGTAGTCAATGTGCAAGCTTCCAATTTAATTTGATTTAAGATACTCTATTTGAGTTGGGGCAGTCTGTCCTTCAGTCGAGGCATGATGATCTCTCGCTACAAGTTTCACCTGTTCGTGTTGGCGTAACAAATGCTTGTGGAGTCAAGTGCAGTTGAGAGGCGCTTGTCTCCAGGGCACAGATTACACTTAACTGTTATATTTTTCTCTTTTCACGGATACAAATAAAAAAGGCTGTGATTGGAATACGGGACTGGAGCTGTCCCTGACGGGACAAATCAAAATCACCCATAATATTTCGGGATGTCCCGGACAATTCGGGACGGTTGGCAACCCTACTTGCACCTAACATATAACATATTTGAGTGTGCTAACATTAGCAATAACGTCAGCTAGTTCGAGGTGTATGCATAGGCTAACCATTAAATTAGCAGCACATTTCCCGTATTTAACAATGATTACACATGGACTTACCTGAAAGTGATGCACGGGCATCATCTCGCAGTTTATTTCTCTTTCTTTTGTCTGCCCCTGACTCCTGTTGTCTTTTTGAGGCCATTTTCGAAAAGCTGACCTAGCCTACTGTCAAAGTTCGTCAGGCCACTGAGATAGGAAAGGGCACCCACGGCAAGCTTGGGAAGTTGAGTGTGTGCGGGGGTGGGGGGCACCAGCGTAACTTTTTTTAAGCAATTAAATATATCTCTTGTTCTGCCTGTTTTGTGATATACATGCCTAAAAGGTCCCTAATATTTCTATTCATGAGTACCACGTGACGTCACTGTGTTTAAGCGCCGCCATCTTTGTGTCCGAAAGTCTAGCTGAGTGTCGGTCACAACACAGACAATAGTCGGTCACAACCCGCAGAAAGTTAAAATGACCTGCTTATGTTGTGCTGATGGATGCGACAATAGTCGCGAAAATTACCCAAAGAAACAATTTAATTGTATACCAAAAGATTTAGATCGGCGGAATAAATGGTTGGCTGCAAATTAGAAGAGACAACTGGCAGCCAACATCTAACTTCAGATTGTGCAGTCAACACTTTTTATCTTCCTGCACCACTATCCACGGACATGTTGATTTTGTGTTCAGAGCCTGGGAATGACTGACATGTTAAGTGAAATGCAGCACGTTGATACAATCGTGAATAATTGCTGTGTCTTATCAGAGCTAAACTCTCCTGAGCAAGCTAGAGTGCTAATAGTTAGCGAGCTGTTTAGCCCTTCACTAAAGGCGTTAGCTACACCTAGCTAGCCCACATTGGCACTCTTAACCACCACTAAAATAAATCGGTTCATAATCGCTGTTTGAATTACTAAGATGTCATGTGATGACATACATATTTTTTGTCTCCAGATGCCATATCTTGGTGTCGTTCACCCATCCTGCAACTGCATATTGATGTACTTTTGAAAGCCTTAAGGCTATCTCCGGTGTATGGGGATGGATTGTGTACAAGATAAATATATATGTCGGGAAAGGACAGTTGGGGCAGACGTTTCGCAGACTTTAAGGGACAAAATAAAGTTGCCGATAATAAATATGGATCGCAGCCAATAATCAATGTTTTTTCTAAATATCGTTGTCTTTCTGCTTCATTCAGATGTGCTGTGTTCGTAGTCATGACTGTTCGCTGGCTAACTATGAAAGCTAACTAACTAACCACTAGAATTAGACAATACTACTTTTAAAAAGTCTAAATTTTAAGAACCTATCAATAGAAAACAATACCATTATTATATTTATATTTATATTATTATTATTATTATATTATTACTATATATTAATATATATGACTAACTAGCTACTATTGGGTACAAATACAATGGGAATAACGGTAGAGTTGGACACAAAGATGGCGGCAGGCTTCACGGAAGTGACGTCTTTGGTACTCATGAATACTGAAATAATATCGGCATTATAATTATTATAACTATGATGATTTTTCAGTTGCCTATTTTTTGGTGCCCCCACAGGAGTTGGTGCCCTACGCACAGCGCGTAGTGTGCGTTATGGGAGCGGCGGCACTGTAGATATGTATATATGTCTATGGCTTTAACTGCCTTCTTGACCTACCAAAGAACCAAACGCCCCCTTATCATTTTAACTTCCGGGTCTTCTTTAACGCTACCTGTCACAATAACGAATATTCTTTGAAAAGACACCAGAGTTGATGGTGATGGACCATTAGTTGTTATATGCCCAATACAAATCTTTGTCTTTGTCACTTCAATAGAATGTGACTGTGATCAAATAAAATATTACTTCCGCTCTAGCACAAGCTGTAAGGTCACGGGGAACATGGCGGCGCACAGGGTGATGAAGTCGGCATTGACATGCTTTTCAAATGCTCAGCGCATCGTGGCAAAAACCGGCTGCTTCCCCACATTACAAAACGTTAACCCGTTGCCACAGCTCGCTGTGTTCGGGTATGTTCCTAGCCGCGGGATCGTAAAAGGTAAGCGTCCGTGTAACTAATAACTGGATGTCGCATGTAGCTGTGTAGTCCTTACCCTAAGTTAGCTCACGCTGGCTAGTGTTACGTTTATGTCACTAAACCTGAGCAGTTCCATGTGCATGGTTTGTTGCGTGGTGAAAGACAAATAACATAACAGGTATGGAGTTTCACTAACGTTAACTGTTGAATATCTCTGTCTTTCAGTGGTGGAGAAACAAGAGGGTAAAACCATAACCGTAAGTAACCAAGCCTTTGTGAAATGCCTCAATGTTAGGAGCTTGTAAAAGGTTAACCTTTAACGTCAGGTCTTTAAGTGGCGGTATGTATAGGCTAGCTGGTCACAAAAGGTAGGCTGAAAGTCTTTTATTAGGGGAAAATAGTTACAGCAAGACGTTGTGGTTTGAATGTGAAAATAAACATCTGATTGTGTGTGTACATGTGTTTTTCAGGTAGAGGGATTGACTGTTGAATCCCCTGAAAGTCCTGTGCCACCCAACCCCTCCGCTCACTGCCCCATCTACAGATGGAACCTCCAGAACAAATACGGCTACACTGTAAGTGTGTGTCAGAACTTTTGTCCTATAATCTGTGTGGTTTTGTGTGCTTGTCTGTGTGGATGTTGCTGTGTGTGCTGTTGCAGTACAGTGCTGTGCGATGTAAACCTCACTCCCTGGCACACATGGGTTTTAGCCTCCTTGCTAGCACGCCCGCCTCCCATGCCCGAGGTTGTACGTTCCAGTCCGGTGCGAGACTGTGCTTGTCTACACAACGCATGTTACATTTGTTACTGAATTTGTGGTGATTTAGTGAATGTTCTGTCTGTGTGTGTTGAGAGGGTTCAAGTTTTTTTTTTTTAGGCGGTTGTTGCTGTGCTTGTAAATATATATGTGTGTGTGTCTCAATCTGCTAGGACGTGCTGCTGCTCAGTCAGTTCATCCGCTCTGATGGGGGCATGTTGTCACGGCGAGTAACTGGACTCTGCACTCCTGAGCATTACAAGATCGCAGCCTGCGTCCGCATGGCCCAGCGAGCAGGTGTGTGTGTGTGCAGTTGTGTGTACATGGACCAGCGGGCAGGTCTGTGACTGTGTATGTATGTGTGTACACTTGTGTGAACATGGACTAGCTAGCAGGTGTGTATGTGTGTGCAGTTGTGTGTACATGGACTAGCAAGCAGGTATGTGTGTGTATGCAGTTGTGTGTACATGGACTAGCAAGCAGGTGTGTGTGTGTGTGTGTGTGTGTGTGTGTGTACATGGACCAGCGGGACGGTGTGTGTACACACATGGCCCAATGAGCAAGTCAGTGTTTGTATGTGCGCAGTAGTTAGATAATACACCGGCCCTTTATTATTTGTGTGTGTGTGTTCGCTTACATTATTTGTGTGTGCTTGCATCATCTGTAATATTTTTTTGGTGCGTGTGTGTTCTCAGGTTTGCTTCCAGACCATAAGCCCACTCTTCCAGAGGGTCATATTCCTAAACCCAAACCACAGCTCAACAGGTGTGTGTGTGTTCGTTCCATATGTTGTTTGACTACTTTTCTGCACTCCCAAAAACTATTGAAGATGTATATTGTATATAGACTCAATAAGACCTTGAGGAGTGCCTGATGTGCCGTGTGTGTGTTTTGCAGATACCTGTCGCGTTGGTCAGTAGGCACAGCCAGACCCATCTATAAAAGTGGGTTGAAATGGTGTAAGAAGCGGATGGCTGTGGGAGACCCCATCCTCAAGAACAACATTCAATATGGGAAAAGACCCATTCGCTACTGGCACTGACAAACACACACATACACACACTTCATACTCAAGATCATTGAGTATAAGCCACACATTACAGTCGTACTTGTGTGTGTGGGGGGGGGGGTATATATGTAAATATGAAACTGTCTGATGAATTTGTGAGCAGTTATTGTTACATAACATTTATTGTGTAAATAAAATCAGTCATGAAAAATGAACTTCCAGGTGTGTGTGTGTGTGTGTGGGGGGGGGCTGTAAATGTGACTCACATCTCCTGTGATTAGTTTGCGTGTGTACAGAAGTTGAGTGTGTGTGTTTACAGCATAAAAGGCAGGTCCAGGTTCTTAAGGCCGGGTCCCATGTAGATGTATCCATGCTGTGGAGTTTCAGGGATGTGGAAGAAACTCAAACCCAACCAGAGGAGAGAACGCAGAACACACACACTGCTGCCACGCTCAAACTGGATACTCCACGACCCTAAAACACACACACACACACACTTAGATTAAACACACACATAGTCGAAGAATTTTATGTTCAAGTTTAAATCAAGAATGCTGAGACTAGAATCACACAAACACACACCTCAACCAGTCAGGAGAACATCCAGGCACAGTGCATATACACCTCTGTCTCTCACATACACACTTAACAAACAACCACAAACACATCCCTTCACTTTTAACTCTTTCTCTGCTGCATCTGATGTATACTGTTGACATCGTACACACCTTTAGGTAGGTCTTCGCTCAGACGGTCCAGGAAGTCTTTGCAGGGGTCAGACTCTGCTGTCACCAGGATGGACAGCTTCCTGGGTTGCTTGGGCTCACTGAAGTGCAGGTAGTTACTCAGCTTGCCAGCTTCACCAAAGGACAGACCTGCAAGAGCACTACTTTCATTAAATTCTGCTGTAAGTATGCAGTTAGTTACTAATATTTGAGCTAGTTATAGTGCACTTGGGGGCCTGGTAATGTGTGCAGGTAGCTGCGCAGCTTCCTAATCTAATTTGTAGAAAGACGTGCATTACTTGCTGTGCAGTGGGCTGCTCATAAATGCAAATGTAAATGCATACTAAGTACTGATGTTTATGCTGGTGAGAGCATTATTATCATACAGTTAAAGTAGTTACCTTTATTAATATTTAAAACTGTTACATGCATTTTGTTGCTACATGCAGTATGCTTAATTTCTTAATGCTGTTTTGATTTTTTACCCAAAATGTTTTGGAAGTCGCTTTGGACAAAAGCGAGCATAATGGTGCGTATGAGAATTCGGATCCTACATATAGGACCTTTAAAGGTAAGCCGACTCACCCTCAAAGCTGCGGTTTTTCTGCACGGTCCCGTGGGGATTCTTGATGTAAGCACCCCGTGGCACAACAGACACCTCTTGATCAATTCTAGCCACAGTAGTGGCCAAACGCTTTTCTTCAGTAACCTTTATCTGCGAAACAATGGTGGAAGAGCCTTCAAGTTTCTAAGTTGAGTTTCTGAATGAGAGTTAAGCTCATGTCCTGACTAACATTTTACCATAATATCCTCCTCCTGCGCCTCGTCTCCCTCCCCAAATCGCCGGGTCTCCGTATACTCGTACTCGTGTGAGGGGTCTCCTATGAAGCGCCCAATTGCTGCAATGTTGACGTATGCGGTCATCTCGTCCGTGGGTGGTGGCAGCAGGTTCCAGTCCATGCAATTCAAACTTAATACATACAGCCAACGCTTTAACATCGATTGAACCCAACTGATGAGTATACCACGCTCTTGGCTAGTAGGCCAAGATATAATAGCCAGCCTACATCCAGGCAGCCTAACGTAGGTAGATCGACGTTTACCTTACCTGTATAATGTCTTCTTATCTCTCATCTCATCGTCTGTTACGCCCTGAGCGATAAAATAATCTCCTGTTATACCAAGTATCTTTCCCCAAAACAGAACACGTTGAAACTTGTAGTTTTTCTGCAGGATGATCAGTGAGGTCTTCAGGGCTGCTTTCTGCTCACTGCTCAGGGTTAAACCTGCGCCAGAGACTAAATCTAAAGCGTAAAACAGACTGGTAGAATCCATTTTAAACACTCAGGCAATTTAACGAAAATAAAAGAACACTCTAAGGGGAAAAAATTAAATTTACGATACGTAAAACATCAAGTAAAGTTACAACTAACTATATAACTTCATGAAACTCCTGCTAGCTTGCTAGATACACATTTCAAGATTTGGTTACCACTGTAAACAAAAGCCTATTAACGCGTCGTCATGGCAACAAGTGCCCCACTTCCTGTGGCTGTTGGAAAGACGGAATTGATTTTACATTAGAGTCTTATAAACAATATTCCTGAAATTACACTGCGTAAGGTTGGTTGAAGGAAATACACAAAGAAATGTATAAAGTGTTCACAGCCACTCCTGAGCAGTTAAGTTATTTCAGGACCAGGGTCAGCTACTGTTGGGAATGAAGGCTATGGAGTGTGCAGTGCACAGACCCGTCTCAAACATCATCATCATCATCATCATCATTGTTTATTCAGGGAGAATTGACTGAGCACAGGGCTCTTTTGCAGCAATGCCCTGATTGAGGCTACATAATACATACAACAATAAATAAACAAACCATAACAAAACAAAACAGACAATATAAATAAACAAAACACATTAAACAACTCAGAAATTAAGTATAAAAAAAATTATAACATAAAGTAAAAATAATTAAATCAGAGAATCATTTAAAACAACAACATTGAGGCACATCCTTAGCATCTAAACGGCTCTTAAATTGGTTGACAGACAATACTTGGTAAGTTTCAACTCTTGAACAGTGTTCCATTTATGGGAAGCAAAGAACTTAAAAGCTATTTTACCTATATTAGTTTTTGTAATAGGGATTTCAAGGGAGATGAGGCTCTGTGGCCGTGTGTTATGACAGATGGATTTTAATTTAAAAAGTGACGAGATAATTAGGCAGTTTTCCCACTAAGGCTCTATAAACAAATAAAAGACAGTGTTTTTCCCTCCTGTCTGCTAGAGGGGACCAACCAACATTCTTGTATAAGTTACAGTGGTGGGTCCTGAAAGCGTCTCCTGTAACAAAGCAAATAGCACTAAGGTAAACAGAGTCCAGGAGTTTTAAGGTAGAGGGTGCAGCATACATGTAAACAATGTCACCATAGTCAAGAACTGACAAAATTGTTGATTGCACTATTTCCATTCGGTTTTCAAAAGTAAAACAAGATCTTATTCTATAAAGAGCGCCCGGTTTAATTTTAACCTTCTTAGCTAGGTCAAGAACATGTGATTTAAATGACAGCCTATCATACAGCCAGATACCTAGGTATTTATAGCAAGGAACTTGCTCAATATTAGTCCCAGAACGGCTAGCAATGTACCCTGATAATTTCACATATTTAAGTGTTATAGGCAGAATATCTGTGCAGGGGGAGGGGGCGTGGCAGCGGTGGTTACAAACATGCACTCGCGTGCAGGCACATAAGTGGGCCGCGAATTACTTTCTAGTCAGAATGGTGGTCCCTGGGACAAAACCAGTTGAAAACCCCTGTTCTAGATGGTCACAGATATTATTAACAATACCGGGCCTAAAATAGAGCCCTGGGGGACACCAGAATTAATTACTAGGGCCTCAGATGTAAGGCCTGCAACATCTATACATTGCGTTCTACCCGTGAAGTAGTTTTTGAACCATCTGAGGGAGACATTATCAAATCCCAGGGAGTCCAGTTTGCCAAAAAGTATCTCATGGTTTACTGTATCAAAAGCTTTCGACAGGTCAATAAATAAAGCGGCACAACATTGTTTCTTGTCTACAGCAGAGGCTATGTCATTTACCACAAGGGTTGTTGCAGTAATGGTACTGTGGCCAGCTCTGAAACCTGATTGAAAGGGGCATAAAATTGAGTTTAAAGATAGAAAAGAGCTAATTTGCTCATTTACAAAGGATTCCAACATTTTGGCTAGGCATGGGAGCTTAGAGATCGGCCTATAATTGTTCATATCATTTGGGTCTCCACCTTTATGAAGGGGCACCACTAATGCAGTTTCCAGATGCTAGGAATGTAGCCAGAAAAAAAGTGATAGATTAAAAATGTGGGTCAAGGGTCTGGCTATAATGGGGGCAGCAAGCTTCAAGAGACGTGGGTCTAACTGGTCTGCACCCACTGAGCTCTTCATACATTTAGAATTACGAAGAGCAGAGAGGACTTCATGCTGTTGTATTGGTCTAAAAGAGAAGGAAGTGGTTGGGTCAGTTCCCAGCAGGGCCGGAGTGGGGCCACTTTTCAGCCCGGGAATTTCAGGCCCAAGACCGGCCCACTTTTTCCATGGTAGTGGAAATTGGATAAATGAAGCAACAGTTCAGCTTACTATCCTGTTATTTTTTTTATTATTAATACCATGGTTCAACAAATAATGTAAAGATTAAATAATAATCCACTTAAACTGAGAAGTTAACAAAAAATATTCCACTATTCCACAAGGATAGGTTGATAAATTAACAAAAGCAGAAATAACTAAATAAAGCATTTGAAACGTATCCCACTCTTCAATAAAGAGGCATATTGAACTAATGTTTACAGTTCAACTCACAGTACAGTATACCATAGTTACATTGCGAATAGCACCAACAGCATCTATAGCATCAGTAACCGCCTAAGCAGTGCACTGGGTTCAGCCACTTTATCTATAACTGTGTCGTTGCTTATAGACATGAGGATTTCCTTCTCTATGCACATTAACATGAAAGCCTCCAAGTTGTCCTGACTCAATGAGCTTCGTATCCTATTCTTCACAAATTTGAAGGTTGAGAAGCTTCTCTCACATGCAACCTGTGTGATGGACAAAGTCAACAGAAACGTATATGCTAACCCAATGACATAATAAGCATCTGTAAGGAGGAGGTTGTACCGTGAGAGTATTAAATGGACACAAATGGCACAGTTTTTGGGTGATATTTTAATTCAATTTCATATTTTGCTTGCGAATAGGTTGACAACGCTACAACGATATTAACCAACGCTACAACGTTAGCCGAATAGTTACGTTGCTAATCATTAGGCCTATGTCTCTCTTTACCAGTTGCCACTTGTGTTTGTCCTCTTGAAAAATAAATCGGTAAGCTTGGCACATTTAGCAGCATCCTCCTCCAATGCCTTTCTTTTTTTTAACCTGGCTTTTTCAGCCCCTCCTGGCCTCTTCCTCCCATCCATCCTCCCTGACGCGTATCGTTGCGGTAGGGCCGGCCCAGCGGTAGCCTATCTGAGAAAACTTTTTGGAAAAGACGGGCTATGGACCCAACCATCTCTCTTTGGGAAGGGAGAACTTCCTCGCATGGTACAACCTATGCAGAGGCTGCGGTGTCAGAATGCGGAACGTGTGTAGCCTACTTTAAGAGAAGATGGACTAACGTGACAAATGTCAAATAATAAAATTCTCGACCGGCCCAGAATCGAAGCGGCCCACCGGGAACTCTCCCGATTACCCACCCCGGGCCTGGTTCCCAGTGACCTGGCATCATCAGTGAAGTTATCTAGCACTCCATCCGGTACATCAGGGAAATTAGAAAGGTCAAACAAAGTGCCGCATTGGATAAAATGATTATTGAAAGCATTACAAACTTCCTTAGGATCATTAATTGCTTTATCTTCCAGCATGATCTGCTGGGGTAGTGTAGGCAAACATAGAACTATATCGACATACGGCCTGTCAATTAAAAAAATGACTTGCGGAGACAGATGACGAGCAGAAATGGAGAAACCAAATGGTTTCCCAGTGTGACAGGACGACAGGGGAAGCAGGGTGAGTGGGACAGATGTACATAATTAGAGACAAGAGAAGGAGAAGAAAACAGGAAAAAGTGCAGGGCGCACACGCATAGTCTGCCACTCTTTGACACAAACCTGATCTGAAGGCTACCACATGAAATAAAAATTATGAATGAATGATGAATTGAATGAACGAACTCTGAACACTAGTGTTATTTTCTTCAGTATTGAAATATAGTTTTAATACACACAAAAAACTGCCCATACACAGTAACTCTCATTTGTTCGTCGTAATAACATAATTTCATAATTTGCATTAAAGCAGCATAAGTATGTACAGTCAATCAAAGTATGAATGCGACATCATACAGAACTTTTAGTGCTGTTCTATACAGAAAAGTTGCTGCTCTGACATGTTATATTAGGTTTATACGTAAGATGAACGTTACGTATGATTACGTTTCCTTTGGCCAACTCAGGTGTGATATTTGCTTTGGCAGTAGGTTAGGGTTGTAGCACTTGCGTTGACAGAAATAACGCACAGCTGGCACAGCTGCCTAGAGAGAGAGGCTGGCATCGCTGGACGAGGGTCACAATGCCCATATGGCAACCGATTAGCTATCTCTGCCACACATTTGCCCCAGGCCCAGCAGAGAGGCATGTACGTTTAATTTAATATAATACTATATTAATCCCAACTGATTTGCCATCTCTGTCAAACATTTGCCCCAGCAGAGAGGCACCCTAATCCCTACTTGTGCCTTAACACTGTTGGGCATGAAATGTGTTTGGAATTTTTTTTCTCAGTAAATGGACTGACTGCAACAAAAGAAAGCTAGTGCATTTCAGAGGTGTTAGATATCCCTCATTACCCACTGTGTGTGCAGTATATCGGATTGAAATTGACATAATACAAATAAATGTGTGTTTGTTAATTGCCTATCCTGCGAGAGGGGTGTGTCAGTCTGGAGTTCAGAGCAGCCCGTAAATTGATAGCAGTGACTCCGGGGAAAAGTTTGACATTCCCTTAATGATCTGCTCGCTCACTTAAACACACAATGCCACCTTGAAAAGACACTCTGGGCCAATGAGATCTCTGATTCACTCTCCCCCTTTGACATCAATATCCCCTGGACTGGTCACAGCCCTGGGGCACATGGCAGTGGACCCTGGCATGGATTTGGCTCTGATCTGGCACGTATCCGACCCAGGTCTGGCACAGACCAGGGCCTAACTCGTTATAGCATCAGCTGACTCATGAGGCCTCATCTGTCCCTTAAGACTTCCTCACTTCAGTGAGACTCTAAATAGCTGGTCTCCTACAGAAGGCTTTCTGGATGGAAGACATGGTTCAATGACTTAACATGACAAATGGGTTTAAATATTTTCATGGTTTACGTGAACCTCTAACAAGTGAGGTTACAGACGCATATTTACCTGCATGTTTTCTGGGGGAGTGTGATGGCTAGCCGCTGGTTCAACTAAGTAATATTTGTGTAATGACTGAACAGGTCCACCGAATGAGCTACTTGAATGAATAAACAAATTGGGTCCAGTGACTGACCGACCAACCAGTCCCCTTGTGAAGA
>NC_045166.1:15806532-15819032 GCF_900700415.2 Clupea harengus
TTGCCATGGATTGGGTATGCATAGTTACAAAGGCCATGCCCAGGGTGTGCTGTGGAACTTCCTGCTTCTGTTTTTTCACTGCCTCTTGCAGAACAGCCCCCTGGGAACTGTAGTACTCTAAAGCATCTACCTAAAAAAACAGACGCATGCACATATGAGGGCTTGTGAGGTCAAGTGAGGTGAGTAAAAATGACTTTCAACCACCACCGCAATGCATGAGTAGTCAGTTTATGAATGACACACACACACCACACACACACACACACACACACACACACACACACACAGTATGGACATCTGTATGCCTTAACCCTTAGTGCTCCCTTACCTCTTGGCAGGCCCGACACTGGCAGGACGGGCAGCAGAAGTACCAACACAGGTGCGGGTTCATGACCTCACGCTTGCCCTGCCGCTCCAGAACCCTTTGGTAGTACTGCAGGTTTTTCTCCACCCGTTTCCTAGGAAATTCGTCATGGCAACATCAGAGGAATCTCTTAGCAGAACACTAGGTAACAGAATCACTCAGTTGCATGCTGGATAATGTAGTACCTTTCTTTGTCCAGTTGCATTAGTTTAGCCACATCGTAGCAGAGGCGAACATCAGTCACCTGACAGGAGGGATACGCCTCCCTACAGACACACACACACACACACACACACACACACACACACACACACACACACACACACACACACACACACACACACACACAAGGAGAGGTCAGTCAGAAACCACATGATCATTACAGACAAGCACCATAGGGTATGTCAGTCCACTCTCTTTACACACAAACACACATACATGCATACGCACACACGAATGTCAGTCTGAGGATATGATATGTGTAATGACAATCACTACACACTGTTTGTATGTGTGTGTATATATACTGCGTGTGTAAGTATACTGACGTGAAATGTGCTTTGATAGCTTCGTCACTGGCATTTTTGGGGACAGAGCAGACGAACAGTGTACTTCTGGCCTGAAAAGTGATAACCAACAGAGAGAACCACACCAATAAACACAAGAACAGCAACATCAACATTAATACAGAAATAACAGTGTGCTTCTGGCCTAAAAAGTGATCCCGACATAAAGAACCACACCAAACAACACAGTGCATGTGTCTGTTTGACTGTGAAAGTGTGTGTGTGTGTGTGTGTGTGAGAGAGAGAGAAAGAGGGAGAGAGAGGAAGAGTGTGAGTGTCTATGTGTGTGTGTGTGAGTGTGTGTCTATGTGTGTGTGTGTGTGTGTGTGTGTGTGTGTGATAGGTGAAAATTCACCCTAGTCACCTCAGGACTCCGGAGCTGCATATAATTATATTTATTAGACAAACAACAATTGCAATCGGGCTCACTCCCAGGCTGGAGTCCCAGCACAAGGCTGAAAGTGAAGCAATGATAAACACATCGCACAAGGTTTATATAGACAGAAGTTCAGCAGGGAAAACCACGTGGTGGATTTCTCACGTCCGAGCCAAGGATGGAAGTTTTGCAAGGTCGGAAGAAGCACAGTTCGAACCTTCTTATCACCTCTGGTCTAAACATGCTCTTGTACATATGCAGACTAAGTGGCACCTAATATTCTAAGTTACACACTCGCAGAAAAGCCATTTCATAAGCACGTGGTTCATACAAGGAATATATTAATACAAGGCACTTGATTCATATATTCTTAAGTCATTAACAGTGCTTGGAAATTATCTCCATATGTGTGTGTGTGTGGTGTGTGAGTGAGTGAGTGAGTGAGTGAGTGAGTGAGTGAGTGAGTGAGTATATACTTCTTCTCTTTGTGTGCCCTTCATCTGAGCGGTATGGTGTCTCAGCAGCGCCACCGTCAGGCCAAGATAAAGTACTGCCATAACTGTATGTAGCCACAGCACTTTATCTCTGCAGACACAGACACAAACACACACACCCACACACACACACACACACACACACACACACACACACACACCTAAGGTCATTGCTCTAGAAACAAAATGATTTACATACACCTAATATCTACCCAGTCAATAGACAGTGTGCAGGTGAAGGTCCACACACTTACCCTTCTTTCAGATTCCCAATGGTGGTTCTCCCAAAATTGTATGGATCATTTCCTGTAAAACAGCACACACACACACACACACACACACACACACACACACACACACACACACACACACACACACACACACACACACACACACACACACACACACACACACACACACACACACACACACACAATTTACAGGGATACACACATATACACAAACATGCACACATTGTATATTGTATACAAATATGCTACTGGAACACAGGCAACACAAACACACACACACACACACACACACACACACACACACACACACACACACACACACAAACAGCCCCTTTGATGTAGACTGAAGACCTACTTGACTAGATAACTGTCAAGCAAATGACTCATTTAAAAGAGTTTACATTTGAAACGAGTACAGCTGTTTAAGTAGTGTGAGGCATCATCAAATGTTAGAGCTGTTAGTGTCCTTAACGTACCCAGCAGGTCCCCAGACAGGTTGATAGGCAGGATGACACACACAGACATCACACACACAAACAGCAGCAGCACGATCAGGTGACGTTGGAATGAGAGGTAGTGAACGGCATCCACTCCACAGCGCTCTTTCACCATCACCATACTACACACAAACACACACAGACACACACGCGCACACACACACACGCCAAAAAACCCCACATTTGAATATTGTCCATTACGGAGATAACATGCATATATGTAAAGGCCTGAGATATGTTATACATCAACTTACTCCATTCTAATGATATAAGGGAGCCAGGAAAACAGATCCTGCAGGAAACACACAAACACACACACACACACACACACACAATAATAATCAACATCGCTGCCATTAGCAAAGCCACAACCATCATCAGCATCAGTACCGACGCCCCATCATTCTGACATTCCTCATTGAGTGTGTGTGTGTGTAAGAGATGATGATGATGACGGTTTTATTGTGGTGATGATCATGGGGTATTATAATGTAATGTAATAATATCACAGGGTAATGTGCCAGAGATTACGGCGGTAGTGATGAGGTAATGATGAAAGGGTTAGTGATGGTGATGTTGGTGATGATGATGTCATACTTTCTCGTGTTCAGGCTCCTCTCCTTTGGAGATGACGGACATGCGGCCATAACGCCGATGAGAATCAAACCTGTCGAGACACACACAAGGTTAGCACACACACACACACACACACACACGCACACACACACAAGCCGACGCACACGCACGCACGCGCACAAACACACAAACTGGAGTCACTGGGGCCCACTGGAGGAAGTATAGTCTTATCTTTACATGTGTGTTGGTGTTTTGAAGACTAGCTATATAAAGCCCTAAAGCAGAACTAAAAGAGAGCACTTCACGTCCTAACTGGCACTTCGACTAGTGCGTAACTTGCCATTACAGCAGTTACATTTCTGCACTTCTTTTTATTTTTTATTTAATTTTGTTATATTTCTTATGTAAAGTAGTATTTATTGTTACACCAGGTTCTATTGCTCGTAGCTTGACTATTCCCTCCCTTGTACGTCGCTTTGGACAAAAGCGTCTCCTAAATGACTAAATGTAAATGTAAGAGGATATTTCAGTGTGGTTATTACCGGCTTGTCATTTGCTGATCATGAGACTGCCTGCAGCCACATTGTGAACACATGGCTGGATTCCCCTTCCGCGGTTTGGGGATATACTTGGTTTTTGGCACGTTTTGGTTATGGAACCTGAGCTGTGTGCTTGGGTTGTTTGTTGTCGTGGAGACACTGCTGGAGTTTGCCCACGGCCTTAGAGGAAAGCTAGACTACCGTGTCCACTGCACACACATACACACCAGAGTCCACTTCTCTATAGCAGCAGAGGTCCACTGGCAGAAGTCTCACTCACTCATTCTCTCACTCACTCATTCACTCACTCACTCACTCACTCACTCACACATGATGAAACGCATGTCTTAACAAACAGGAGATGTATACCCTTGGCACATGTATAATCATGCACCTATTATTTAATCAATCGTATTTATGTGAGTGCTTGAACAGCCCTGTGCTGTTGCTGTAAATGTATTTAAACGTGCATGTGTGTGTGTGTGTGTGTGTGTGTGTGCGTGTTGGGTAATGCCTCCTGTGTTGCTGTAACTTCCACTGTCTTTCTATCCTCTGTAACGGTTCTGTATACCCTTGACACAAGAGATGATGAGACACACTACTGTCCAAAGAAAGGCCATAGCTAACACACACACTGCTAGCAAGCGTGCTTTTCTAAACAACAGGTCAAAATTATGAGGATCAAGCAGTTTAGGTTTGGGATCACACACACCACACACACACACACACACACACACACACACACACACACACACACACACACACGCACACACACACACACCCTTCACTGTCGGCCACCAGTGCCAGGCGTCCGTAGTCCCACAGCTTCTTCCTGATAACTGAGAAGAGCAGCAGCAGAACCTGAAGAGGCACAACCAATCAGCTCTCACATACAGGAGGCACAACCAATCAGCTTTCCCATAGGCCTAAACAGCAGGCACAAATAAAATAAAATAGGGTACCAGGTCATATAGGCTACATTTGACGCTAACTAAGCCTTACGTTAGCTTGACCTTAACTGGACCCCTTCCAGGGCACACAAACACACACACTCTTACCAGAAACATTATAAAGTCCAGCAGGAGCACGACCGGCACCCCTCCGAACTGGACGCCCTTCAGGACAGTGCTCTGGGTGGCATTGAAACAGCTGCGGGTGTCTATATGGATGGAGCCATTCCCAAAAGGACCCATGATCACACCTAGGAAAGATGAGGGTACACTTAATACCAATTACAGATTAGGGAGAGAGGGGGGGGGGGAGAGAGAGAAAGGGAGGGAGAGAGGGGAGGGGGAGAGAGAGGGAGGGAAATAGGGAGGGGACAGACAGAGAAAGAGAGGGAGAGAGAATGAGAGAGAGGGGGGGGGAGAGGGAGAGAAGGGGGTCTGTAGCATATTTTATTGTTGAACAATTCAACAACACTGTAGGTTTTTAACCAATCTTAAGATGTAAAATTAATTAATGCTGTTTTTCCGAAATGGTGAAGTTGTGTAGACCTTGTGGTGTTCTGTTCTGTAAAGTGTGGTGTGAGTGCTATTGCTCTGAAGCACAGGGTTGTTTTATGTGAACCAATGTAATTGTTCTTCAACAGTTTTAGCACAGTGCTCTATTAAAATTGTGTTTTTTTAATGTAAAAACAGTATGACAGCGCTGTTGTCATGAAGCTGTTCTGTTACATTTTTACCAGTGTTAAACAGTACTAACAGTATCTAGCTAGTGTGGTGTAGCTGAACAGGCGCTGTTTTTGGTCTTAAAGAGTCTTGCTTCTCTAGGCTGTTTATCTCTGTACCGGTATCCCTGCCCAGTCCTGACATCAGAGTGGAGTCGGCCAGCCTGCTGATGAACTCTGGCTAACGCGCATGTTAGAGGGCCATTCCAGTTGAAGCTCATTAAACAGGTGCCAGAGATCCAGGGGACACAGGGGACTTGTAGCGCTATACGCCAGACCAAGGCCAGACTCCTACAGATATACCATACCATATCACACTGTAGGGCTACCATATGACATACCACACCGCATTAGACTGGAAATCAGGCACAGAGATTAGATTTAGGTTTAGGATCGGTTCAAATCCATTTTAAAAGTAAAAGGAAACTCTTGATGGGACAGTTATTGCCTCTCAGAATTCATTTAAATGGTTGAGACTCCTTCTAATAAGCCATCACCAGCCGTCCTCTTACATTATGCATTTCGTCTGTCAGTCTCAAAGGAATGGGGGGGGGCCGAAGGGAGAGAATCTGGAACAGGGTGTCTTTTATTCGGACTTGGTGTATTAGCCAGTTGTCTACGATGAGAGGGAAAGTTTACGGTCTGACAAAAATAGACGGAACAAACATGAACAGCCACGAGTTCGCGTCCGACACAACTCCAGACAACTTCAACACGATAACACATATCAGCACGTTCGACACTGAGGAAAACAAATAACAATGTGTCTTCAGCAATAACAAATCCGTGCTCACATTATGCTAGGAAAGCTAGGGATGTTAAACAGATATCCACACTAAACAAGAGAAGCAACAGCTGTTTCAAGGCAGCGCTGTGGGTTTGAAGCTGACGTACGAAAAACTAAAAACTACACAGCGTAATTTGGCAAGTGAGTAGGCCTACATGTACTTAAAAGAGGTTTGCTAATTTCACGATAATCAACTAAGTATTCATGATTTGAACTGAAACTGTCACGCTGTCCACTGAAATCCAACATCATGACCACTAATTTGTCTTCTATGAGTAAGCCTATTTAATGTTGACTGTCATCAGAAAAAAAAACAGTCTGCCTTACTTACCTTTAGCTAAATCCAAAGTTCAAATCTTGAGATCGTCCGACAGCGGGTCATTTCATCGCTTTGAACAGTTATCGCTTTGAATCGTTAGAGCGGGCCGAGCTGAAGGCAAGACGAAAGCCACGACACACATACATCCGCGTATGCGCACAACCCGTTAAACGCTCAGGGTATCGCCTCCTCCCAATGGACCTTCAGAGCCGAGGATTCGAAAGTGTAGCAGCGTAGGCAGCCAGGCACGCTCCAGTTCCCACAGAGCGCAGCTTATTTGGTTCCTGTCTAACTGCTTAAAACTAACACACTTGGCCGACTTCATAACGTGGCAATGACATTTAGTTTCTAATGCTCTTTATGAACCTAATGACAATCACGTATGCTTGTTATTACGTTTCCAAGAGCTTACACCCACCATGTGGTTACGGAAGGTACAACCGACTTGCCTCTGGAGAATGCATAACACACACACACACACACACAACCGGAACTCACAAGCCCCCGCCCGCCGAACCTTTTCACATATGAGCTAAATAGGCCCACTAGCCTCTCACATAAAACTTATATTAAAAGCACATAACATCACTACATCAGGGTAGAAATCGGAGTTGTAGTCCAAATTAAATTATTTACTATAATTACCTCAAAATCATGTGCTTGACGTAATTGCGGCTGTGAAAGCTAAGAATGATATCACCCTTTGACAGTCAAAACAAAGTGGCGGTGGCAGTTTTAGGCAATGACTGTGCGGTCTGTGTGGAGTGACAGTTACAGACATAGACACATACGTCTATGGTTACAGAGGTTTATCCTTCAGAATGTTCCAAAAAGTTCCGTTGATTTGAATAGGCCACCCCAACGTTCGCAGGTCCGATATGTAAGGGATAATGTATTGTCCGGAGGTCATTATCCAAAAATAAATCCCGACGGGGCGAACAGCACCTATGAAAGATGTGAATTAGAAGCACAAAACCCAATGACTGCGGTCAATATCTTTTCGCAGCGGTGAATATCAAGAAATATTCACCTGCGAACGTTGGGATGGCCCATTCAAATCAACGGTACTTTTTGGAACATTCTGATTAGGTCTATTGTTATTATATGGCAACGACAGTACGAGTATTCTGATTGGCTAATGGGTAGCCATGCCAGCCGTGTATAGGGAAATATCAGACTGAGGCTGTAACGTAGAGACCTCACTCTCGGTTAGTAAGTAGTTAATATTCACCTCTGTGAAAAGATATTGACCGCTGTTAACCGCAACGGGTTAACCGCAACGGGTTTTGTGCTTCTAATTCACATCTTTCATATCATTCCGCAAGTAGTCCGGTCATTTAACGTAGACTCACTGTACTTGAAGTCAGCAAGTAATGGGTTGCTACGCAAACACCTGAAACTTAAAAGTTATATTTGCGTGAAGAACTATTTATTTCTTTGCGGAAATCACGAACTTTGACGACTTTGCTAACACAGTCAAGAAAAGATGGCTAGCTCTGAATCGAACTTTTATCCAAATGTGTCTTTCAGCTCTTGCCAACGAGTAAAAGCTGTTCCGATAGTGATTGTCACTACCCGATCCTAGTCGCGCATGCTCAGAAACAAAGGACCGGGCGGCTCCAGAAATCTTACAGAGCGCAGTAATTTCCCTACAGACCCCCGATGGCAATGGCGGAGAGGCCATTCTCCATATTAAAAGTAATTGTAGCGGCACAATTTTTTTCAAGCTGTTATTTTAAGGTAGAATTGTTACATTATGTTACTTTAAAGGATGTATGTTGTATCTTGTACTGGCTTTCCTTTAGCACGCACCGTTGATCACTGCCTGCTTCGAGAGTGGCTTCGTCACACCTGTAGTCCAGCTGTGCTTACATGGTGTTGGCCACTAGAGGGGGATACATGTTCTTGTGCGATTCTAAATATCATGAGTATCAAGAGTATGTCTACACTACAGGATCAATGCACTGTGGCTACAAAATCAAAACGCATGATGTTTTAAATACTTCCCTTTTTATTAAAAACTTGATCACAAGGCACAAACAAAACATACAATTAATTATTTACAATTATTATGGCCTTTCACATGTCCATTGAGCTCAAAACACACAGGCCAGATTGGTGGAGATAGGCAGGCCTGCTCCAAGATGAAAAGTGCTCAAATATGTGAGTGTGATGTCTATGAGTGTGTGTTAAAGTGTATACGTTTTCAGTAAAGTGTGTATGAGTGAGGGGTGTGAGTGTGTATATGTGCATGTGTCTGTGAGTGTGTGTGTTTGTGTGTGTGTGTATATATGTGTATGTGTATGTGAGTGTGTGTTTGTTTGTGTTTGTGTATGTGTGTGTGTGTGTGTGTGTGTGTGTGTGTGTGTGTGTGTGTGTGTGTGTGTGTGTGTATGTGATGCTATGCCTTGCTCTTGCGGCAGTTTCTGAGGGCACTGGCTAGAGCGTTGAGTGCCATGTCAGCGTTGGGTTTGTTGCAGTTATATCCCATCAGCCCCACGCGTATCACCTAGCAACCAAAGGTCAAAGGGCAGAGTCACAAGGAAGCTCACTGGACTCTCAGTCACTGGCACAAATGCAACACCCCCCCACCCCTCACACACACACACATAAATAAACATGCACAAACACTGACAGACACAAATGGAAACACACACACAACATCAAACCTATCCACTACATCAACACTCACACACAAAACAGACATAAAAACAACAACACACAACAACAAACAACCGCACAACTACATTCAAAACACACACAAAAACAAACAAACACACACACACACACACACACACAATAACACACACACACACACACACACACACACACACACACACACACACACACACACACACACACTTACCATGCCCATGGATGGACCCAGACCTCCCGTCATCTCCATCTGGTGGTGCTTCATGATGTAGGCCAGCATCTCCCGCCAATCATAGCCCTCAGGGATCGCTATGGTGGTCACCGATGGCAACCTCAGCTCCTGAGGAGGAGAACACATGCACACACACACACACACAAACACTATTGTCATTGATCAAAGGAGAAAAAATATACACTCTCTCTCTCTATCTCACACACACACACGGCACACAATATTTTAGTTTAACTAACTGTTAGAGTTTCTCAAATTTCTTCAAAATCTAAGAAGGTTCACTATGCTCGATGAACTCCAAGAAATAAAACCATACACTCGCACACACACACACACACAAATAATCACTCACAAGTACACAGTCAGTCACATACTCTCCCTCTATCCCTGTTTTCTCTCTCTCTCTCACACACACACACACACACACACACAACAGACCGACCTTGTCCTTAATGAAGAGTTTGAGGCCGAGGTCCTCCAGCCCTTTCCACAGGTATTCAGCAACCTCCCGATGCTGCTGCCAAGAGCTTTCCAGACCCTACACCCCAAAGAAGCCATAACACATAAGATAAACACAGATAAACAGACACACACACACACATACACCACACACACACACACACACACACACCACACACACACACACACACACCACACACACACCCACACACACCACATACACACACACACACGAACACACAGATAAACACACACACCACACACACACACACACACACACACACACACACGAACACACGAACACACAGATAAACATACACAGAGACCATAATACACACATACACATGCAACAAACCCCTCAGAACACAATGGCAAATATAAACACAATGCTAACACACACACAGATAAACACACATACGCACAGATAAACACACATACGTACACTCACACACACACATACAAACACTCATGTTTGAGTACCTTCTCAGCCAGAATCGCAAGACTCTCCCTCAAAGCAAAGAAGCCAGATACGGGGCCTGTGTGATGATACCTGTGAACCACAACACACACACACACACACACGCACATACACACATACACATGTGCATGCCCACACACAGAGAAGTAAATATGAAGTTAGCTGAACTGTACCATGGTTACATCACACGGTTTACATGTGGGTTATGATAGCTCCTTCTATTGTGATTAAATCTGTTTGAGGAACTAAAAGGAACAGCTGGCTTCTCTTAATCATAGTTTCAATCTGTAACGGGCACTTAAAGAGGATAATATCTGCATGTGTATCATAGTTTCAATCTGTACGGCTTCCTCATGGGTTACAGCTTTGTTTCCTGTATCGTACTTCTAAGGGAAGCATCAGTATTTTTTAACCTGGGTCCGATTTTCCCATCTTTTTGGGTCCAAATATTACGGTACTAAGGACAAAAATGAATTGGTATTGAATATTGAGTTAGAACACCATATCTGGCAAACATCCGGCTCATAATGTTATTGTAAGTGTCTGACGACAAGTGTCTGACGATAGACCTGTGTCTGTTTACCTCAATAACTGTTAAGAAACTGTAGAAAATGACTGATTTCTGTGACTGTAGAAACAGCCCCTAAAGATTGGAAAAAATACAGAAGTTTCCCTTCAAACCTGTTTAGGCAATTAAAATAGATTGCAGTTATACTTGTGTAAGTGTGTGTGTGTGTGTGTGTGTGTGTGTGTGTGTGTGTGTGTGTGTGTGTGGTTAACGGGGGTGTGAAAAGGTGAAGTCCCTCCCCCTTCTCACTGTGGTTCACGGGGGAAGAAGGACTGGACTCCCCTACCAAAATGGTTGGGTCCGGATTCCCCCACCCCTGTGGAGGGGTCCAATTACCTTTTAATTGGACCAAGGTGTCCTTACTTAAGGTGCACCTCATTGTTTCATGAGAGAGAAGGACAGACTGAACATGCTAGATGGAGCTTGGACAAGGTACTAGACAAAACCTGAATGCTCAGAGGTGTACCTTATCTAGTATAGGCTTTAGTGTGTTCAGTTTGTGTTTGTATGTTTTGGGGTTTTACAAAAACCCTGTTGTAAATAAATCTAGCTATTTATTTTTATGGAAGCCACTGTCTCCTGCGTCGTGTGTTCGTGCTTGCAACCCCATTCTACCAGGCTACATCCCACATGGTGAGATGGCCGGCTCAAGCGGTCTTTCACAGGGGGTTAATCAGTCTTACATTCTGGCTGGTTTTCCATCATTGCCCCAGTAGTTGGAGAGGTGGGTCATGTCCAGCATGTAGGAGATGGGTTTGGTCTTCCTATTGAACATCTTTTCACTAGGACACACACATTAGACACACTTACAACACTGTGAATATGCAAATCACACATCTCACATGCTTTTCTAAGGGAAACACATACACACACACACATACACACACATGGGTTTTAAGGCTTTTCCATATCCACATACAAACAAACAAACAAACAACACACACACACACACAAACACACACACATGGGTTTAAGGCTTTTCCATATCCACACACAAACAAACAAACAAACAAACACACACACACACAGAAACACACACACACACACATACACACACAAACAAACACACACACACACACACACACACACTGATAGGTCTTACCAGGCTCTCTCATTGAAGGAGATGGGTGCGGTGCCAGGTGGGGCGTTCAGTGCTTTCTGTGAGCCAGTGTAGAGGATGTCAATCTCTGAGAAGGGAAAGAGGGAAAGTATGTGCTACTGCATACTACTGAGTCTGTGTGTGTGTGTGTGTGTGTGTGTGTGTGTGTGTGTGTGTTTGTGTCTGTGGGAGAAGATGAGATGATGTGTGTCAGTAGTTCTTACTCTGCTGGTCCATAAGCAGGGGAGCGGCCCCCAGTGATGCTACAGAGTCCACCAGGAACAGGCAGTTGTGTCTGAGGAGGAGAAGAACAACACACATCAATATTCCAGAACATTCCATCGGAACACCAACCAGATATATATATATACATACAGACACCATATATATTTATTATATGGCTCCTCAGAATGTTTCAAAAAGTTCCATCGATTTGAACAGGCTTCTAATGCTTCTAATTCACATCTTTAATATCATTCCGCAAGTAGTCCGGTCATTTAACGTACCGGAAAGTCTTTGTAACTTGAAGTCAGCAAGGTATGTGTTTTTACACAACACCTGAAACTTTAAA
>NC_045166.1:15826532-15896532 GCF_900700415.2 Clupea harengus
ACAATTGATGGCAACATTGAAGTGAGAGGTGATCAGAAAGGCAGAGGAGTGAGAGTAAGAGGAGGAGGAGGAGGAGGAGGAAGAGGATGAAGAGAAAGAGCAAGAAGGAGAGCCATTATCTCTGATGAGATTCGGGCCACTGTGGTCAACCCTGTGGTCAACCATGGTTTGACCATGCAGGAGGCTGGCCAGAGGGTTCAACCAAATATAAGCCGCTTCTCAGTTGCATCCATTCTCTGGACATTCAGAAGAGGGAATAGGTAAGAAGCACTACTATGACAGGAAAAGACTAGTTTGAATGCCTTATCAGGAGCATAGTATTCTTGTATTTTCCATTGTACTGTATCTGTAAAATTACGTAAACAAATACAAAGTGCAACCATTGATGACCAAGACTAATTCCTAAACATCAATACAGTGAGCCTAGCCACAGTGGACTGTGTTCTAAGGCGGAACACCTTGAGAATAAAGCAGGTGTACAGGGTGCCTTTTGTCAGAAACTCCGACAGTCAAACAGTTATGCTATGACTATGTGCAAGTAAGTCATATACATTTCCACAACTGATTGCGTCCTATCAGCACTGACACATTACTGTACTGTATTGCAATCCAATCCAATGTTACAGTTTTTCTCGATTGCTTACACACATGAAGCATGCCTCGTTTTCTCAAAACTCTAAACACAAATCCCTAAACCACTCACACAAAATGCAACAACATTCATAACACTGTGTAGGTCTATTTCTGATAGCACATTGTCAATATTGTCTTGAGCTAGAACAGGATGCAGTAGTTTTTTGTCCTTTTTTATTTTACATTTTTCTTTCTTTTTTTTGTTGACTGTACTGGCCTATATCCTATTGTTTGTTCTGTGCAAATCATTTACACATTCATTTGTGTTTGCTGTGATGTATAGGCTACAGCACTTTTGGAAAAAATAAAGAAATATTTTAGTTGTTACTGTATATTTGTGTGTTGTTTTATATTTGCGTAAAAACATTATACAGTTATATTTTACTACAGGAGTAAGCGTATAGTAACATAATGTTCCTGATAAGGCCTTCATACTGGTGTTTTCCCATTTCATAGTAGTGTTTTCCATTGAGCACATCAGTGTTCAATCGATGCTTAGAATGTCTACTCATATAATGGGCTGTGTTTGTCATTAGAAAACAAAGTACCCTTTTGAGGTGACATAACACTGTTTTGAAAGCAAAGTTGCCTTTTGCAGGATGTATAAAGGGTTTTGCATTTTGTGTGAGTGGTTTTGGGATTTGTGTTTAGAGTTTTGAGGAAACGAGGCATGCTTTCAAAAAATGTGTGTTAGCAATTGAGAAAAACTGTAAGTTAGCTGATTAACTCATACAGCAATCCATTTTTGTCCACTAGATGGCAGCACACAACACTAATATTTCCCCTCTTGCTACATAGCTAGAGTTGCAAGTTACAGGTGGAAAGCTACGGAAGAAAGTTGCATCCAGGAGCCTTCATAAGCAAACGTGATGTGGCTCCACATTAAATGACCCCACTTTTTCATTATCCACATGTCTCAAATGTTGTATGATGTAACATAGCTTAACAGGACACATGATATGTCCATTAACAACATAAAGAAGGGGGCAACATATAAGTCAAAACCAACAATATTTATTGACTGATCTTGAAAGTATTGGCTTACAAAAGCAAAATAAGTCATCAAATAATAATAAAAAATAATTCAGTGTTAGTGCAAGAAGCGAACATTCACACTGTGAAACCTATGAAAAGTGACAGGGGTATATAGAAATACAGCCCGCGTTAGCCACTTCACAGTCTATATGCCTTGGTCGAAGCTGTATGACGTTGAGGTTGCAGACATATTGCACTGTCTAAAAATGACTACATGCAAACCTTGTCTGTATTGGTGGCCTACAATTCCATACATTATTCCATATAGTTTGCATGTTCTCCCCGTGTTCACAAGGGGTTTCCTGTACTACGAACCCCAACAGAAAAACATGCAAAAAGAACAGAACACATGTCCATCCCTGACCAAAGATGGACCGTTCACTTGACTTGGTCCCCGGGCGCTTACAAGCTGCCCACTACTCCTGGGGGGTCCTGGAGGAGGGACAGTCCAGGATGGGAAAAGGCAGAAGATAAATTCACCGTGACCTCAGGCCTGCGTGTTCGTTCGTGTGTGTGTGTGTGTGTGTGTGTGTGTGTGTGTCCTGTGTTGCCTCCATATATTCACGTGTGTGTTCCAGTGTGTCGTGTGTGCCAATAAAACCTGACAATTATTATTATTATTATATATCATTATTAGGGTTCCTCCGTCAGGAGGAAACCTATTGTTATTGTAGGTATTCTTATTATTATTCTTGTGCCATTGGAGTCAATGGCAGCCACTAGAACCGTATGGTAACTTTTTCTGAAATTTAGCACACTCATTAAGGACAGTCCCTACTTTACTCACACCAAGTTTCATGTCTCCCACTAGACCACACTAGCGCCACCAACGGGTCAAAATTGGACTTTTGTTAACACTGTAACTTTTGAACCGTTTGACCGACACCCTGTGGCGTCAATTTCCGGTTATATAGATTTTCCGCTATTTCCGGTTTTATCAAAAACCTTTGAAAGGCATCACCTCCTACAATTTTTGTCAAATCTTCTTCAAAATCACCAGAGATGATCTTCGGACCAAGCCTCACAAAATTTATGCAACAGAATTTTGATCCTCACAACCGTTTGTCCGGTACAGCCACTGAAATTCAGCAGAAAAGCCGCCAAACAGCAAATCTTTCAGATATCAACACCAAACTTGGTGTTTCCATGTGCAAAGGCAACTTCATATCTTCAAAAATGATTGATATAAAGCAAATTGCATTAATCGCTAACGCTAAAAGAATGCTTTACACATTTTTCATTCAAAAGTGATACTCTGATTCAATCACAAGTTCATATGAAGACACTTGAGAATGTTTACTACACAAATCTGAAAAAAAGTTGACTAAGATGAAAAGTAGATTTTTGGTGAATATTTGAAACATGCATGCTTGGCTAATTGCTAGCACAATTTCCAATGTAATCTCTCCCTCTCTCCTCCTTCGCTCCCGTGCCAATTCTCACAGACACAAACTTTCCTCTGACACAGCAAAAGCTTGGCAATACGCACACACACCATTTCATGACATTGTGGCCTGACCAAGGCCCCGCTCTCTCCTTAGCTTGAAGCCAAGGCCCTTGTGGATCTTGACAGTATTGCATTTCAAATTGAATATCCCATTGGTAAGTCTGCAGCATGGATTTTTCTATACAGTGACAAATTGTGCAGAATATACATTTTTCCCTGGTTCGCAATCTTTGGAGGAACCCGCCATTGCTGCCTGCAGCTATATTTAGTGTAGTTATTCTTACCAGGTACAGTCACCCAGTCAGCCCCAACAAGTTTAAAGATGAGATTTGCTCTGTTGGCTCCCCAGACTCCTGCAGGTCCTACGGTGACATGCTTCAGTTTGCCTGGCAACTGTGTCCATGACGATCCAAACCTTGTGAAGATGCTGTCGTTTTTGTTGACCCCGAACACTTGTCCAACACCTACATCAATCTGCACCAGGCCACCAGGGATATGCGTACAGCTATACGCTGCAAGACAAACAAAAACACTTAAATGCGGTGGTGGGTTGTCAGATGTAGTCAGACAGAGCAGGGGAAGATGGAAAACATGCAATGGATTGAGTAACAGTCAGACGAACTTACCCACACATGAAGTCGGCAACAGACAGTGCAGAGCAAAGAGAAGTGTTGCGATAAGGAGAGGCATGGCTCACTCAGCGACTTTAACTGACAAGTAAGTCTCTTGGAGGACAGGTTCATGAGCAGGTTTTTAATCATTCCCCAAGCACAAGCTTCCTGTTTCTGGAATGAGGATGGGAAGATAATATGTGGCAACTTCCCAGCTGTCCCAGTCACACCCAGTCAGAAGCATTTTGAGGAAATTATTATTCATTTGTAGATAATTTAGAGGGTGTTAAAAATTATTCGAATGGACTGAAAGGTAACAGGTAAACAAGACGTGTGAAAAGTGTGTGTGTACGTGTGTGCGTGTGCGCATGCATGTATGCATGTGTGTGTGTAGGAGTGAAACAAAACAAGCCCCTCTCTTTCTTATTTAAGAACAAATAGTATACAGTTTTGTCTTGCGGGGACCACAACTTTGTCGGAAGTTGGGAAAAGTTTAATCCTAAGCAAATGAATAAGGAGCTAATTTAGTCGTCGTCTCTTGAAGGTTTGAACATTCTGGGACTATGGCGTTGTTCAGACATCTTTGTGTTCTATGGACTAGTCACTTACCACGCTGGAGTTACTTTTTGGTCTTGCCTGTGTTTGGTGGGACATGTTCTTGGTTTTATCTTTTTGTTTTTTAACCGTTAGCTGCTTGAGCTGATCTTGACTTGTTTTGTGTCCCTGAAATTATCTGCCCTGTTTTTCCCCTGAGATGCCTTTTCTTTTTGTCTTGATCTTCTGAGCGTTGGATATATTCTTGATTTTGAAAAGAATTTCACACTATATAAGTGCACTACACACTGGGTAAGCGGCCTGGGTTCCATCTCTGACCCAAGTCTGACAGTGTCAGTCCTGTAAGGTGTAGTAGTGCACATAACTGGATACTGTGCAGATGTAACGCATAGTGGTCACATTTAATCAATACCCTCATATTTACGTTCATGCGATTGGCTGAAATTTTAAGAGACATCTGATAGGCTGCAGAGATTGTCCTTTTGAAAAAGAAATGCATGTGTGAATCAAGTGACATTCATGTGTGCTCAAGGAAATACATTTGAGACAAAAAGATAAAAAATCTAGCAGATGACAGTGTAATATTAGGCTAGTGCAAAACTTCATTGTCAGGATCTTGTCAATGTTAGGTGTGTGTTTCTTTCCTCATCCGACTGCAACTTGAACCTCAATAGATAAAAACACCTTTTTCAGGAGTGTGGGAATGGAATTTTAGTAGTGCTGCAATCCTACATTCAGTGCATTTGCTGGGGTCTGGATAAACCCTGTTTGGGATGACGCTAAGGTTTATGGGAAGTGAGTGGCTTGTTGGAGTTAAAGTATAGCTAGCAAATGAAAATAACTGCACTTAATAGGGACATGAGACATACTTCCTCGCCTCTCAAGACAGGCCTGTGTCCTCAACTCACCTAGTAGAAGAACTGGTAGAGTGAGGTGCTCATAACACCAAGATGATGGCCTTGATAGCTAGGGAGTTCACACATACTAATATAGATGGAGATCTACTGTACTATGTGTCATTTTGGATACAAATGTCAATTAACTGAATAAATGTAAATACATCAATCAATAAACACTTGGAATTTCTCTGACCTCTTCCTGGTCCCTGTCCCACTTTCAATTATTAATACATTACTTGTCTATAGTGCAGATCAATGTGTGGTGTTTTTGATACAGTTTGACACTTTAGAGGGTCCTAAAATGGAAACCCAATTGTTGAGGTTTGTAACATGTTGACTCTTAATTCCCTTTCCAGACTAGATGTAAAACGTTTAATTTTATAATAGTGAAGTTACTCTTGTAAGTATTTGTATAGCGTGCACACAGTACTGCTTACTGCTAAGTATGCTGAAGCCCATATCCCAGTGAGTTACACTGTGGACTTTTAAGACGGCTTTATTCTTTCTCACACCTCACAGCTTTTGTTACAGTGTTGTATTGCATTTGTAAGATGATTTCTTTATCATGTTTTATTTGAATGGTCTCAGTCTGAGTGGTACATTGGTCTCAGTCCTGCAGCTGAATAGATCAGTTTCAACATAGATCTCTGAAACATGGGAATTCTGGTCTCTGTGGGCTGCAGGTAACCCCCCTCAGGAGGTGACATATCCCTCCATTTGTCTGCGTAATCCCTATCAGTAAACATGATGAATTATTATACCAGATGTAGGACTAAATTAACTGGGTATTTAAGGGGAAGATAGTCAAAGGACTTGGAGTATTCTGTAGCCAGAGACTCCTACACTCTATGTGTGTGTAGCCACTCCACTCCAATCTACTCCACTCCCTCCTCTCTCTCTCTCTCTACTCTCTTCCTTTCTCTCTCTCTCTCTCTCTCTCTCTCTCCACTCCACTCCCTCCTCTCTCTCTCTCTCTACTCTCCTCCCTCCCTCTCCCTCTACTCTGAGTGCATAAGCATGAGAGTGGCGGCGTTTCTGAGCGGGTTTTGATCTACTCTTTTTCCTTTTCTCTCCAGTTTAACGTAGGTTATCTAGGTTGTGCCATATATATAAATCTTTATTATATATATATATATATATAAATCTTTATTTCAGACGCCAAGTTCCATATAAAATAACAGACATACAACTATAAAAAAGAGAGAAAAACAAGAAGATACGACATACATAATACAGTTCATTAAAAAGTATGAAGAGCCAATGTCGTCTTAATGTCGAAGTAAATCGATAGCAGCTCTTTAGAGGGTTGACCAGAGCCTCTACTATAAAGTTCTCAGATTTGTCCAGTCGACACATGAAACCATACATCAATTGTGTCAAGAGCGCCTCACAGGTTGGTACGTGCTTAGACACAAACAACTGACTAGCACTATGCCACCTAGGCACATGAAGCAGCAATCTAAAAGCATCATTGTAAGCTACTTTCAGTCTCTGTATACTCCTTTTCCTGTATTTAGACCACAACTGAGCAGTGTACAATGGTGTTATGTAGGTTCTAAACAGGGAACATTTAACTGAGTCTGAGCACATAGAAAACTTCCTTAATAACATATTGGCCTGAGAATATATTTTACAGCGCTGTCGATATATATCGTTGTCATCTGTCCAATCATCAGAAATGACATGGCCCAGATATTTTATTTCCTCACAAACACCAAGGGGACTGCCAGATAAATAAAAGGTAGGGAAGGTAGAACAGTTTGTTTGTTTGTAGCTTGTTGGTGTTTATTACGCTGACTTTTCTCAACGTTGAACTCCATAATGGGGGCCAATGTGGGCGGAGTATAGTAGCTAGTAGCTTTAGGGCCAGTATCATAATAATCCTGTTTTACAAATATGAGTTTTTTTCTCTATTTTTTCTCTCAAAACATTGTCTATTTCTCCTTTAATGACATTTAATGTCTTTCAGAAGGTTTTTGTCCAAAGCAACTTACTTAACATTTTAAAGAATATTAACAACAGTGACAAATTCAGCATTATGCACAATGCAAGCGGTTGTCCCCAACAACAGCCCAACACACACACACACAACCAACCCAGACAGTTACAGATGGGTTTGTGTATGTGCGGAACTGCTGGTTGTGTGTTATGGTGTGTGTATGCCTCCATCTTGTGGCTCAATATGAGAACGGCAGCCCTCACAGAGGTTCCTGCCTCACCCCTTCCATCTCTCTCCGTACTCTCCTCTCTCTCTCCATCTCTCTACCTACTCTCAATCTCTCTCTCTCTTTCTCTCTACTCTCCTCCCTCTTCTCTCTCCATCTCTCTCACTACTCTACTCCCTCTCTCTCTCTTCAACTCTCTCTCTCTCCATCTGTCTCTCTACTCTCCTCCCTACTCTCTCTCCACTCCCTCCTGTCTCTCTACTCTCCTCCCTCTACTCTAGCTCTCTTTCTCTCTGAGTGCATGTGCAAAGTGTCTGAGTGCGTGAGCGTGAGAGTGGCAGCGTTTCTCAGTGAGTTTTGATTGATCTCCTCTTTGTTCTTTTCTTTCCAGTTTAACGTAGGTTATCTAGGTTGTGCCATATAATAGTTTCTTTGTTTGTAGCTTGTTGGCGTTTATTACGCTGACTTGTGTCAACGTTGAACTCCATAATGGGGGCAGATGGGGGCGGAGTACGAGATACTGGATGTTTCGGTTAAAAACCGGCATGCATGGTTGATCATCCTCGCTTGAATCTGTGTGCTTGAATATGTTCTCACTAAAGAATGCATTCTATAGAGCAGACTATATGCCTGAGGGAATCAAGCAGTAAGGTTTTTTTGTGCATTATGCGTCGTTATGCGTCGTCAGTCATTTCTGTAATACAAATATGACAGAGGGAACAGTAATTTATTGTATTTTCTTCCATAGTCTTACTTTTCTTACTGTTCATCTTACACGTGTCAATTGCTAACCTGTTACATATGCAACACTGAAAGCACACAAAACTGTTTCTATAGACTTTTATTGTCAGAAATATTGCCATATCGAATGCCACAGAGCTTTTTAAACATAGTTATTCAATATACCAGCTAGTACGTAAGAGCTGATTGTCTATAGGTAATAATTCTCGTTGTCTACCAATTTTTACCATTCTCCCGGTACACTTACTCTAAGGGTGGGGAGTTAACACCTTTTATAAGTTTTTGTCTAGGCTGTTCCACCTTTGGGGGTGCCTTTCGGTCGAGGAGTTCTTTCTCACTAGAAACCTTATTCAGATCTCAACTGCCCACATGCACCCACTCTGTCCTCTCAGAGAGACTCAACCAGGCGGACAACCTGCAGGCTTTCGCCTTGAGCCGATCAAGCTTCTACCTGGGAATCTATCCGTATCAAGGCCGTACCGGGAGCAGGTTCCTGGTGGAAGACACAAGTCCTCTCTTTTACCAGTACCCACTTCTCCCTAGGGTTCAATGCAGGCAACCGAAACCTATTCTATCATGCAGTCATGACACTCACTCTTATCTCACTCAGCGTTAGTCCACCCTCACACAAATACATCACACAATCATCAGTTTTACACCACCAAACAGTGCTCTAACTCTCCACTAATTATATGTGTGTTTTAAATGACCTAACTTCAGCTTTTCCTATGATTCGTCTTTCTGTTAGAATGCCATAAATGCCCAAACTACTCCTTTACTGAACATAAAACACCCTCTAGTCTGACAGGTTATGATTTAAATTCAACAGTTTTACATACACACCTCCACACCAGCTCTCAAATAACTGTATGACACACCCAGGGTTAGACAAAGGCGTTCAGGGTTATACTTTATTTTAGTCCAAACTCTGCCAGTGACTCTTTTTAATTTTTTATTATTTAACCAACTCAGGCAGTCCCTTTATTCAATATCCAATAATTCATTTAGGTTCTTTTGGATGGGGAGCCCTAATATTACCTTTGACCTTTGACCTGGGCAGAGACCTGCACTCAGATACATTTAGAATTTGCAGTTTCGAGTTTTGTAGGCCTGTGTTCTAAAGTGCAGGCTGTGGTCCCCCAGATCTCCGGTCCTGCCTCCTCCTCCTGGACTATGGCTCGCTAAATGTCGTGGCTGATTTGTAGTTTTGTGGTAAAGTAAACTCTTTCCAGATCTGAATAAAACTCTTGGTTCTTGGTCGTTCAGGAAAAATCTTCAAAAAACTTCAAAAGTCAGGCAGAGTGTGAAGCAAAAAAGGTTTATTTTGCCAGTACCAGCTGCACAAGCCTGAGCAAATCTCAAGACAATATACATCTATATGTATACACTAATTTTACGATGTTTTGCATTCTCTTCTTATACATCTGAAGGATCCCGCTTGTCCCCGATATACCTCCCAATACATTTCACACTTCAGTACTTTTGCTATACTTGATACACATTTAAACATAGAGTGCACATAATCTAATTCATTTGAATAGTGTCAATAATGTTTTGTATTTTCGTAGTTTGTCAGACTGTCATGGTGGTTATATTGATACAGTATACTGACAACTGTTGTTTAAAATCTGCACAATAGATGTGTTTTTCCAAAGGAACCAAACTGGATAATATAACAGACGGACAGGAAGATTATGATTGTTCTAATTACGGGTGTGTTAGAAGATTCGGAAAATCATTAAGTGGTGCGTAATTGATTAAGTAATTAAGCTGCAGGGTTTGACCAGCAGGGCTGCCTCTGTGGAAGAGCAGTGCTCAGTGCTCAGTGCAGTCGTAGATGGCATCATTCTTCAGGATGAGCCAGAGATGGCCCAGATCGTAGGACACATGTTTCACCTGTCCACTGTAGAGAGGAATGAGGGTCCAGCCGGTACCTTCAGGTTTACAGGCAGACGTGGAATCCCTGCAATGGGGACATTTCACTTCTAGTCATGAAGGAATAATTTACAGTTGAGAGAAAATGTATCACTATTATGAAATTATGAAAAAAATACTTTGTGGCTTGGAAAACAGGCAAAGGTGCATATCCCATACTGAAGAGCTTGTGAAGACAAACCTGCGGAACACATCTCCTATAGAACTCACTCCGTAGACTGACCCGTCACTTCCCACCTCGATCATAGACAGGCCTCCTGGAACTTCCTGCCAGTGACCGTCCCCCTCACAATTAAAGGAGTTCACCCCCTAGAGGACCCAACAAAGGCTGATAAGCAAAATCAATTCATTTATTGATTAGTAATTATTCCACAGACAGCTCAGCACAGCCCAGCCTTACCTTCCTCACAAAGATTGTATCACCACTGCTAACACCCCAGCAGCTATAAGGACCACAGGTGTAGTACTTCAGGCCGCCAGGAATTTGGCGCCAGTTCAAAGCACTATTACTTCCACTGTAGCCAACTGTGTTCTCCTTTGGAAGACATAAGGGGGCATCGACGTGATTGGCTCCTGCCACAAACTGGTCTCCACCAGCATCAATCTGCTTCAAGTTCCCTGATCCAGAACAAAAACATTAACTTATGATCCCATATGGAAAAGGTCTGTAAAAAACATATAGGAATTACACTTGTCATGTACAACACTGGCACAACACATCTGTGGGGAAGAGCTTGCACATACATTTCACACAGAAATGGTAAAAGGTCCTTTGACGTTTTTTTCTGTTACCGAATCTGAAAGGGTCCATAATTCTGTGTGTTAACACACTGTTATTATATGTACTATATCAAAATGAACATATGAATTTTACAATCTTTCCCCATTTCAAAGTCAAAGTCAAAGTAGCTTAATTGTCAATTACTTCACATGTCAGGACATACAAAGGAATCGATAGGACGTTTCCCACTCTCCCACGGTGAAACATATAAAGTGCACAGGCACAAAAGATAAGACAAGACATTTCCTAATACTAAGTAAAACATACAGATACACGTACAGCAGCATACGTTTTCTTTAAAGTGAGGTTATGGTAGTGCAAAAAAGGCAATTTGGTAATAGCAGCAAAAAACATCCTGTAAGATGTATTTGTTACATTAGCAGTGCAAGTAGAACAGTAAGTGGTTATGGTAAACGTAAGTAATAAAAGTGCAAGAGACAGTTTTGTTGCAGAGTTCTGAGTAATTTTAGGGGGGGATTTCAGTCTCCTGTCAGACTGGCGGATATGGCTGGGGGGAGTGAGGGGAGAGAATTTAGCTTCCTGACAGCTTGGTGTATGAAGCTTTTTCTGAGTCTGGTGGTGCGGCAACGGAGGCTCCTATACCTTCTTCCAGAGTGTAGGAGGCTGAACAGACTGTGTGCGGGGTGGCTGGTGTCACTCGCAATCGAGGTAGCTTTCCGGGTGAGGCGGGTGTGTCTTGCAAGGAAGGGAGTGGGGCACCAATGATCTTACCAGCTGTGTTCACTATGCGTTGCAATGCTTTCCTGCTGTGTTCAGTGCAGCTGCTGCCCCACACAGTGTTGCAGCTGGACAGGATGCTTTCAATGGTGCCCTGGTAGAATGTGTTCAGGATGGGTATGGGAGCTTTTGCTCTCTTGAGCTTGCGAAGGAAGTAGAGGCGCCGCTGGGCTTTCTTCGCCAGTGATGCAGAGTTGGTGGCCCAGGAGAGGTCCTCACTGATGTGCACCCCCAGGAATTTGGTGCTGCTCACTCGCTCCACAGCAGCACCATCGATGGTCAGTGGTGGGTGTTCAGTGTGGCTTTTCCTGAAGTCATCCACAATCTCCTTTGTCTTGCTGACATTCAGCAGGAGGTTGTTGTCTCTGCACCACGTGGTCAAAAGGTTGACCTCCTTCCTGTAGTGCAGAGGTCGCCAACCCGTCGATCGTGATCGACGTATCGATCTCGGAGACTTTCCCCTCATTTTCGAACATTTTCCGAAGTGTCTTCTGAAATGTTTTCTTACGGACTTCGGAAGACCAACGTCAGAAAAGATCTCCGCCTGAAAATTCTTACACAGCCGAAGTGTTCTCAGAAAGATTCTTAAATTGAACACGCTTTCTCGTGCACCTGGGTTTACATACAGAAACGCACCGCCAGCTCCTTATAAGGGCATGCAACTGAAGAGCCACGTCTGTAGAGTTGATGTAAATGTAATCACCAACGATTTCACTGCGTTCAAGAATGGGGCCTAATATTAATTAAATGTATGATTGAAATTCCATGTTTGAAATTCGATGTTTTAAACACAATATAAAATGTATAAATAGGCATAACAGACAGATCATGAAAATAATATCCTATCTTGTTCGAACTTTACAGCGTCATTAAGTTTAAGCGCTCAGATAAGGTAACGTTCTACTCTGTGGTGGTATTAGCGGAAAAATTGAGAAGTTTCTCAAAGGAAAGAATGACAGCTCTGGCAATGTCATACTACCGAAAACTACTCAAATGCAGCGTAAATGCAACCCTGATTATATTAGATTGGGGTTTGTGAATGATCCCAGAGCGCAGTGTGTCGACTGCGTTTTAACGCTGTCTAATGAGGCGCTCAAACCTTCATATCTGAAGCGACATTTGGAGACGCCTCGGACATACAGAACCAGGTCCTGGAAGGGATGAAAGGCAGCCCGTTCTTTTCAATACTGTTAGATGAGTCGACGGACGTCAGTAACGCTGCATTACTGCTGTTTTTTGTGCATTATCGTTGGAGCGGTATTCTACAAGAGGACATCCTTTTCTGTGAAGCTACCAACTCGAACCACTGCCCAGGAATGCTTGGTGCTATTTATGCTTATAATAGATTGAAGCAACAGATTTAAATCATTAATACATTATTTTAATTATTTGACTCATTATTTGGACCTATTTGAACCAATTTATTTGAACCATATTTGAACCTATTTGTTTGCATGTCTGAAGCAACACCTATTTTAATAAGGCCTTAGCTGAGTGGTCTTGTTTGCATGTTTCATCACTTGTTTTGAGTGCATGCTATCTTTTGGGTCTAAAATGCTCTGTGTGGTTTTATGTTGTTTTCTAGTGCACAATACAATTTTGATAGTGCCAAATCTAGAGTTAGATTTTCTTGTATTAATTTCTAGGCTCCCACCTGTAGTAGGTGCTGATGTTGCTCTTTGTGACACATAACAATCGCTTATTCATTAGAATGGAATAAAGATTAGCTAAAATAAGCGGGGTGTCTATTGGACCCCACCCTGTTACAAATACGAATAGGTGGGCCTTGGAGTAGAAAAGGTTGCGAACCCCTGATTAAGTGTGTTCTTGGTCACATCAGTTTGAAAGCTGGACCAAAGTGTTTGATTTCATTCAATTACAACTGGGCCAAATACAAAGTTAAGTTGTAAGTACAGTCTGGAGTCTGGACAGTCTTTTTCTCTCAACGCCTCAATAGGTAGATCTTGCCTGTCACCAAGGTAGAGGTCGGTGATCTTGGGCCTAAAAAGGTTGGTGACCACTACTGTAGTGGGTCTCATCGTTCTTGGTGATGAGACCCACCAGAGTTGTGTCGTCCGCAAACTTCACCATGTGATTGGTACTGTAGGTTGGTGTGCAGTCATGAGTCAGCAGGGTGAAGAGCAGGGGACTGAGCACACAGCCTTGTGGGGCCCCTGTGCTGAGTGTGATGCTGCTCGAGATGTTGTTGCCGACTCGTACTGCTTGTGGCCGCTCACTGAGGAAGTCCAATATCCAATTGCAAAGGGAGGTGTTGAACCCCAGCTGGTCCAGTTTACAGATGAGTTGTTGTGGGATTATGGTATTAAAAGCTGAACTAAAGTCTATGAAAAGAATTCTCACATGTGAGTCTGCTTTTTCCAGGTGGGTGAGGGCCGGGTGGAGAGCAGAGCAGATTGCGTCCTCTGTGGAATGTTTGGCCCGGTATGCGAACTGAAAGGGGTCCAGGGTGGGGGGAGGATGGACTTGATGTGAGATATGGGTTGACATCATAATAAAGATACCCTTTGAAGTCCACGCTCCCTGTGCAGGGATATGGTGGTTTTTATGGGGAATTGCTTTTAAAGCTCAGCCAGTTTTTGTCGCAGAGACATACAAATGACAACCCCAGAAACCTTGAACCCTTTTCCTTTCAAATATACACAGTTTGAAACAAAAAGCTCTTTGTAAGGAGAATAGGACTAGTCTCTTGCACATTTCAGTCTCTGAGTGAGGTTTCAGCTCCTAACGACCCGCCCATTAGCAAATGACAGCTATTCATATGATAAGGGCATGGTAATTCAGTGATCGCTATTGGGTCATGATGTGGCAAGAAAACCGTTGGGGGGTACGGGCCACAAAGACATTCCAGGGCCATTATGTAATGGCCATTGTCTTTGACCGAGGTGTCTCAGGTTTGTTTACACCTAGTCATCAATATGCATTTGTAGGGACAGTAGTTTTGAAGGGGTACAGGTCACTCTAAAATTATAAATATTTAGTAGTGAAACCACACACACTTTCTGAATGCTAAACTCACCTATGTAAAACTAACACCTATGTTAACAAAGTTCAGAGTTCAAAAGCCTTGCTCCAAAATCTTTACAATGTGTTTTTTGTACAAAGTCTGAGCACCTCTGAAAGTATGTTTTTGTAAGTTTGTTTAGATTTAATTTAAATTAAACCTTTTTTTACTACATTCCTTTCACTCCCATGTTATTATTGCTGAGGTATTCTAGAATATAATCATACATGCCACTTTTGCCTCAATGTTTTCAGTTAGGTGAAATAAACAAAAATATCAAGGCATGGCAGACTACCTAAGAGAGTAAAAAACAGGCTCGGACTCAGTAGTGTTAAAAATATAAACATGTCTGTTAAATCATACCAGCACATTCCTATGGAATCATACAGCTGCACATTGAGGTTGTAGACATATTGCACTTTTATCTGTCTAAAAATGACTACATGCAAACCTTGCCTATTGGTGGCCCACAATTCCATATATTATTATTGGTGTAGTTATTCTTACCAGGTACATTCACCCAGTTAGCCCCAACAAGTTTATAGATGAGATTATCTCCGTTGACTCCCCAGACTCCTGCAGGTCCTACGGTGACATGCTTCAAATTGCCTGGCAACTCTGTCCATGCCGATCCAAACCTTGTGTAGACTTGGTTCTTAACGGTGACCCCGAACACTTGTCCAACACCTACATCAATCTGCACCATGGCACCAGGCACTTGCGTACAGCTATACTCTGCAAGACAAACAAAAACACTTAAATGCGGTGGTGGGCTGTCAGATGTAGTCAGACAGAGCAGGGAAAGATGGAAAACATGCACAGGATTGAGTAACAGTCAGACGAACTTACCCACACATGAAGTCGGCAACAGACAGTGCAGGGCAAAGAGAAGTGTTGCAATGCGGAGAGGCATGGCCCACTCAGTGACTCTATCTGACAAGTAAGTCTGTAGGAGGACAAGTGAGCAGGTTTTTATACATCCCCCAAGCACAATTTTCCTGTTTCTGGAATGAGGACGGGAAGGCAATATGTGGCAACTTTCCAGTAGCACCTTTTTTCCCCCGTGTCCAGCAGAAGACCACAGAGCATCACGCGTGCAAGTTGTGTCACTGATCAAATCAGGTCAAGCACACAGATTAGCACACAGTGCAGCAGCTTCCAGTGATTGCAGCAGCTTTCTGTAAATTATTCAAAGTATTAGTTTAAACAGACTCTCTCTTCGCCATCATTGTTGTGCATAACGCTATGCGTTTGGGACACACACACACACATTTTTGACAATTTTCACGGTTTCATTTAAAACTTGAATATCTATGGTTCTACACATTGCATAATAACTATTCATGGCTTAAATTAAAGAAGACACTTGGGCCATCAACTGCAATCAGTTAACGTTTTGTATTTTGATTTGTATCAGTTTCCATATGGTGTCTTTAGACATCTCCAAGTGTCTCATAACCTCTCCAAAATCACCAAATACAAAAGCAAAAACCTGTCACTATATATCAAGCATTCAAACTTTTTTCTTGACTTCTGTACTACAGCAAACCATTTGAATTAATTTCAGTGAAATATATTGTATTTTCTTGTGAGAATATATATGATGGTCTATAGCCTCTCCAAAATATACCCAACAACCTATCCAAATCCATATTAGATCCATATCATGTATGTATGTATGTATGTATGTATGTATGTATGTATGTATGTATGTATGTATGTAATGCTGTGTGCCCTGCTTCTCCATGTAGATTGGACTTTGGAAGACAATTAGCAGAGTCAAGAATGTTAACCCAGAAACCTCACGTATATGTTTACATAAGATAAGAAGGAGAGAGCGGGTTGTGAAATGTCTCGTTGCTAAGCAGAAGTAGAATTCAGCTGAGCTGAAGGTATCCTAAGTGCATCCCAGCGTCTTGACTGTCATACTGTGTAAACATTGTTTGAATAAAAGGACTTGTTTTCAGCATGGCACGTCAGACAGACTTAAGGTGTCTGTCTCCGTCGGGGCCCGTTCGAAAACCGTCCAGTTCACATACATGCTGGGTAGTGTTTTTAATCTGCTAACTAACTGTTGAGGGTCTTATCCCTGACAGTATGTATGTATTGTGATGGCCCAGCCAGTGAGCAGAGCCCCACATGGCTAAGTAGGCTACAGCCAAACAAAGGCAATCAAGAGGCATGGTGTTGGATGGGCGGTACTACCCCAGAGGATTCTCATAGGGAACTCCTCCCCACCCAGGTGTCTCTGGTTGTCCTTCACAGGTGCACTAAATCAATCAGGCAATCAGGAGTCTTTTTAACCTCAGCCGGAGGATATGGAAGCCAGACTGTCTTGAGCTACTGAGGAGTGAGAGGGTAAGAGGCTTGTGGCCTGCGGCCTGCCTTTTGTATTACTGAAGAGGATTAATCACTAGTGATGGCGAAATGAAGCTTCATGAACCTTCGAAGCTTTCCAGCCAAACGTGTTGAAAAAAGGTTCACTACTCGAAGCATCGTTCGCTCTCTAGTGACACCTGCTGGTCAATAAAAATAAGGCGTAGGAAAGATTTTCTCGGGACAGTGAATTTGTTGTTGTGGTGCGCAAGGCCTGCTAAAATAACATGCACACAAACTTATAGTGAAAAAAACGTACGTTCAAATTTCGTTGTATGCGAATACAATGACAATAAAGGCTTTATTTTTCTATTCTTTCTTCTAGTAATTGTTTGACTTAAAGATTTATGGATTGTATGGTGGCACAATGGTTAGTGACGTCGCCTCAAGCGCGGAACACTCAGGTTTGATGCCCAGTCATAGCGTATTTTAATCCGATGGTTTGATTATAAACGCCTGCTAATTATCTTTACTGTCTTCTGTATGCCGTTGGAACTGAGGTTAGTTAGTGCTTTTGGAATACTGGTCAGTACTTTTGTAAAACGAGTGCTTCAACATGGAGAAGGTGTTATTATTGTAACTCAGTTGCTTGTCACAGATCATACAATTCACCTACGAATAAAAAAGATACTCATTAAACTAAAGGTCTGTGACGACATGAAATAACACAATAATAGGCTAATGTCAGGGAAGTCATACAAGCTACAAACAGACCTTATTAGGAGAAATCAAATCAAAGTGTTCCCACAAGGGTGACGACTTTCTCTTCCTAACTGGCTCCATAACTCTATCTCAAATAATCTATAGTACTATCTATACTACTACAAACAATCTAAATCTCCAACTACCGCTAAATCTCCAACTATCGCTATGTCTCTAACTATCGCTATGTCTCTAACTATCTCTGTCTTCAACCACTGACAACAACCACGAATACGAGATGGGAATTGGGACATCTTATAAAGTCGAAGCGTCCCGCCAAAAGTGAACGAACGAACCACTTCGTGAAGCACTTCACTCAAATGAGGCTTCGGACGTCACCAGTGACGTCATTTCGGCAAAACGATACAAGCCTCGATACGCGCTCCGTCTGGAAGTGCTTCACTTTCGTGACACACGCTCCGAAGCCTCGGGTTCATTTGTAACATCACTATTAATCGCTGTCTCTATCTCTTGCCTCAGCAAGAGCCAGACGGAGCCCCTGACGCTAGTGATGGCGAAATGAAGCTTCATGAACCTTTGAAGCTTTTCAGCCAGACGTGTTGAAAAAAGGTTCACTACTCGAAGCGTCGTTCGCTCTCTAGTGACGCCTGCTGTTCAATAAAAATATGTTGTAAGAAATATTTTCTCGGGACAGTGAATTTGTTAAATTTGTTGTGGTGCGCAAGGCCTGCTAAAATAACATGCACACAAACGTATGGTGAAGAAAACGTACCTCCTTTAATTCAAATTTCATTGTAGGCGAAAACAACGACAATAAAGGCTTCCTTTTGCTATTCTTTGTTCTAATAATAGTCTGACCTATAGATTAAAGGGTTGTATGGTGGCACAACGGTTAGCGACAACACCTCTAGGTGCATACTACACAGTATCGAAGCCTAGCCAAAGTGAAATTTAACCCGATCTTTTGGATAAAAACGCCTGCTAATTATCTTTACTCTATTCTGTAGCCTATGCTGTTGGAACAGAGTTAAAGTGCTTTTGGAATACAGGTCAGTACTTTTGTAAAACCAAGGTTAGTGAGAGTGCTTTTGGCCAACTGGTCAGTGAAAGTGCAGGGCACTGAAAAGGGGGCGAAAGTGCTTTGTGCAACTGGATCAAGGGCTTTCTCTTCCTAACTAGCTCCATAACTCCATCTCAAATAATCTATACTACTAACAACACCAAACAATCTAAATCTCCAATTCCCGCTAAATCTCCAACTATCGCTGAATCTCAAACCACCGACAACAACAACCACGAATACGAGATGGGAATTTGGACATCGTATAGTCGAAGCGTCCCGCCAAAAGTGAACGAACAAACCACTTGGTGAAGCAATTGATTCAAATGAGGCTTCAGACGTCACCAGTGACGTCATTTCAGCAAAACGATACAAGCCTCGATACGCGCTTCGTCTGGAAGTGCTTCATTTTCGCGACACAAGCTCCGAAGCCTCAGGTTCATTTGTAACATCACTACCTGACGCCAACAGCCAGTCCGGTGAAGCTTTTTGAGTTCCCTTTGTGCGCCCCCTCCCTTTTCCCCCTCAGTTTATAAAATAAACTCATGTTATATTCACCCAAACTTTTCCAGTTTGTGTGTCAAGTGTACTGTGCAATGGACTGATTGTAATGTGTTATGTATTATGCAATGGACTGCTTGTTGGGGACCTTGGGGTATGGGGTTAATAATACTTTGCCATGGACTGATGGTTGAGGACGTTATGTATTGTGTGCGACTGTCATGGTGGCGTTTGTTATGACATGAACACTGGGCTGCAAACGCTTACTGCTCACCTAATTGCATGGTAATTAGCGTGATGGACTGGAAGTGGAGTAGTTCATGGGGATAGGTCCCTTCCCTGTATAAAGAGGGTAATCCAAACGGTGACGAGAGAGAGAACTGACGGTGGATATTGACACGGGAGACGGAGATCCATATGACTGACATTGGCAAAGTTCAACGGATGTAACACAACGAACGCTAAGTATTCCCGAAAGGGATGTATTTGTTTCTACCTTTGTGTGTGGGTACTTGGGGATCAATGGCGGAGCCAGGGGGTGGCCGGGGGTGGCCACGGCCACCCCCCGTAGAATCTCGGCCACCCCATTGGCCACCCCAAGCACCACATCAGAGCGGTTAAAAGTTTTGACGGCTGTGGAAAAATGCGGAACCTTTCTCGCACCGCTAGTACACTGTCGGACCCTTTAGCCACGCGCAGCGCGCACACATCCTGTATTTGAATTAAACGGCTCAAGCATGGCCTGAGAATGCCTGTTACCACCTGACGCTTCGACCGGCACCTGCGGCTAAGTGAAGAAACCCAAAACAGAAAGGTATGATATCATAATGGATGTTGTTTTTGTCTTCTAATAACTGTGACTATCCCACCCATGACTATCTATTTTGCGAAGTTTAGAAGCAAGCTAGATCGTGTTATGATTGTGTCAGGTATATACAGTATGCATTTTGGATAGGTGTCATTAAAGAGGGAAAAATAATGAAGAGGAAGAAGGCAGACATAGCGTCCTTCTTCAGGGAAAGTGGAAAGAAGACAGCTAAGGCAAAGAATGAGGATGAGATGGAGAAAAAACAGGCAGAGAGCGAGGATGAGGAGCCCCCAGAGAGCAGCAACTTAAATGGACCTCCAGGTATACAGTATAGAGACTCACATATAGTACAGCTTGGTATGAGGTTATCTTATTTACAATTGGCTTAAAGTGTGTCTATTCATATACAGGTCAGGTTGAAAGTGCATTGTAAAACATATCAGTTAGTTTTTTCATTACATTAAAGTATGGCATATTTGTATTTGCTACCCAGAGACACTTTCACTAATATTATACTTTAGCTTATAGTGTGTTTGTTAAACACTATATAGCATGCATTATAAAACCTTTAGGAAAATTACCTGTACACCTTATTGTAATTATTTTAGATGTTTCTGAAAGATTGATTGAGAGCAGGGCAGAAGAGTCCTCCCTGAGGAGTGGCCCCAGTGGATCCCCAGGTAAATTGTCAATCTTACATTGTATGTTGTACTCTTCTGCTAACTTTTCCATCGATATTGTCCACAAGTTTATATTGAATATGTTTAATGCTGTAGAAAATGAATTTTAATCTTTTGTATCTGTGAAATTGGATAGTGGATCATTACACCTTGTGGAAAATACTTTAAACACCTATTAATGTTTTTAATATATATATTTAGATTCCCACAGAGAAGATTCAGACAGCGAGAGAGAGGAGCCTCCAACAACGAGTGGCGGCCCAAGTGGACCTCCAGGTATACTCACTCTTTCACACATACTGGACACTTTAATTCCACTTCAGTTTTGCCCAATCTGATACAGTGGCCTGATAATTCATAAACAGGTATGAGTCATACCACTCACCTCAACTTGAGTAGAGTTGGATGAATGGCCTCAAATCTATAACGTTTTTAAGAAGATTATAGTGTTCAGATAATCCATTAGATGTAACATGGGATAGTACACTCCAATGTATGAGTTTATCTTGATTATTAATCTCTGCTGTAATTTAATAATTGAATATGCCTTTTTTTCCATTTTTAAACAGACATTTCCAAATCAAGAACTGATAGTCCAATCCAGCCACGTCTGAAACTCTATCCGAGGACACTCCAGGGCGACAGGCGCAGACACTTTCAGGCATCGTGGTACTCTATCCACACATGGCTTGAATATTCACTGTCACAAGACTCAGCATACTGTTATGCATGCAGGCATTTTGGCCTCCCACACACAGAGTCAGTGTTTACGTCAGCCTTGGGTTTTAAAAACTGGAAAAAGGCAACATTCAGAGATGGAGGGTTTTGTGGACATGCAAAGGGAGAGGGTCACACAAATGCAATGATTGCTTGGAAAGAATATGAGAGAGCAGATAAAGCTGATGCCTTGTTAATGAGTACTTTAAGTAAAGAACATCATAAGCAGATAGAGGAAAATCGTGCCTACATAAAAAGTTTAGCAGAAGTCCTACTGTTAACTGCAACCCAGAATATTTCACAGAGGGGACACAAGGAGACAGTAGATGCAGACAACAGGGAAAACTTCTTGGCTATATTGGACATGATTGCTAAACATGACCCAGTTGTTAAAAAGAAAATGACAGGGCCTCGCAATGCAAAATACACGAGCCACCAAATTCAAAATGAAATTTTGGATACATTAGCTGAAATGGTACGCGCTTCCATCATAAACGAAGTCAAGGAGAGTGAAGTCTTTTCCCTTATGGCAGATGAAACTAAAGACCTTAAAAAAAAGGAGCAGATCTCTTTAGTGTTAAGATATTATTATGCAGGAGCCGTAAAAGAGAGCTTTTTGCACTTTGAATCTGCAGACCGCCTAGATGCTGCAGGCCTGACGCATAAAATAATACAGGTACTTGAGAGATGTGGCTTGGAATACAAAAGTAACCTGATCGGGCAATCATATGATGGGGCTTCTGTCATGAGTGGCAAGCACTCAGGCGTTCAGGCTCGTATTAAAGAGGTGGCAAAACAGGCCTTTTATGTACATTGTAATGCCCATTGTCTTAATCTTGTTCTTGTGGACACAGTTAAGGCAGTACCACAAGCTGAATGTTTTTTCGCATTGTTGCAGAGACTCTATGTATTTGTGTCTGGCTCGTACATTCACAACAAGTGGCTGAAACATACAGAAAGAAATGTATCCTGGAGCACCCAGAGAACTTCAGCGATTGAGTGAAACAAGGTGGGCTTGCCGGCATATAGCTTGCCACACTGTTCTTGATAGACTACCTGCCATCATGCGTCTCCTTGTAGAAGTGGCTTCAGAAAACAGTGGCGATAGAAGCATTGATGCACGAGGCCTGCTCGCTCAATTTGACCTGCAGTTCATTGGACTTTTGGTGATATGCAATAAGGTTTTTGGTGATGCAAGGTGTCTCTCTGACATGCTACAGTCTCCCTCTCTTGATTTGTGTTCAGCTGTGGATCTAGTTCAAGCCCTTGTGCAAAATGTTCAAGCTTACAGGGATGAATCCTACTTTGAAGGACTCTGGAGAGAAATCTTAAATACTGCTGAAAAATGTGATGTAGAGGTGGAACCTACTTCAAAAAGAAAGACAAAACAGAGCCGGTGGCTAGATGGACATGCTGTCATGTCCTCAACGGGTGAGCGTTCAGAGCAGAGTATGGACACTTTCCGTACCAGCATATTTTACCCTGTGCTGGATAACATGCTCAGTGAGCTAAACAGACGATTTGCTAAACCAAATTGTGAAATAATGTTGGGAATCCAAGCCTTAAATCCGTCAAGTAATACATTTTGCCAAGAGCAAGCTCTATTTGCATTTGCTTCTATTTATGAATGTAACACAGATGACCTCAAACACGAGTTACACCAAATGAAAAGAATCCTAGAGAGAAAAGTCAAATCTGGCATACAGAAGCCCTCTAGCCTAGTAGAACTCACTAAATTCGTTGAACCCTTTAACGAGGTATTCCATGAGCTCTTCAGGTTATGCAAAATTGCTATTGCCATACCAGTCAGTACTGCCTCCTGTGAACGCAGCTTTTCCACACTCAAGTTAATAAAGACACACTTGAGATCCACTATGGATGATGATCGACTGAGCAGTCTGGGTATTTTAAGTGTGGAGTCCAGACGAGCAAAGTCCCTGGACTTGGATGAATTTGTTAATCGATTTGCTGCTAATCACAATAACCGCAGAATACGTCTGAAATGAGTGTGTAAACAATGATATGATGAAGTGATGATGTAAATAGTTTCAATAATGCAGTTAGAAGTTCTGCATTGGAAGATTCCATGTAAATAATCCCCAAGGGCTTCGAGGCAATTGTTTTTTTAAGAGGCACTATTTTTTATAACACAAAGGAAAGTATCAAAGTGTTCAATGCCTCTGTTATATACAGGAGGCTAATCTTTAGATCTTTAAGGACAGTCATTGAAGTGTTCAGTTTTCATGAGATGTCACTGTTTGGATTCTCTGTCTGATATGTGTAAATGTGGCTCAAACTTGAATCATTCTTGCAGACTCCGCCTAATACCCATTGTGAATATGATGTTTGTTATTATGTGTTTGATAGATGTTTATGGATCGAATTGAAGAAAAATTGACACTGCTTATTTAAACAGGCTGTTAATGCTTGTCATATTTACATTTGTTGTAATTCAGCAAATTGTATTCAGGATGTTATTTTATTTATTTTCATATTTCTATACATTAGCTCAGTATTTTATACTTTTTGTTATTTAAAGATAAATCCATATTGTGATCAGACTTGATTAAAAAAACATTGCACTTCTAATTTTGCATCCTTGTTTTGTATTCCTGATGATACACTGAGAGAATTGACTTGGCTTGTCGCCATAAACTGAGGGCATCTCTACTATAAAATAGAGTACCTTACTGTCATTGCATATCTCTACAACCATTGTTCGACTCAGTCGTACAATACAAAAAAAACACAAATAGCAATCGGTAAATCAACACAGTTTAAAACCAAGTATGAATACAGAATAAGTGTATTCTTTTTTTTCACCTGAATTCCGAATAATGTTGAGATGTTTCCTATATGTGTCTTAAATAGCTCTGCATCGCCTGGTGAGACACATGCTTGCCACCCAAAAATTATCACTGGCCCCATCCTGGCCACCCCAATGGAAATTCCCTGGCTCCGCCACTGTTGGGGATATGTAGCTTCACATGCTGGCATATTGTGTACAGCTCCCTTGTGTTTACAGCTGAAGACGGCTCGAGCGAGGACACTGCTTACTACTCCGGACGCTCTGTATTGGCTGGTTCCGAGGCGACCGTTTAAACGCTCTACGATTGCCTGGAAAGGGAAGTTCGTTATTCCACTCCATTTGTTATGTGCCACTAGTTCCGCCTGCTTAATGGCGTGTGAGTTTGCCTAAGCATTCGTGTTTTGAATTGTGTTTCCTGCAGTCTGGAACTTCCTCGAGGTGGGCGGAGCTACACGTCATCAGTACTACTGAGGAGTGTTCCCCAGGGACAGACGGAGCGCAGACCAGTCCCCGTGCTCGAACGGGAAAAGGCGAGGGCCTGCCATACTGGCCGGTAGTGACTGCACGCCTCGCCTACTCGAGTTATCGCGGTGCTGACTGTATGGACTGCCTTGTTCATGGATTTTAATACTGGTCGGTAGGGACAGACCGGCCAGTGCCAACTTGTACTTTCTATTACTTCAGGCTGTGGGGAAGAGCAAGGGACTACTAGGTGGGTGTGCAGAGACCACCATGGTTGGCTATTGTCTGGCTTAAGACAACTTTCCTCTTGCTGTGGGGTGCTGTGTTGCTGTGACTTTGCTGTGACTTTGCTGTGGGTGTTTAGTTAATACTGTGTATTTATAATACCTGTAGCAGGTACCTTGCTGTGGGGTGAATATGGTTGTGTGTGGGGGCTCTCTGGTTAAGACATAGCTGGCCAAAGGGGGGGTTTATGCCTAGCACCTAGTGGGGTTCCTAGTACAGCTGTTCTGTGCCACAGTCCTGTCTTGTTTAATAAAACCTTTTATGAACCTACTCCTTTCTGTGTATTGTCTGTGACCTGGAAGATCTGTGATCTGAGCATGAGTGCTGGGCACGACATGTGTACCCACTGTTTGCCCTTGCAAGGCCCAGCTCCCACAGTATGTATACATGTATGTATGTGTAACCCTCTCTCTCCACTTATCCAACGGCCCGCTGCTACTCTGCGTTGTGTTGTATGTGATCTATGTTGGCGGATAGTTGGGCGTCCAAAGGATTCGACACGGGAGACGAGGAGGAGGTTTCGTAATGGTGGCGAGATTTATTATCTTCAGCACATCAGCTATCTCGTTTATCAAGCACACACACTCCAGCTCACTCATGGCATCTCTGACAACAGAACTCATGAAAACTTACGGGTCACCCCGAGGTACAAACATCACAGCAAACAAGTTATAATTAACAGAACACGGCTGCAGCGCTGCCTAGCGGCGTGGCACATACACTACCTTACATCCACCCCTTCTTTAAGTGATGGCGTCCCAGCCATCAGATCAACCAACAAAAACTAACAGTAACCTGAGATTATTCAAAACAATAATTTACAGTAACCTGAGATTATTCAAAACAATAAAAGTGTTGTTAAGGGTTATGTGGTGTGAAGTGTGTGTAGTGTTTGTGGCTATCTGTTATCAAGGTGTATGTGCGGGGCCCTATATGTCTCCAGCCGCTCTTCTTGCTTTGGCTCTTTTCCACAACTTTCTCCCTCTTTCTATCTTCTGTTTGTCACTTTCTGTAGCCCTGACTCGGGACTCAAACGAGAGCTTTGGCGGGGGATGTCGCTTCCTCTCTGGGTTTCTCCTTGGTCTAGGGGTGGCACCACCACTGGTCACCTGCATTTCCCCTTCCCACATTACTCTGGTCCCCATGTCAGCTTGCTCAGTATCTGTGTGCTCCTCCTCTCCACTTACTGTTCCAGCCATAGCTCCGTCCTCACCTTCCTCTGGTTCCCCTTCAGGGTACAGCTCCATGCTGGCCTCCCATGCCTCACTGTCTGACTGGCCCTCTTCCATGGTCACTCTACTGTCACACTCCACTGGGAGGAACATGCACTGGGTAAGGAGGCTTCGGTGCACCACCCTTTCCGCTTCCCCATTCTCAGAGCCAAAGATCAGATCAACTGGGAGTCTTGGGTGCCTGCCGAACATGAGGTAGTATGGGCTGTATCCGGTGGAGTCGTGTTGTGAGCAGTTGTAGGCGTGCGTCATGGCATCCACATGTTCATGCCACCGAGACTTCAAGTGCGGCTCTAGTGTCCCCAGCATGTTCATTAGGGTCCGGTTGAACCGTTCGGTGGTCCCGTTGCCCTGAGGATGGTAGGGCGTGGTGTGGGTTTTGACGATGCCTGTGCACTTACACAGCTCTTTCACAATGGCACTTTCAAAATTGCGCCCCTGGTCTGCATGCAGCTTCGCAGGGAACCCGAAACGGCAGAAGAAGTTCCTCCACAGTACCCGAGCCACTGTGCCTGCCTTTTGGTCCTTAGTGGGGTAGGCCTGTGCATATCTGGAAAAGTGGTCCGTGACGATGAGCACATTTTCAATGCCACCCTTAGACTTCTCCAGAGACAAATAGTCAATGCACACCAGCTCCATGGGGGCACTGGTATGGATACTGACAAGGGGAGCTCTGACATTGGTGGTAGGGGTCTTTCTGAGGCAGCACCGCTCACACTGCTCACACCAGGCCTTGATCTCCTGAAACATTCTCGGCCAGTAGAACCTTTCTCTTATTGTCTGTAGCGTCCTCTCAGATCCTAAATGCCCCGCTTCGTCATGGAGAGCTGTTTTGACGGCTGCCCGCAGCTTCTCTGGTAGAATGAGCTGCTCCACCACTCCTTTCTGGCAATCTCTGACCCGTCGGTATAAGATGCCTCTTCTAACCACTAACCTCCTCCACTCTTTTAGGAGAAGGCGCCCACTAACGGCCACATCCATCCTCTCACTGCGGTTTGGTTTTTGGTTCCGGCTCTTGAAGTGTAAGATAGGGGCTATGTCGGGGTCTTCTTTCTGCCCTGCCCGTATCTCCTGTGTGGTCATAGCAGGCAGTGCCTCCATCCCCACATCTCCATACCGCTCACTGGACTCCAGCAGCAGATTACTTCCAGGCTCCTCCACAGCAGCACTTTCACCCATGGCCGCTTCCTGTTCCTGAGCAGCTTGAGCCTCTCCGTGCCTTGGATCAGCTGTCTTAACTCGCTGGGGGCAGGTTTGGAGGACTTCCGTCACCTCCTGATTGGACATGCGCGAGAGGGCGTCGGCATTGGAGTTGTCTTGTCCCCTTCGATACTGGACATCAAAATCGAATATTGACAGGTGGGACACCCAACGCTGGCCTGTAGCGTCGAGTTTGGAAGAGGTCATCACATACTTTAGGGGGTTGTTATCGGTAAGAACAGAGAACTTGCGTCCGTAAAGATGGTCGTAGAATTTGTCTGTGATTGCCCACTTGAGGGCGAGGAACTCAAGCTTGTGTGCTGGATACCTCGTCTCAGGTGGGCTCAAGCCTCTGCTCGCATACGCAATAACTCTCTCCATTCCATCCTGGACCTGCGCTAACAGAGCGCCAAGCCCCTGCCCTGAAGCGTCGGTCTGCAGCAGGAACGGTTGGGTGTAGTCTGGGTAACCCAGCACTGGAGCATCAATTAACTTATCTTTCAAGGACTGAAATGCCTCCTCGCATTCAGCCGTCCATGTGAAGGGTCGGTCAAGCTCCGTGTTTTTCTGGGCCCCTCTCTTCTTTTTCCTGGGATCACCAGAAGTGAGACGATATGAAGGGGCAGCCAGGCTGGAGTATCCCTTCACATACCGCCTATAATAGCCCGCAAATCCTAGAAACTGCAACACTCCTTTGCGGTTGGTGAGCTTCGGCCACTTCTTCACTCTGCTGATCTTCTCTGGGTCTGTCCTGATGCCGTTAGCCGACACCAAGTGACCAAGGTAGTTCACTTCTTGCCTCACCAACTGGCACTTGGAGGGCTTAAGCTTCAATCCATGTTCCCGGAGCCTGTCAAAGACAAGTTGTAGTCTTTCTAGATGGTCACTGAACGATGTGGAAAAGATTATAATGTCGTCCAAGTAGATAAGGAGATGGGTGAAGTTCAAGTCTCCAAAGCAGCAGGTCATGAGCCTTTGAAATGTGGAGGGGGCATTTTGCAAGCCAAATGGCATCCTATTGGCTTCAAATAGCCCCATGGGTGTGCTGAACGCAGTCTTGTGCTTGTCATGTTCCGCTACCTCCACCTGCCAATAACCGGAGGTTAGGTCAAGAGTGGAGAAGTATTTGGCTTGGCCCAACGACTCTAGAGCCTCCTCAATCCTCGGCAAGGGAAACGCGTCTCGGGTGCTGTAGGAGTTCAGCTTCCGATAGTCCCCACACAGTCCTAATGACCTATCTTTCTTGGTCACTATCACCACTGGGGAAGCATAAGGACTCTTACTGGGACGGATGACTCCTGTTGCCTCCATCTCCGTCAACAGCTGTCTCACATCCTGCCACTGAGAAGGGGGTATTTTTCGGTATGGTAGCCGGAAAGGCCTGGAGTCCACCAGCGGAATCTCATGCTGCACAGTGGTTGTGTGGCCATAGTCCAATGAATGCTGGGAGAACACGTCTGCATTCTTGTCCAGCAGCTCTTGCAGACAAGCACGTTGGTTCTCATTCTCCACTGCTGCTTCACTTAGGTCAACAGCACAGCTGGTGACTACTTGGCCCAGGCTGAGGCATGCCCCTTTGTTCCCGGCTCCACCCTGCTTCTCATCACCAAACTCCAGCACATTGTGCACCAGGACAGCATTGGCCAGATGTGTGTGTGGTCGGATGGTGACATCATGCTGGGAGAGGTTCATCACCCTGACCGGGGCTCAACCTCCCTTCACATCTGCGAGGACTTTAGCAACCAGCAGGTCCTGGGGGAGTTTCAAGGAGGCCTGGCCTTCGATCAGGGCAGAATACGTCTTCCTCCGAGGACCAGCTTTTATCCTGCATCTTAAATCCATTTATTTCCCTCCAGGGATCCGTATTTTACGGCCAGTGTACACAGCAGGACCTACAATGTCATGCCCTTCACTTTGCTTGGCACTCCCCACCTTCAGCAGGGCTGTATACCACTCTGGATGCTGCTCTTTGACTCTGTGCAGAAACTGCTGGCCATAGGCTGCTTGGAGGTGGCTCTGGGAGGCTCGGATGACATTGGTGCCCACCAGGAGGGGTACTGAAGAGCGGTAGTCGGAGTCAGGGACGACGAAAGCAGGCACAGCTTTAAACTCTGTCCCAAGCACTTGCAGATCAATCCTCAATACACCACGGTAGGGCACGGCTTGGCCCCCGGCACCCTCAATGGGTATTTTGGAAGACTGTAGCTTCTTCTGCTTTAGGACTGGGTGGCTCTGCCAGTAACTGTGTGTGATGCTGGTTATCTGGGAGCCAGAGTCAATGAGAGCTCTGCACTCCAAGCCATTGACTTTCACCTTTCCTTCGTTCCTGGGACCCACAAGGGGTGTTTCCTCTTCAGTGTGGACCTTTTCAGCAGGTGGGTGGGGCCCTTGCTGCCCGCCCATGGTTGCCCCAGCTACCATGGGCTTTAAGCGTTTAAAGGCTGAGAGGGATGGGGTGTGTGCCCTACAACCGGGTGGGGGTCTGTTAGCACTGCTGGGCAAACTCGAGCTAGGTGTCCCAGCTTTCCACACCGGTAACAAGTAAAGCTTGAGCTCTGGCTCGCCCTCCCCTGCGGTGACTGGGCAGTTGGTGGGGAGGCAAGTGGCGGAGAGGCTATCCTCAGCTCCAGGGTGGACAACTTGGTCATTTGTTCCTCCTGGTTAAAGGCTAGCTTCTTGACCATCTCTGTCAGCTCCGATAATTCAGATACAGGCTTGCTTCTCTCTCTTCTCACGTTCCCGCCATCCTCTGCTGTAACATGTACCTGTGTGAATGTTTTCTTTGCTTTATTGAGGGGCTGGAACTTCTTACCTTCTCTCACTAAGTGGCGGAGCTCAGCCTGTAGCTCACGGAAGCTCAATAGTCTGGGTGTCATTGGTGCAATTCTCACGTACACCTCCTCCTCGGTTAGCCCCCTCATGAACTGCCGCGTGAGTTTGCTATCCCGGTCGGGGAAAGGCTTTCCCCCTCTTTCCTTGTCTTCCACAGCCCGCAATTTTGCCTCCAGTGCTATGGCGTAAGAGCAGGTGGTCTCCCCTGAATTCTGGCTCCGCTCATAAAAGTCAGCTAATGGGTCTAGGGAGCCTCGGGTGTCACTGTATTCTGCCCTCAGTTCCTGAAACGCTTTTTCTGGGGTCTGTTCATGGGGGGGTAGGTTGAGAACCAGCTTTCGGGCCTCACCACCTAGGTGCCGCACGACTGTAGAAAAGCGAAGGTGAGTGGGCAGCTCTATCGCCTCCAGGAGGTACTGCATATCGCGAACCCAGTCCTCCACCAGTATCTTGCAGTCTGGGCTTCCAGTGAAGACTTGAACATTTTTCACCTGATGTGTCTGCATGAGACCGCCATAGGCCGCCATGGGAGGGCTTTGACTGTGCATGGCTGGAACAGGGGTCTTCAATGGTGGCACACGTGGGTAGGTGTACAAGCTGGAAGATGTGGCTGGAGGGAAAGCACCAGCAGCGGTGCAAGTGTACGGGGCTGGAGCGGGCATTGGGGGGTGTGGTGGCTCAGGGTGCAGGTCAGTGGCTGTATGGTCAAACATTCCATGGGGGCTGTAGGGGTTTGTGTTGGGGGCCCACGCATTGGCGCTATACAGGGGCGATGGTGTGGCTTCGCCATGACTTGGACCTTGGGCGCTATGATATGATGTTACAGACTCAGGGAAATGTACATGAGGGCTCTGCCTAGCCAAGGCGTGGTTACTTGAACTGTCTGCCGCTAGAGGTGTTTGGAACCTAGGCATGAGCATCTGGGGCATAAGGGGGGAATATGAATAGCCTGGATAGATGTGGGGGCTAGGCCCAATAGGCTGGGGTAGATAAGGGTAGGCTGCTGGGTACATCATAGTGGGCTGCTGAGCAGATGACATCATACTTGGGGCATGGGGTGGGGCACTTTGCAGGGGTAGAGCTGTTGTGATCCCATGCCCACAGTGTTTAGGCACCGAGGCGTCCACTGACCTGTCTGCCTTTCGGCTGGTGCTTGTGTCTGGACTGGTGTCATAACAGAGTGGAGGTACCTGTCCTGAAGCTCCAGAGCCTGGCAGCCTTGGGGGATTGGCTGGGGTAGTGTACTGGGTGTAGGGTGTATGCCTTTGGGGCGAGGGGGTGCGACGTTCCAAGGGCGGTGGGGTGTCATTTAGTACAGGCACTTGAGTGGGCTGATGGCTGGCTGCGCCAGCGGGAGAGACATGAAAGTTCTGTGACATGTTGCTATGTTTTGCAGACTAACAGTGAAATAATGTAATGTGTAGATATTTAAAGTGTGAATATAAATCTAAGGCTAAGGCTTATTCAGCTTATAAACTTTTAGCAGTACACTCAACAAAAAAAAACGTATCAGTTCCAAAATTCTGTATCTAACTCGAAGTTTCAAATACACAGTGTTCAGATATCAAAAACATTCACATTAACATCAACTCAATACTTAATAATGTACTTAAATCTCAGTACGTCAAACACACACAAAAAAATCCCTCTTTCCAGTTAACAAGTTGCTAAGCACATTTAGAATTATCACCCGTAGGCAACAGCATTCGAAATTAGCATCGGTGTAAAGGATATCACGTAGCTAGCTAGTTCACGTAGCTAGTTCACTTGAAAGTAGCCGTCCGCTCACTTCAGACAAAAACAGTTCAAGTTCAACAGTTCAAGTTCAATGTCTGATGCACAAACGTGCTGCGAAATACCAGTGTCGTTGTTCCACCATCCGGGTCACGGCACCAAAGATGTAACCCTCTCTCTCCACTTATCCAACGGCCCGCTGCTACTCTGCGTTGTGTTGTATGTGATCTATGTTGGCGGATGGTTGGGCGTCCAAAGGATTCGACACGGGAGACGAGGAGGAGGTTTCGTAATGGTGGCGAGATTTATTATCTTCAGCACATCAGCTATCTCGTTTATCAAGCACACACACTCCAGCTCACTCATGGCATCTCTGACAACAGAACTCATGAAAACTTACGGGTCACCCCGAGGTACAAACAACATCACAGCAAGCAAGTTATAATTAACAGAACACGGCTGCAGCGCTGCCTAGCGGCGTGGCACATACACTACCTTACATATGCATGTATGCATGGGATAGCCTGTCTTTGTCCACATTGGAGCCTCTGAAGAAACACTCGGTAATTGGAGAGAGAAATAGCAAGTTGTGCCTCCAGTAGGGGCATTTCTCAAATGTTACTCATGTCAACCCCTACAAATACCTAGGAGTTCATCTGGGACAATAAACTGGACTGGTCCTCACTGGAACTCAGTCTGCCCTATCATCCATTCCACTGTCCACCCTTTGCACAGACTTTCTCTCACTTTTGTCTGCCTTTTGCAACCTAGTTTTAAATGATGGGCTAGTATGTCTCATTGCTATTTGTGTGCATTTATGTTTTGTAAGTTTCACTACTATTTGTGAGCTGTATAAGCTACTGGATGTCCTAAATTTCCCTCGGGATAAATAAAGGATCCATCTATCTATTTAGCTCATAACCCAGCACAAAAACCATGTAGCTAACGTAAGCAGTTCAGCTAGCGACCAGGCATTGCAGTAGGTAGGCAAGCTAATATTGTTGAAACATACCAAAATGCATGTTGATAGTATTATGCGTATGTGAACAGAGCAGGGGAAGATGGAAAACATGCACAGGATTGAGTAACAGTCAGACGAACCCACACATGAAGTCGGCAACAGACAGTGCAGGGCAAAGAGAAGTGTTGCGATGCGGAGAGGCATGGCTCACTCAGTGACTAACTGACAAGTAAGTCTCTAGGACAGGTTCATGAGCAGGTTTTTAAACATTCCCCAAGCACAAGCTTCCTGTTTCTGGAATGAGGATGGGAAGATAATATGTGGAAACTTCCCAGCTGTCCCAGTCACACCCAGTCAGAAGCATTTTGAGGAAATTCTTTTTAATTTGTGGATAATTGAGAGCCTAAAATGTGTGTGTACGTATGTGCATGTGGTGTGTGTGCGTGTAAGCGTGAAACAAAACAAGCCCCTCTCTTCTTTTATTTAAGAACAAATTGTACACAGTTTTGTACTGTTAGAAGGGAAGTAAAACTATGAGGGAAGGAACAGTATCACCACCTCCATGTTGAAAACTTCTACACAGGATGGATTAAAGAATAACGATTTCTTTGAACTTGTTACAGTTCAAATAACGAAACAGTTGAGTCAAATCAAAGTCACCCAGTGACTGTAAGACAAAGGGTTTTTGTAACATTCTCAAAATGAGTGTAATTCATGACACTCAAACTATTTCATCAACCCATCTGTCACACTAGAATGACAGTTACAATATTTGACTTTTAGTTTCCCAGAACTCTACCTAGTTCCTGTCCCACTTTCACCTTCACGGAAGTATTAATACATTACTTGTCTTCAGGGCAGATCAATGTGAGCTCTTTTTGATACAGTTTGACAGTTATGAGGGTCCTAAAATGTAAACAAAAGTATCACACTTGCTGAAAAAGGGAACCTGAGAGTAAAATACACAATATTGGGAGACACGGTTCAGAACCATTTTAGAACAGATTGTTTTAACATGTTGACTCTTAATTCCCTTTCCAGACTAGATGTAAAACGTTTCATTTTATAATAGTGAAGTTATTCATGTAAGTATTTCGTATAGTGTTCACATACTGCTTACTGCATATGTGCAAGATAAGGTGACCAGATTTCTGAGACAAAATCCGGGGACATTTTCTGTTCAGACACGTTAACACCTCCAAAACATGTCATATTTTTGTCTTTGTAATCGAAAAACGGGGACACTGACTGGCCCTTATTCATGAAGGCAGTTTATCTTACCCTTGTTCGTAATTCACAAGCGGAATGTCAAACAAAGAGTTTTCTTCTTAAAACTAATCACAAAGTGGCTGAAACGAAGAGTAGTAAAGGTAACAACCTTTTGCCAGTTAATAAGAACCAATAAGAACTTTTATGTCATGCACAAGCTTCCTTGCAGTAGGCCTAACCTCTGTGTTTGGCTGATAAGTGACTGGTCTGCACGGATGGGTGACAGGTGTAGGTTTTTCCAGCATAGAAAATAGAAAAAAGGCCATTGAGGCAACTGAATGCACTGTATTCCTATATTCGGTGTGAAAATCAGCTGGAACTATGAACATACAGATCAGGCCCAGAGACTCCAGGATCTTTGGAATTGTTTTTTAGGTAATACTATTGGCTACCGAAATTGAAGAAACAAACAAACAAAAAGATTCAAAATACAATTTTAGAAAATCCAAGCAATGTCAAGGTGAGGGAGGGAGATCTGTAAAATCTAAAAAATAACAAGTTCTGTGACACACTACCAGTTGACATATTTGTTGATAAAGAATATGTGAAGTTAATGTGGGAAAAAGACATTTCATTAGTGTCTTGTAAGAGACCACCACAAGAACACATGTTTTTTTGTGTTTGTTTTTAAGTAATGTGGGCCTACCATTATTCTAGGCTACCTGTAATTGTCTATCTATGTAACATAAGCACATGACTCATTTTTTTTTATAATTCACATTTTTTTTTTTTATTTTGACACACAATGCAACATAACAATGACATAAGTATCCATGTTTTCTCAAAATACCATATCACACAAGGACATTGTTACAAAGCACAAACACAAAACAAAAACAAACACAAACACAAAAAAACTAAAACAGACAATCACACAAACACAACACAGCAGCACAGCGATACAGATAACAATACCTCCTCCTCCCATGACACATACCATGATATACAGTACATTAGGTCTATCTTAACATCATTCCTACTTATCCCCCATCCTTAATATATGTCAGGAAACTATCCCACATAGCAGAGAACTTTGACACAGAGTCTCCCACCTTGGCCAGCATTAGTTCATAAGAGGCTGTACTCGTCATGAGCTCAATCCAGTCCTTATAGACCCAAGTCCATGCCAGAAGTAAAATAAATCCCTGTTCTGTCCTTTGTCTTCAGCTCAATATGCCATAGCAGATACAACTCCATAGAAACATATTCAAAAGTGACGCGCTCACTCCTGCAACTCCATCTTAGGTTTAATCGGAGCCGTCCTTCCCTGACTGCAGTCCCGCTTCACTAAGCAGCTCCAAAGCTCCGCTGGGTTCCGTAAAGCTCACCCTTTCTCCCTTCCACGTAAAACGAAGAACGGCCGGGAATGCCAATGTGAAACGAACATTCAGCTCGTAATTTCTTCCTGACTTCGGTAAACTGCTTTCTTTTATCAGCGACCTCCTTGGTCATGTCAGGAAATACAGAGATGTTAGAATCGTTCCAATGAATTCCATCACCTACCCGAGCCTTTGCCTTCGCTGCTGCCCAAACACGTTCCTTCTCCAAAAGATTCTGAAAGCGGATAATGACCGGGCGAGGCGGCATATTTCCAGTTGGTATTTTGGATGAGGCTCGGTGTACCATTTGTAGCTCAGAGTCTGTTAAATCCACTTTCAAGGCCTCAGAGAAAAAGGACATCACACGCTCACGAAGTTTTGACGGACTTTCTTTATTTTCTTTCAGTCCAAAGATTCGCACATTGTGGTGCCTCTCTCTGTTGGCCAAGTGCTGCCTGTAATTCAGCAAACCCAGGCGGTGTCATGGCAGTAACGGTTTTCGACTCCTTTGGCTTGGTCTCAGCCCCAATTGAGTCCTTGACTCCACTCCCTGTGTTAGCATGGCTAACGCCTTGCTTAGCAGCCCTCAGTTTCGAAGTTACACTCATAGTTATCTTGTTTTAACTTTTACTAAACGTTTAATTCACGTGTAGTAGTATTCCCGCATCTATTAAATACTATTAAACACTATTATGGGGTCAGTTGACGCATATATTCAGATTAATTTCGGGGGTTTGTGCAGGGCAGCTTTTTCACACGTCCATCTCGTTCCGCGGTCTCACGTGACTCGCACATGACTCATTTAAAGATGTTAGCACATTGAAACCCACTGCTTAAAATTGAACTGGTGAGACTGAACTATGAAAGATCAAAGTACTTGTGTCATTGTCACACAAACAACGAGACAGACGTAAGCGGGAAGCGCAACTGGATGTACGAGTTCATGGAGTATTTTCTTGCTTTCAAGTGGTTTAATTTATTGACAAGTTGCCATCTACCTCTCAATAGTAACCCAGACTAATGAAACTGAAATGTCATAGTACTGTAAAAAGTTAACAAAGTTAGTTAGCAAGTAGAGCTGTGGCTGACACCTGACCGACAGATAGCTGCTGCTTAACACTCACATTGTTGCAAATTGTAGATCATAAGCTACATACATATCATAGGTTACATAATATATGACATAGATGATAAACAATGACACTTACAATAAACGCCGTTGCTAATTGCCTATCCCAATGCTATCCTGTCTTGTACTCGATTTGCCAGAGCTAGCTGGCTGAATGAATGAATGAATGGACGCGATCTGTCTCTGAATAAAAAAAGTAGAAGCTAAGGGCAAAGATTTTACCGCGCTGCATATTCCACCAATCAAAATACTACAAAGACGGGCATTCTAGAACATCTTTGAGCTCTGAGCTAGAGCTTGTCCCCCTGGCTGCTGGCTGGCTTGCTTGAGCCTGTGGCGTGTAGGCTACGCAACTAAACGTTTGGTCATTGTTTTCTTTCTTTCTTTTTTAAATTTGTATCCCGGGTCTGTTGTTGGTCACAGTGAAAACCGGGGACATTTCCGGGGACAGCTCCAGCCGGGGACAGGCCACCAAAAACGGGGACTGTCCCCGGAAACCGGGGACGTCTGGTCACCTTAGTGCAAGAGCATGTTTAGGTCAGAGGTGATAAGAAGGGTCGAACTGTGCTTCTTTCAATCAATCAATCATCTTCAATCTTATATAGCGCTTCTCTAAGTACTCAAAGTCGCTTTACAGAGTCCAGAGTCCAGTAGTCATTCATACACAGTCATACCGGTGGTGGTAAGCTACATCAGTAGCCACAGCTGCCCTGGGGCAGACAGAAGCGTGGCTGCCAATCAGCGCCTACGGCCCCTCCGACCACCACCAACATTCATTCATATTCATACGAATAAAAGGTCAATCATCCCTGAAGCCTTCATGCTACACAGGTAAACAAATAAAACATTTTCTTGATCAGACCAAAATCAGGGTAAACCCAGGCTGGAAAAGTTGTTTCCTAGGGCTTTTCCTTGAATCAGGTGCTATGGCGATGAAAAAGGCAACATTCTGGGAGTATGATAAACCAAAATGATATAGGCTTAAGAAATTCATGGTCGCTGTTGAAAAGAGTTTGAAATTTCAAAGATAGTATGTTGTATGGTTGTGCGTGGCTCATATGGGGGCTTTTTCTTACATCCTCTATGAAACATTTCTCTAAAACATTTCCTTTCTGGTTACTGAGGTGTACATGGTTTTGACTGTTGATACAGTTAAGTGTGTGTGTGTGTGTGTGTGTGTTCATGGCGATGCTTCAGTTCTTCGCCTGCTGTGGTCTTCTCCGTGTATTGTGTCTTGCTTTGTTTAAAGGCCAGGGTGGACTGTCTGTGTAAGGGTCCTTGGGAGGGGGTAGGCAATCATGCCAGATTTTTCTGTGGTTCCTTGGAGTTGAGAGGTGTTGATCGTCTTTGATGGTGATGGTTGTCCCCCTTTCGACATCTTGGCGAGATGCTGCATGGTGTTTTTTGAAGTTTAAGCGGTCCTGCTGTTCCCTCTGTTGACATTGTGGTGAGGCGCTGAATGGGGCTGTTGTCCATCTGTTCTCCAACTTCCTGAAACTGGCAAGAGGTCTCCGAAAAACTAACAGTTTAAATCCTAAGCAACAGGCTTTATCTGTGATCAAAATAAGCCCAATGGTGCCACCCATTTCAATAAGACGGGAAGCAAAAATGTTTCTGTTAACATAATTAATACCCAAGATCCTTTCTGGTTGTGAAAGGCTGCAGACAGCAAGGTCTGCGCCAAGAGTAACCTTTTGGATGCTAATGAGCGTGGCGCCCTTTTTACATCCATGTGGTCAATGCTTAGCAAATGTCACATGAGAAACCAACAACAGTATGAGCAGGGCTCTCAAGTGTCACGCATTGAGCGTGACAGTCACTTATTTCGGTCTTTAATCACGCACTCCCGCCACACATCGTATTTCTCACGCTGAAAAAAAATCTAGGCTATTTAATGTGCCGCAGCGCGCAAACATGACCTGGCCGTGCTGCCCTCACCATGGAGGAATCAAGCACGTCTCCCCGAATCCCCTGGAGTTCTGCCGTGAGGTGCCAATTATCAGCCAATCAAAAAAAAAAATAGCCAATCAGAAAAAAAAGTGTCTTTTGTATCTGTTGTATCTGGGTAAGATTTAATCCAGCAACCAATGAAAATAAAGCATCCTGGAATTGCGCGCGACTGATCTTCCGAAAGTTTCGTTAACCTGAGGAAACCACTGGAGCTCCGAGCATCAGGCTTCTACAAAGAGCAAGTCGTCTCCTGTTTTAATGTTACAACAAATTCACAATGGTTTGACACAAGCAATGACAACTTGACTGCAGTTAGAGAATATTTCCCAGATAATTAGCATCAGTTTTTAATGAGTGTTTGTAGCCAACACAGTTTGCCTTTTCACTATAGCTTTGACTCCGAACTTCGTTAATAGGCTATAATAAATTCGAGTAGGCCTATTAAAAATATATATAGCCTATAATTCGAACGAATATTAGGCAGCCCTTAATATTCAATGATATGGGAATTATTTTTTGTAAATGTGTTTGCTTGAACATTCTATTCAGATTCCAAGGCTTCTTCACGTGAAGTTGTGAATCGCGAGCTCATTAGGCATACTAGCATGTTATAAATATCCTGGCCATGGATGCATTAATCATCATATGTCACTCTTGCCTCACTTCAAAACTTGAGAGCCCTGAGTATGAGGGGTTAACAGAACATTAAAGCATTAAAGCATTTGACTGTGAGAGGGGGAGGGGTGTTTGGTAACAGGAGTGTGCAAGAGTACTTGACTACAGTCAAGGCACAAAACAAACAAACACAACATAACAAAATAGATAGAAGGGGTGGAGTTTGGCCTTGGGTGTGCATGGCTGCAGACAGCAAGGCCTGGGTCCACAATGACCATTTGGTTAGTTCACAGACAAAGGCAGATTGGAAATATCTGTTATAACATAAAATAGTGTAAGCACTGTCAGTAGATAAGTCACAAAGAGCCTTCAATCCCCCATATGATAGCTTGGATGCTATCACCACTGACTGGATGCTACTGAAAAGTATTTAAGGCAGGGTAAAGCAAGGCATTGTCAGACTTAGATCACATCAGACAAGACACATCACATCATCGTGTTGTCTGCAAGGTCTGGGCATTTGCATCTACAAGAAAAGTGAAAGGCCACATACCCAGAATAACCAAATAAAGAACTGAGAGTGGGGATTTGAAAGAAGTTGAATGTTTGAAAGAAATGGAATGATTGAAAGAAATGGAACGCTTTTTAAGCCGGCTGGCACACAGACACACACACATTAATTTGCTTACTCAGGAGACAATGCCCATGCCTAGGGAAAGGAAGCAAGCTGTTTAAGTTACAGAATCATCTCATAAAGCCCCCTTTTCATCCAGATTCCAATGGCCCCCTAATGCCAAACCATTTAAGGCATTCCTTATTAATTCAGTGCTCCTGGATCATTTGATGAAGTCAGAAATTCAGCAGCTAAGACCTGTTTTGAGAAAACACATTCTGCAGTTATCATCTTAAGGTAAGCATTACTGGTAGGATAAGCACTTTCTACAAGATAATCTGTTGTACTGTTTTGCAATTCGCTCTGAAGCTCAGCTCCTCTCCCTTTTGATCTAACAGCAGTCTTCTGCTGCAGTGAGATCATTACTCAGCCAATTTTTGTATGTACCTTAAACACATATATGCAGGATGAATATTATATGCAATTACTCGTAATTGTAAAACTTCATACACTGATTTGAACTCGGATTAAGAAAAACCATGTGTAGGCACAACATGCTTTAAGTCTGCAGTCCTGCTATCTGGTTAGGGTTGGATCACTTCAGCCTAATGGGCCATCAGGGTCACAGGCGCTACTGGCTACCTGAAGTGTGAATTAAATGGTATGCATGTGTGGGATATGTTAATATGATTCAGAAGGAAGGTCAGATAATTCATTTAATTAGTTTGAGGATCAGATACACTCTAAACACGATGTTAAGGGGTTTGGCCCACCGGATAGAGGATGGGTCATGATACACATTTTAAGCTTTCTGATTGGATGGAGTCAGGTTAGAGGTTAATGATTTGGTTGGATACAGGGTCAGCCAGTCAAGGCTGAAGTGGGAGTGTCAGAAGAGGTTTAAATGGCAGCGCGCGACTTTAGGCAGACAGAAATATTCCTAGGACTTTCTCTTATTGTGGTTTAAGATCTGCAATAAACCCTGCTGAAGAATTCACCATCTGCTGTTCGACTCCTGCTTAAATGGGACCACGTGTGTGTATATTTTAGACACGACACGTGTGTCACGGAACGTAACGGATCAGCCGGGAGTTTTCAGGGAAACAGAGTTTAATAGAAACACAGCCTGCGAACCGGCCACACAGAAACACAGGGAATACTAATTAACTAAACCTAAACATTGAGTCACACTCAGGAACAATACAACAAGACAACACACACCAAGATAACGAACAAGAAATACTAACACATAGACAAACTAAGAACACAAACTGAGGAGCAAACAAGCAACAGAGTCTAACTGGCAAAACAGCGCGAGGGCGCAGAACTGAAAATACACGGCACTCAGCCAGACGAGAGAGTCACTGGAAGACCTGGGGTCGTGAGCACTGCACTCTGGGTAACGTAGTCCTGAAAGACGGGAGGCACGGAACTTGCGGTCTTGGAAGGCCACGGACAGGGAGCTTGCTGGGCTAGAACCCAGCGGACAAAGACGGCGTGGTGGCTGGTGACCAGAAGTCGGAATCACGGAGGGAAGAGTTGTGGAGCTGGCTGACGGGAACTTCGTCCTTCGACGAGACCAGACGGAGTGAAGGGTATATGTAGGAAGTGAAACAGGTGTATGTGCTTGTGTGATTGGGGACCTGAATGCTGTGCAGCTGGGACTGTGAATTAGTGATGTGTCGTTCGTGAACGATTCGTTATTTTTGAACGAATCCTTACAAGGACTCGAGAGTAACGAGTCCTGTCAAAAAAAGATTAGTTCATTTTCTCGTGGCCACGCATCGGGACTTGCATAGGCTCAGCCAAGGAAACAGAAATGATTTGTTGAATGCAGGTCACGTGGGAAATGATCCAAAGATCCGTATCCGAAGACCGAGTCGGAAAATGAACGAATCATTTCTGTTTCCTCTAGCTACCAGTACTGAGCCTATGTCGCTACACAATGGTAGTCCTTTGGGGGATCGTAGTCCCTCACATTGCGCATGCGTCATTTTGCGACACTGTCAGCGAAGCCGCGCGCGCATGCGTCACAACGACAGATCCGTTTTCAATCATGGAGAAAAGCGACGAAAGCCAGTTTTTTGAAAACATGACCATTTATTTAAAAACAAAGAAGATGTCACAGTGGACAAAACAGATGAGGTGGAGGATCAAAAAGTCTCTCCCCAGTTTCGTTTCATATGTTGACGTAGAGCCTTATCCTGTTAGCCGTTTACAACATAATTAAATATAACATCAAATACACCCACATAATGCGTTAAGACAAGCCCAATATGTTGACGTTTAAACCGTTTACAACATTATTAAATATTACGTTAAATAAACCTACATTATGCGTTAAGACAAGCCAGATATGTTGATGTTGATGTTGAGCCTTATGCTGTAAACCGTTTTGTTGTCTGAGCATGCGCGATTATGTTGAGCCTTATGCCGTAAACCGTTTGTGTCTGAGCATGCGCAATGTGAGGGACTACGATCCCCCAAAGGACTACCATTGTGTAGCGACAGCCTATGCAGGTCACGTGAAAAATGATCCAAAGATTCGTATCCGGCAGATGAACGAATCATTAATCCGAAGACTCGGTTGGCAGAAGAACGAAACATTGACCCGAAGACACGGTCGGGAGGTGAACGACTCGTTCATCTCCCGATCGTTCATTGACCCGAAGACACGGTCAAGAGGTGAACGACTCGTTCATCTGCCGGATCGTTCATTGACCCGAAGACACGGTCGGGAGGTGAACGACTCGTTCATGTGAATCATGTGCTTATGTAAGCAGGAACATGGCTTTTCTGTGTGTCTGTGTGTGTGTAACTTAGATTATTAGGTGCCACTTAGTCTGCATATGTGCAAGAGCATGTTTAGGTCAGAGGTGATAAGAAGGGTCGAACTGTGCTTCTTTCGACCTTGTGTAAAACTGACATCCTTACAAGACAGTAAGCATAGTAAGATGACCTTGGTAGTCAGAGACCCACCAGGTGGTTATCCCTGCTGACAAATTGTTTTGGCGTCAAAGAACGCTAACTTCTATCTATATAAATCTTGTGTGATGTGTTTACTTTGCTTCTCTCTCGTCTGCTGCAGTCTGGGAGGGAGCCTGGTCTCTCTCTGTCTCTGAGAGAGGGCCCGTGCCTCTCTCTGGGCTGCCAGGACGTGGGTGAGCCCGACAAGCTTGTTGTTGTTGTTTAATAAATATACTTATATGCAACTCTGGAGTCCTGAGGCAACTTGAGTGAATTTTCACCTAACAGATGATTTCTTTGTCATGTTTGGGTTCATTTGAATGGTCTCGGTTTGCGTGGTACAGTGGTCTCTGAATAAATCAGCTTCAACATAGATCTCTGAAACATGGGAATTCTGGTCTCTGTGGGCTGCAGGTAACCCCCCTCAGGAGGTGACAACTCTGTGTGAGCCCTATCAGTAAACACCAATCTCCATGTGATGAATTATTAAATCAGATTTAGGAGTAAATTAACTGGGTATATAAGGGGAAGAAAGTCAAAGGACTTGGAGTATTCTGTAGCCAGAGACTCCTGATAATAATCAGCATTCTGGCATGGAACAGGGATTTGTATCTTTTTGTGTCACCAATCGAGTATATCTGAAGAACTGCGTAATGGAGATGTATTATGAAGCATGACGCAAGCAGTTGAATGTCATTTTGAGTATAATATGCTTTATTGATCACCAAAGCCACAAGAAGACAGATAGAATCATTATGATTATTTTAAAGACAAACAGTTCTGGAAAGTACAACCTGATATACCATCATGCAATGACAGGATCACTTCAGGATATTTGAAGTCTCTGGATACTGTTGTTTAAAATCTGCACAATAGATGTGTTTTCCCATATGAACCAAACTGGAACTGTATAATACAACAGATGGATGATTATGACTGTTCTAATTACGGGTGTGTTAGAAGATCGGAAACGTATTAAAGGGTGCGTAATTGTTTAAGTAATTAAGCCGCAGGTTTTAACCAGCAGGGGTATCTCTGTGGAAGAGCAGTGCTCAGAGGTCAGTGCAGTCGAAGATGTTGTCATCCTTCAGGATGAGCCAGAGATGGCCGAGATCATAGGACACATGCTTCACCTGTCCACTGTAGAGAGGAATTTGGGTCCAGCTGGTACCTTCAGGTTTACAGGCAGATGTGGAATCCCTGCAATGGAGACATTTCACTTCTATTCATGAAGGAATAATTTACAGTTGAGAGTAAAATGTATCACTATTTGGCGCGTGATTTACGGGCTACAATGCCCGCGGGGACACAGGTTTGATTCCGGCCTGCTGTCGTTTCCCGATCCTCTCCCCACCTCTTCACTCCTCCTCACTTCCTGTCCAAAATACTTCACTGTCCTATCCAAATAAAGGCTAAAAAGCCCATAAATAAATCTTAAAAAATTAATTTTAAAATATATCACTATTATGAAAAAATACAGAAGCGCTCGTAAAGACAAACCTGCGGAACACCTTTCCTGCAGGATCCACTCCATAGACAGATCCGTCACTTCCCACCTCGATCATAGACAGGCCTCCATGAATGAGCTGCCAGTGACCGTCCCCCTCACAATTAAAGGAGTTAACCCCCTAGAGGACCCAACAAAGGCTGATAAGCAAAATCAATTAATTTATTGATTAGTAATTATTACACAGACAGCAGAGCCCAGCATGCCTTACCTTCTTCACAAAGATTTGATATTTATTGTTAACACCCCAGCAGCTATAAGGACCACAGCTGTAGTACTTCAGGCTGCCAGGAATTTGGCGCCAGTTCAAAGCACTGTTTCCTTTCCTGTAGCCAACTGTGTTCTCCTTTGGAAGACAGAAGGGGGCATCGCCATGATTGGCTCCTGCCACAAACTGGTCTCCACCAGCATCAATCTGCTTCAAGTTCCCTGATCCAAAACAAAAACATTAACTTATCACTTTGTCATGTACAACACTGGCACAACACATCTCTGGGAAAGAGCTTGCACATACATTTCACACAGAAATGGTACAAGGTCCTTCAACGTGCAAAGTAGTTCATATATAAAACATTGTTTTTTTCTGTTACCTCATCTGAAAGGGGCCATAATTATGTTTGTTAACACACTGTTATTATATGTACTATATCAAAATGAACATATATGAATTTTACAATCTTTCTCCATATGGGTTGACATCATCAACTAGACACATTATTTTTCTGTTAAATCTTACCAGCACATTCCTATGGAATCATACAGGTGCACATTGAGGTTGTAGACATATTGCACTTTTATCTGTCTAAAAATTACTACATGCAAACCTTGTCTATTGGTGGCCCACAATTCCATATATTATTATTGGTGTAGTTATTCTTACCAGGTACAGTCACCCAGTCAGCCCCAACAAGTTTAAAGATGTGATTCTCTCTGTTGGCTCCCCAGACTCCTGCAGGTCCCACGGTGACATGCTTCAGTTTGCCTGGCAACTGTGTCCATGACGATCCATACCTTATGAAGATGCTGTCGTCGTTGTTGACCCCGAACACTTGTCCAACACCTACATCAATCTGCACCAGGGCACCAGGGACACACTTACAACTATACGCTGCAAGACAAAAAAAAGACTTAAATGGGGTGGTGGTTAGGGGGTGGAGGGGGGGTTGGTTAGGGGGTGGAGGGGGGGTTGTCAGACACAGCAGGGAAAGATGGAAGACAAAAAAATAGAGGTGGGGGGGTTCAGAAGTAGAATGACAGATGAGGGAAAGCTTTAAAACATGCACAGGATGCAACAGTCAGACAAACTTACCCACACATGAAGTCGGCAACAGACAGTGCAGGGCAAAGAGAAGTGTTGCGATACGGAGAGGCATGGCCCACTCAGTTCCTCTAACTGACAAGTTAGTCTGTAGGAGGACAGATGAGCAGATTTTTATACCAACCAACGTCTGTCACAACTATGTCAGAAGGGGAGTAAAACTATGCAGAAAGTAGAAGCCACACCACCACACCTCAAGCACTGGTTCCGCCACACCACACCACCACAACTCAAGTTTAAGCAGATTTTATCATCAACCCATCTGTCACACTGAAATCAGTATATACTATATCTGACTTTTAATTTCACAGAACTCTTCCTGGTCCCTGTCCCACTTTCACCTTCAAGGAAGTATTAATGCATTACTTGTATTCAGTGCCGATCAATGTGAGCTCTTTTTGATACACTTTGACATATCCCATGTGAGTTGCAGGTAACCCCCCTCAGCAGGTGACATATCCCTCCATTTGTCTGTGTGACTGTGATCCCTATCACTAAACACCAAATTCCATGTGATTCAATATTATACCAGACTAAATGAACTTGGTATTAAAGGGGAAGATAGTCAAAGGACTTGGAGTATTATGTAGCCAGAGACTCCTGCACTCTATGTGCGTAGCCATCATCCTCTGAGCAGCCAGGTATGTTCATACTCTCTGAATGTTTGAATGTTTCATATGTCTTCTCTAATGTATTTGTGTATTTGTGTATGGCTCTAAGTGGCAGGACGGGAATCTTTGGATTGTAAAACACTGATGCCCTTCTAGCTCCAATTACTCATTAGGTGTGAGTCAGTTGTGATCAGATTATGACGCTAAAAACATTCCAGAACTGCATTGTTCCATTTGGCTGAAGTTCCCACATCCCTGCTGGAGTTCTTATCTCTACCACCTGTCTCTGGTTTTCTCCCTCCACTTTTCCATGCAAGGGTTAAACTAAAGGCAGGGAAATGCAATGATGCAAGTCTTGAGGTAACTGGCTAATCACCTGGGTTGGACACACTGCAGCAGAACTGTTACATTCTATTTTACAGCGGTTGATTGCTGTCCAGCCTCTGCATTGGACCGAATGGTTATACTGAGACTGCGCAGCAGCCTGGCAGTCGGTCCCTGAACCGGATCGGTCTAACATCCTGGTAGGCCCTGTGGTGCACTGTAGCCTCTGAGCTATCTTGATCTTGTCAACGTTTTCTTTCCTCATCTGACTGCATTTTCTCAGCTCCACTAGATAAAAAAAACTCTGCCTGCGTTTTTGTCCGTGTCCAACAGAAAAGCACAGAGCTTCATGTGTGCAAGGCATGCCACTGGTCAAACCAGATCAAGCACACAGACTGGCGCACAGTGCAGCAGCTTCCAGTGATTGCAGCAGCTTTGGAGTGAGCGTCCTTAAATACATTCGGTAAATGATAGAGAATTAGTTTAAACACACTATTTCACACACAGTACTGCTTACTGCTAAGTATGCTGAAGCCCATGTCCCAGTGAGTTACACTGTGGACCTTTAAGACAGCTTAATTTTCTTTGTCACACCTCACAGCTTTTTCTACAGGCATGATCACTATACTGCACAACAAGTTTAGTTTATATGTGTATTGTTTTTCTACTGTGATTCTAATGTGATTTGTGTATGTATGTTTGTGAGTTAAGTTAAGTGTATAAGCTACTGGATGACCTAAATTTCCTTCGGGATTAATAAAGTATCCATCTATCTATCTAGTTCTCTACTAAACTACTCTACACCCCTTCAGCTCATGAATACACTCTGGCAGCGTGGACAAAAGGTTTTTGTAGCTGTTAGATTTAGGCATTTTGTAACTTAAACACATAATTTCAGATACTCGCAACAACCACTAAAGGTTAGTTTGCATAGCACAAGCTAGAGCCATCGAGGTGGCTCCTGGCCTTTTGTCTAGAGCCATCAGACATGGTTCCTGGCTTTTGTGTGTCTTGGAGCTAGAGACATTAGTTGGCTTTTGTCTACAATCACCACAATATGGTTGAGGCCACAAGGCATTAGCATCTATATGGCCATACCTGGCTATAGCCCCAGTCAAGCTAGACTTTCCCCTCTGACCTCCAGACACATCCATCCCCTCCCCTTTACACCTCTTGTTATTTCCACACTATAAATGCTTGTACATTTCTGTAATGAATGAGAAGAAGAAGCAAGAAGACGCGGTGACCGTGGCTAGTGGCTGAATAAAACACATTCTTTCGCTAAGCCGTCTTCTACAAGTCTGTTATTCCTGAACAAACTAACTTGAACCAAGCCTGGGCCTTTGACAATTTCGCCGGAGAACAGCGTAATCTTTCATAGCGTACATAGTCTCAAAATGAGTGTAATTATGACTTTCCCCAAAAATCTGTCTGATTTGCTTCTTTTGTCCCACATATCCAACATGGCTGCTGAGAACTCCTTTATTTACTCCGAGAGTTGCGTGTGATGAAGTAGCCAGATACATTTCCCTGCACAAATTCCCTCCACGTCCTTGACTTTGGAGTGGACTGCTGTTTAGTTCACACACACTGAGCCATTCTTCCGGTGTGATTTCACTGTTCAATTCCTTTTCCCATTTGGCCTTAATCCAGCTTTCCTCACAGACCCAGTCAGATGCATTTTGAGGAATTTAAAATTTTTCATCTGTGGATAATTTAGAGTGTGATAGAAATGATTCAAATGGACTGAAACAAGACATGTGAAATGCAGAGTAGCATTGGGAAACACTACAATGTGTCATTTATTATTACATCATCTGTTTAAATTCACAACCTAAATGTGTGTGTGTGTGTGTGTGTGTTTGTATGTGTTTTTGTATACAAAACAAAACAAGCCTCTCTCTTGTGTAAGAACAAGTTTTGTGTTGTGGGAACCAGAACTATGTCAGAATTGGAGTAAAACTATGCGGAAAGGAGAGGCCTCAATATCTTAATCTATCTTTATCATGAAAATATCTGTCACACTGAAATGACAGTTAAAATATCTGACTTTTAGTTTCCCAGAACATCTCCTGGTCCCTGTCCCACTTTTACCTTCACGGAAGTATTAATGCATTACTTCAATCTAAAGTCTTGAAGTCTTGAAAAGAAACATTTTGACAGTCTAGACTAGAGGGTCCTAAAATGTAAACATATTCTTAAATTGATATCTCATCTGATATATTCAGTTTAAATGCTCAACGGCTTTAACCAAACCTTTCACTAATTATGTTCGGCCTGGCTCTGCCCACGTAATGCCTTTGATCAAACCTTTACTGCTCGCTTTCTGTGTATATGTGAAACAGTGTGCGTGTGCCGCTGTTTCCGCCAGCTGTTTTCACCACTAAACTAAGACCCACTGGCTTATAGAGTGAGGGGGTTATATGATTCTCATAGCAACTGTATCTATCCAACATATGTATTTTGGTGGGCGTTGTCGCGGCGAAAACCAGCCACTCTGTATCAACTCCACAATCAAGTGGAAAAAGGCCACATTTGTAGACCTGAGGTTTATTGTAGTCATTAATCCACAATAAGGAGATGGTCCATGGATTAGCTCGATCTCATTGTATGAACGTCAGGTCATACTTTTTAAAGGAACATAATTCCTCCCACTCTCTTGTGTTCTCCAAGGCCAATCAGAACTAACCCCATTCTCTAACTTTTACTCCTAACTTCTCTCTCTCTCTCTCTGTGTGTGTGTGTGTGTGTTTGGCACCACCCCCCATTTCCTGGGACCCTTGTGGCAAAGTCAATGAATCTTGTCTCCATCCCGACTATCTCCCTCTAAGCAGTCAACTGTTTGGTATTGTTTGTCAGCCATTTTGAGTGAGGCTTTTCATACTTATGAATTTATCGATGTTCATCAACTTATAAAAAATATCCAACAGCGTCCAACCAAAGGAAGAGGGCAGCAGCGTTGCAGGATGTACCTGAGGGAGAATCATTCTACATTCATGAAGACGTGTGAGGTAAGCGGCAAAATGGCATTCAAGATGACCCAAAGAAAAGTAGTTCACAAGAGCAGGGTTTCACTTGTCATTTAATGCGTCCTCTGTACGTGTGTACTACCTGGCAAATCATCTCTGAAGCACAGGCACTTCTGTGGTTGTTTTTTCAGAATCAGAATCAGAATCAGAATAGTATTTATTGCCAAGTAGGTTTACACCTACCTGGGATTTGTTCTGATGTATAGGTGCATACAGTAAACATAAAAACATACAAACACAGTAAGTACTACACATAACATAAAACATAAAAACACAGTAAGTACTACACAAACACAATAAGTACTACAATACAAAAAGCAGGGCAGGAGTGCAAAAGTGGATGTGCAATGTGCAGTGTGCAATGTAGTGTGTGTTAACATAACACAGGCTTGAGGTGTGGGGGCGGAATGAGAGTCCACGTCAGGTAGCCTTGTTACTAAGGCCAACGGCAGCCGGGAAGAAGCTGGTTTTGTGGCGTGAGGTTTTGGTCCTGATGGACCGCAGCCTCCTGCCGGAGGGAAGGACCTCGAAAAGTTTGTGACCCGGGTGTGAGGGATCGGCCACAATCTTACCTGCCCGCCTCAGGGTCCTAGAGGCAAACAGGTCCTGTAGAGAGGGCAGATTGCAGCCAATCACCTTCTCGGCGGAACGGATGATACGCTGCAGTCTGCCTTTGTCATTGGCAGTGGCAGCAGCGTACCAGACGGTGATGGAGGAGGTGAGGATGGACTCGATGATGCAGGTGTAGAAGTGCACCATCATTGTCTTTGGCAGGTTGAACTTCTTCAGCTGCCGCAGAAAGTACATCCTCTGTTGAGCTCTTTTGGTGAGGGAGCTGATGTTCAGCCCCCACTTGAGGTCCTGGGAGATGATGGTGCCCAGGAAGCGGAAGGACTCCGCAGTGTCGACTGGGGAGTCACTCAGGGTGATGGGGGTGGGTGGGGCTGGGTTCCTTCTGAAGTCTACGACCATCTCCACTGTCTTCAGAGCATTTAGCTCCAGGTTGTTCTGCCCACACCAGGTCACCAGATGGTCAATCTCCCACCTGTAAACGGACTCATCCCCCCCAGAGATGAGCCCAATGAGGGTGGTGTCGTCCGCGAACTTAAGGAGTTTGACGGACTGGTGACTGGAGGTGCAGCTGTTGGTATACAGGGAGAAGAGTAGAAGGGAAAGAACGCAGCCCTGAGGGGAACCGGTGCTTATGGTCCTGGAGTCAGAGACATGCTTCCCCAGCCTCACGCGTTTTTGTTTGTTTTTGCATGAAGCCAACAGATCCTGAAGGGGACGTCATCAAGGGAATGGTAATTGGAATCTTTTTATTTGTTGAATATGGGAAGGGACCCCTTCCAGCCTCCTACAACGTTGTCGTCACCTGAAAGATGTACCCAACGCTTTTGTGAACCTGATGGGGCTGCTGAACCTTGACTATCCGAAAGACTTGAACTACTTATAATAGGGTCCACGAATGGTCATGTTTTGCCATTGGTCCATTGCACAATGCTTTAAGAGGAAAATAAATGTATAGCCCTGTTACGCCCCAACTTTAGTGGCCCTATGGGGCGAACAAACATTCCACCACTGACCCAAAACAACTACTAAAAACACCTTTAAAGTACCAAATCCATGGGATTTATTACAAACAAGTACACAAACAAGTACACAAAACTACATGACAAAATATCATGACACTACACAATCCCAGGTTGAGAGGCAGCAAGACCAGCAGTCCCCAAACTAGAAGCCCCCCCTCTGCAGCAGGAAAATGGTGTCTTTATCTGCTGCTTGATCACCTGGCCAGGTGCATCTCATCTGGCAATTAGGGGGAACACAACCTGGGCGGAGCTACAGAAAAGGGATGGAAAGTGACAAACAAAGAACACAACACATGTGGTCGTAACAAGCCCTTCTGTGTGTCACACCAGTTTTATTTCATGCTTCCATGTTCTAACCACACACACATATACACACACACACTTCTGACTGAGCTCTATTGCTCTATGTGGAGGAAATGTGACTGTGAGACACTACTGTTTATTTTATGTTGAACAACTACGAAGAAAATGGGCATTTTAATCATGTTTGAAGTAAGGGCATTTAAGGAATATTTGAACTATCATTACATTTACAGTTTCTCAGTTAGAGAGATATTTTTCCTTAATTTTTCTGCTTTTTACTGCAGCAACCCTGAACCCTCACTCCTCAGTGGACTGTGTTTTTAGCAAGTTTTTCAGTTATAGATACATTTTTTTCTGTGTTTTAACTGCAGCAACTGAACACAAGAGTTTTTTCCCGTAATGGCAGGAGGTTCTTTTCCAGCTTTTTCAGCAGCCCTCAGCAAGAGCGAGGATATGTGAGAGGGCATGAAGGCTTTCTTTTTGTCTTGCCAAAGTAAGATCTTTTTTATTTTAACTTTAAAGCAACACTGAACCCTTACTGGGTGTAGGTGGGCTGAAGATGAACTTCAGTTCTCGACATTGTAATAAAACTCTTTTCAGCTATTTTTTCATGTGTTAATGTTTAGGTTGGACTCTGCTGATTATCATTATCAGGTGAGTAGTCAGGTGCAATGTCTGCCCAAACCATATGACCCAACACTCACACGCCTTCTAATAACGCCACATGTATGGCAGATCAAAGTCCGAACCTGTATGGACACTAGGTCAGGCCTGCATCGACGTGAGACCAGCACTGGATCTATTATGTTTCCTTGCCCAGCACTAAGAGAGACAGGATCAGTCAACAGTGAACAGCCTCCTCTCTCTCTTGATCCTCATCAGTTTATTTTTGTTCCTTTTGCACACCGCTATGAGCCATGTGCATGACATGAACAGACGACAGCAGCAGAGAGATGCTCAGGCAGTTATGTGTGTGTGTGTGTGTGTGTGTGTGTGTGTGTGTGTGTGTGTGTGTGTGTGTGTGTGTGTGTGTGTGTGTGTATACACAGTATATGTATGTATTTATTCATTTATTTATGTAAAACATATGTATTTTTTCATTCAGTTTTTCAATGTATTCACACCTTTATCCACAACGACTCATAGTACAGTAGAGATATCCATCTATTTTAGTATGTGTGAATTCCCTAGCTATCAAGGCCATCATCTTTGTGTTATGAACACCTCATTCTACCACTTCTTCTTCTAGGTGAGTTGAGGACACAGGCCTGTCTTGAGAGGTGAGGGCGTAAAAATGTGTATTGTGTATGTGTCGTGCATGTCTTGAATGTTTGTGTGCGTGTATAAATGTGTGGCCTTTTTGTACATACACCTAACGTTGACAAGATCCTGACAATGAGAATGTGCACTAGTGTAATACTACACAGTCATCTTTGAAAAATCTGATAGAATTGTATCTGTATGCTGCATAATAAAGATGTCATACAATATTATTGACTTAGAATAGTTTCAAAAATGCACAAATGTATTTCTTGATTCACATGTAAATGTCCTATCATTAACGAATGTAAACGCTGCAACATTTGTTTACAGACCATGTAAATGAACAAGTTCAAAGTTTAACTATGTAACAAGTTCAAAGAAATTATTATTCCATTCTGTCCAGCAGTTTTCAACATGCTTCAGACAACGGGCCCACATGCCCTTTGTGAAATGACTGAATAATGATTGAAACTAGTGCAGTTTGCTGGCTAATTTTGTTGATAGCTAGTGTTTGATACTGATTTATCAGGACTCTGGCATGGAACAGAGATTTCTATCTTTTTGTGTCACTAATCGAGTATATCTGGAGAACTGCGTAATGGAGATGTATTATGAAGCATGACGCAAGCAGTTGAATGTAATTTTGAGTACAATAAGCTTTAATGATCACCAAAGCCACAAGAAGACAGATATAAATCATTATGATTATTTTTAAAACTAACAGTTCTGGAGAGTATAACCAAATATACCCTCATGTAGTGACAGGATCACTTCAGGGTATTTTAAAGTCTCTGGATACTGTTGTTTAAAATCTGCACAATAGATGTGTTTATCCATATGAACCAAACTGGAACTGGATAACAGAAGCACAGCATGATTATGACTGTTCTAATTAAGGATGTGTTGGAAGGTCAAAAAATAATTAAAGGGTGCGTAATGATTAAGTAATTAAGCTGTAGGGTTTTTCCAGCAGGGCTGCCTCTGAGCAGTGCTCAGTGCTCAGTGCTCAGTGCAGTCGTAGATGGCATCATTCTTCAGGATGAGCCAGAGATGGCCCAGATCATAGGACACATGTTTCACCTGTCCGTTGTAGAGAGGAATGTGGCTCCAGCCGGTACCTTCAGGTTTACAGGCAGACGTGGAATCCCTGCAATGGAGACATTTCACTTCTATTCATGAAGGAATAATTTACAGTTGAGAGTAAAATGTATCACTATTATGAAATTATGAAAAAATACAGAAGAGCTTGTGAAGACAAACCTGCGGAACACGTCTCCTGCAGAATTCACTCCATAGACAGATCCGTCACTTCCCACCTCGATCATAGACAGGCCTCCTGGAATGTGCTGCCAGTGACCGTCCCCCTCACAATTAAAGGAGTTCACCCCCTAGAGGACCCAACAAAGGCTGATAAGCAAAATCAATTCATTTATTGATTAGCAATTATTCCTCAGACAGCCCAGCCCAGCCCAGCCTTACCTTCCTCACATATATTTGATCATGTTTGTTAACACCCCAGCAGCTATAAGGACCACAGCTGTAGTACTTCAGGCTGCCAGGAATATGGCGCCAGTTCAAAGCACTGTTTCCTTTACTGTAACCAACTGTGTTCTCCTTTGGAAGACAGAAGGGGGCATCGCCATGATTAGCTCCTGCCACAAACTGGTCTCCACCAGCATCAATCTGCTTCAAGAGCCCTGATCCAAAACAAAAACATTAACTTATGATTGCTCATGATCCCATATGGAAAAGGTCTGTAAAAAATCTATAGGAATTACACTTGTCATGTACAACACTGGCACAACACATCTGTGGGAAAGAGCTTGCACATACAGCACATTTCACACAGAAAAGGTCCTTCAACATCCAGGTAGGTCATAGATAAAAACATATTTTCTTTTCTGTTACCCTATATGAAAGGGGCCATAATTCTGTATGTTAACACACCGTTATTGAATGTACTATATCAAAATTAACATATATGAATTTTACAATCTTTCTCCACATGGGTTGAAATCATAATAAAGACACACATTATTTAAAAAATATAAACATGTCTGTTAAATCATACCAGCACATTCCTATGAAATACAACTACACACTGAGGTTGTAGACATATTGCACTTTTATCTGTCTAAAAATGACTACATGCAAACCTTGTCTATTGGTGTCCCACAATTCCATATATTATTATTGGTGTAGTTATTCTTACCAGGTACAGTCACCCAATCAGCCCCAACAAGTTTAAAGATGTGATTCTCTCTGTTGGCTCCCCAGACTCCTGCAGGTCCTACGGTGACATGCTTCAGTTTGCCTGGCAACTGTGTCCATGACGATCCAAGCCTTGTGTAGATGCTGTCGTCTTTGTTGACCCCGAACACTTGTCCAACACCTACATCAATCTGCACCAGGGCACCAGAGAGATGTGTACATCTAAATGCTGCATGACAAACAAAAAAAAAACACTTAAATGGGTTGGTGGTGGGGGGGGGGTTGTCAGACAGAGCAGGGAAAGATGGAAAACATGCACAGGATTGAGTAACAGTCAGACAAACTTACCCACACATGAAGTCAGCAACAGACAGTGCAGGGCAAAGAGGAGTGTTGCGATGCGGAGAGGCATGGCTCACTCAGTGACTCTATCTGACAAGTAAGTCTGTAGGAGGACAGATGAGCAGATTTATACCAACCAACGTCCGTCACAACTATGTCAGAAGAGGAGTTAAACTATGCGGAAAGTAGAGGCCTCACCACCTCACGCTAAGTAATGGCAGTTTAAACAGATTTTTATCATTAACCCATCTGTCACACTGGAATGAGAGTTAAAATATCTGACTTTTAGGTTCCCAGAACTCTCTCTGGTCCCTGTCCCACTTCCACCTTCAAGGAAGTATTAATACATTACTTGTCTTTAGTGCAGATCAATGTGACCTCTTTTTTGATACAGTTTGACAGTTAAGAGGGTCCTAAGATGTAAACAAAAGTATCAAACTGGCTGAAAAAGGGAACCTGAGAGTAAAATACACAATATTGGGAGACACTGTTCAGAACCATTTTAGAACAGATTGTTTTAACATGTTGACATAATTGTCATAATTCCGTTTCCAGACTAGATGTAAAACGTTTCATTTTATAATAGAGAAGTTACTCATGTAAGTATTTTGTATAGTTTTCACACAGTACTGCTTACTGCTGAGTATGCTGAAGCCCATATACCAGTGTGTTACACTGTGGACCTTTAAGACGGCTTCATTCTCTTTCTCACACCTCACAGCTTTTGTTATAGTGTTGTATTACATTGTTAGATGATGATGAAGATAATTTCGAAACACTGTTAATGACTTAAGAATATATTAACCAAGTACCTTGTATTAATAATTACCTTGTATGAATCATGTGCTTATGTAAGCAGGAACATGGCTTTTCTGTGTGTCTGTGTGTGTGTAACTTAGATTATTAGGTGCCACTTAGTCTGCATATGTGCAAGAGCATGTTTAGGTCAGAGGTGATAAGAAGGGTCGAACTGTGCTTCTTTCGACCTTGTGTAAAACTGACATCCTTACAAGACAGTAAGCATAGTAAGATGACCTTGGACGTCAGAGACCCACCAGGTGGTTATCCCTGCTGACAAATTGTTTTGGCGTCAAAAAACGCTAACTTCTATCTATATAAATCTTGTGTGATGTGTTTACTTTGCTTCTCTCTCGTCTGCTGCAGTCTGGGAGGGAGCCTGGTTTCTCTCTCTCTCTCTGAGAGAGGGCCCGTGCCTCTCTCTGGCCTGCCAGGACGTGGGTGAGCCCGACAAGCTTGTTGTTGTTGTTTAATAAATATACTTATATGCAACTCTGGAGTCCTGAGGCAACTTTAGTGAATTTTCACCTAACAGATGATTTCTTTGTCATGTTTGGGTTCATGTGAATGGTCTCAGTCTGAGTGGTACAGTGGTCTCAGTCCTGCAGCTGAATAGATCAGTTTTAACATAGATCGCTGAAACATGGGAATTCTGGTCTCTGTGGGCTGCAGGTAACCCCCCTCAGGAGGTGACAACTCTGTAGGATCCCTATCAGTAAACACCAAATTCCATGCGATTCATAATTATACCAGATGTAGGATTAAATTAACTGGGTATTTAAGGGGAAGATAGTCAAAGGACTTGGAGTATTCTGTAGCCAGAGACTCCTGCACTCTATGTGTGTAGCCATCATCCTCTGAGCAGCCAGGTATGTTCATACTATCTGAATGTTTGAATGTTTCATATATCTTTGTGTATTGCTCTAAGTGGCCAGATGGGAATCTTTGGATGGTAAAACACTGATGCCCTTCTAGCTCCAATTACTCATTAGGTGTGAGTCAGTTGTGATCAGATTATGACGCTAAAAACATTCCAGAACTGCATTGTTCCATTTGGCTGAAGTTCCCACATCCCTGCTGGAGTTCTTATCTCTACCACCTGTCTCTGGTTTTCTCCCTCCACTTTTCCATGCAAGGGTTAAACTAAAGGCAGGAAAATGCAATGATGGTACCTGGCTAATCACCTGGGCTGGACACACACTGCAGCAGAACTGTTACATTGTATTATAAAGCGGTCGATTGCCGTCCGGCTGCATGGTTATACTGAGACCGCGCAGCAGCCTGCACTCGGTCCCTGAGTCATCATCCAACATCCTGGTAGGCCCCATGGTGCACTGTAGCCTCTGAGCTATCTTGGTCTTGTCAACATTTTCTTTCCTCATCTGACTGCATTCTCTGAGCTCCTGTAGGGGAGTAGTCACCCCACCCGGACTTGCTAAACCTGCACTCTGACCGTGATGCCATGCTCATTGATATGGCAGTCAGAGCACTTCGTCACACTGTCCTCCCCTTCGGAAAGCGCACCCTTGCGTTTCACGCACACCCTTGCGCTTCACACACACAGGCATTCCTCGTGCATCCACCAGCCGTACTTCTCCCATCCAAGGACGCCCCACACACAAGTGCTTCACCCATCTATGGGGTCCACCTACCTGGGGGACACCATTTGTAGCGAAGGGGAGAGATTAGTCACCCCACAGTACTGCTTACTGCTGAGTTTGCTGAAACCCATATCCCAGTGTGTTACACTGTGGACCTTTAAGACAGCTTCATTCTCTTTCTCACACCTCACAGCTTTTGTTACAGGCATGATCACTATACTGCACAACAAGATTTGAATTAATTCATTATTTATCTCTGAAAGTATTTCTATATCTGCAGCATTATTCCTCAGTTGGCCTGAGCAAGGATCTCTGATCTTCTGATCGTGTTTACGGCCTGTTGTGTCCTAGTTCACTTTGCCAATAGTCTAGTAGCTTTAGGGCCAGCATCATAATCCTGTTTCACTAATCTGAGTTTTTTCTTTTTTTCTCCTCTCCAAATATTGTCTATTTCTCCTTTAATGACATTTACTGTATTTCCTGCAGAAGTTGTAAGAGGTTGTCTCCAACAATAGCCCAAGACACACAAACAACCAACCAAGACAGTTACAGATGGGTTTGTGTATGTGCGGTTTGTCATGTTCTAAATTTCCCTCGGGATTATCTATCTATGTATTTGTGTGTGTTGCTTCCATCTTGTGGCTAAATATGAGAATAGCAGCCCTCACAGAGGTTCCTGCCCCGCCCCATCCATCTCTCTCCCTACTCTCCTCTCTCTCTTACTCTCTCCATCTGTCTCTCAACTCTCCTCCCTCCTCTCTCGCTCCATCTCTCTTACTACCCTCCTTCCTCTCTCTGTCTCTTTCTCTCTCCCTACTCTCCTCTCTCTCCATCTCTCTCCCTCCTCTCCATCTTTTTCTCTCTTACTCTCTCCATCTGTCTCTCTACTCTCCTGCCTCCCTTTTCTCCATCTCTCTCACTACTCCTCTCTCTCTCTCTCTCTCTCTCCATCTGTCTCTCTTCTCTCCTCCCTCCCCTCCCTCTCCTCACAACTCACCTCCCTTCTCCCTCCTCTCTGTCTCTGAATCTATCTTTCTCCTCTCCTCCCTCCTCTCTCTCTACATCTCTCTACTCTGCTTCCTCCTCTCTCTATCTCTCTCTACCATCCTCTCTTTCCCCCTCTCTCTCTCCTCCCCTCCCTCCTCTCTCTACTCTCCTCCCTCCTCTCTCTCTCTCCACCTCTCTCTCTACTCTCCTCCCTCCTCTCTCTCTCCTTCGATCTCTCTCTACTCTCCTCTCTCCATCTCGCTCTTTCTGCTCTCCTCCCTCTCTCTCTCTCAGCTCTCTTCCCTCCTCTCTCTTGCTGATGTCATCAGCATCTCTAAAGCTCACTATCCTCTCCTCCGCCCACTCTGCACCCCGGCCATGTTGTTTTTGCTGTGGTGATTCAGACCCCCCCCCCCCCCCCCCCCCCCCTCTCACACACACACACACACACACACACACACACACACACACTCTGACGTTGCGTACCATGCCCCCCCTGGGTCTGTCAGCAAGGACGCTGGGAGCCAGGCACAGACACACACTCCAACTCTCTCACACACACGCACGCGCGCGCGCGCACAGAAACACAGACACGAGCACACAGGAGGGACCAGAGTGAAGCAGAGGAGCAAGGGAGCAGTGGTGAAGCGCAGGCCCCCAACAGAGAGCACCGACTGGGGAAGAGACCGCAGACAAGCCCAGGTAAGACGGCCAACCCCCCAAACAGCCGGCCAGGCCTGGATCTAGTGTAGATTTGTTCCTGTTCTGGGTCGGATCCTGAATGATTTAGTATCGGGGCAGATGCCCAGGCTGATGGATGGTGTGCAGTTTGTGTGTGTGTGTGTGTGTGTGTTGTGTATGTTGTGTTTGTGTGATAATTTATTAGATATGTTAGTTTGTGATTTTGACCATAGTACTTGTGTGTGTGTAGCCTGCATGATGTGTGAAATGTGTGATGGGGAAGAGAATGAATGTGCGCTGTGGTGTGTGTGTGTGTGTGTGTGTGTCAGGGCTGTGGCCTGCCCTAGATGGCCATCTTGGCTATATTTCTTCTGGTAAACAGTAGATAGGACGCTACGCCAGATGTTTTTGGCCTAGCCGCTCGAGACGCCTTTTCCCTCCGCAGGCTATGAAATTACACGAGATGCTGATTCTGCACTAACCAGGAGACGAACGGATCCTTGGGTTGGTGTTCGTTGCTTCGGTTTATGATGAAATATGTTGTCTAAAATAGACGATTACATCTAAACGCGGTTATTATACGCAAAACCATTGTAAAGATGAACGACGTTTTACTGCAGGGACACATGTGATGGCGCGTTGTTTACATTGCAGTGGTTATATAGCCTATGTTACCACAGTAAAATACGGGATCAGCATCCTACTGGAAATAAATTGCAAAACGATTGATACAGATATATTATATATTTGCTACGCTTTATGGACCAGCGCTATGGACAAGCCATATTCTGAATGTGCGTATGTGTTGGGTGTGATGGTTGGCTGTAACGGTCCCATTATCGGTAGAAAAGGGAATGTCGGCGCCATCGTGTTTACGTAGTGCGTGTTCCATTCATTACTGTGTTGGGAATTTCAACATCACTTTATGTAGTCTCGATGACACGAACCCTGATGTCTTCATGCGTATCGGATATTCAAATGTGTGTGTCAACCGTTAAGCTCACAGCAGTAGCGTACAAACGCATGAAGACGAACGGGCTCAGAGTATTGTTTTGCCAGCTGATGAAGCGCGCTCCCGCTGCCCAGTGCATGCTCGTCACAGCAGCAGACTCGTCACTGAGGCTGAGAGCAGAGGCGCGTTCTGGCTGACACCTGCCGGCGTAGGGAAGCAAGGCAATTGCGTGGGCATGTGAAAGGCTCTGATTAGGCTAAATATATTTTATTTACTTAATGATGTGATCTACAGTGCAGGAGGAACTATTCTAATGTGCTGTATTTACTCACACTATGAAATTGAAAGGGGCTATTGCTGTTATAATCCGCAATGTTGTCTCTTTAGATTTATTTTTACATTGGCTCAGTTCAGTTCATCCAGAGGGGCACACATATACAGAGAGAGAGAGAGAGAGAGAGAGAGAGAGAGAGAGAGAGAGAGAGAGAGAGACCCTGCATAGTCAGTTTAAACGGAGGCCCTGTGTATGGATGTGCCACGGTGTGGTTGACAGAGAAACTCGGCAAACAAAGAGAGTGCTGTCCAGGCAGGCATTTGTGTCCACGGGTTTATGCACTGACAGAGCGACTGAAGAGGAAATCAGACACGCGGCACTGAGATTGTCTCCACAACACCCTGTGGCACGTGAGCATGAGCAGATGACACATATCGGACCGGTCTGGGTCGGCATCGGGCAGGGTCTGGGTTGACATCGTGCAGCATTTATTCTGTTGCTTTGCATCTTTTCCCTGTCTAGACAGGCTCCATTCATTTGTCAGTGTCCCGTCAAGTTTACTTTTTGATTGGTTCTCTTGTTTGAATTTGCATCGCATCTTGTCTGCCAATCAAAAAGTAATCAGAAGTAATCAAATGTAATAAGTCACATAACTTTAATGAAGTAATTAAAATAGTTACATAACTTATTACAGTTTTTTCCATTCATTTTAGTTCTTGTACCTATACCATGTTCACATTCCCAAAACACTTAACACATCGAGCACACCAGTAGACCATATGAACCAAACTGTGGATACTTGCCCCTATGCTTAGATACAAATGCCGTCAATTACACCTTCTTCCAAAATTAATGGATACCTGTCCCAGTCAATGTTCACTACCAGCAAAACGCTGTGCAACTACAGCATATTTTACCGTTGTTTAGATACTCTGTTCAAAACAGTTAACTTTCAGTTCAAAACCTAACTTACAGTAATTTAGATCACTGTAAATGGAAAGATGCTGTGTTTAGACAGACAAATTAAATGATATGCTTGAATAAGAAAAAGTATTCTTACAGTAATTTAGCAGAAAGTTTATTTAGATTATTTAGTTTGTTACTATCTCTAATAGTAATAGACAGTCTATAGAAGGCAAACATAGATGTAACTGTTCCTGAAAAGTTGTTTTCACTATTACAGTACTGCTCTTTATGTAAGTCATAGGCTATCAGTGAAAGACAGTGATTGAAGAATGCAATTCTTCAATTTACAGTAATTACAGTAAATTTGCCACACTCAATTTTGACATCTATTGTGAGAGGCAAACCGACATATCAACACTGTCTTCAGATACTTGGCTTGGATTGAGTACAGTAATCTATGCTAAACTGGAGGACACAGCAACATCTTATAAATGCAATTAGCAATGCTTCAAGTTGTTAGTATTTTTTAGGTCATTCTACTCTGAGAGGGAACATGTGTTAAAGTTACGGCAGAATTGATTGTGGTGTGGTTGTTGTAGTGCATTTTGCACCAAAAGTTAACTGATATGCAGAGGTGTGTGTCTGTAAAGCCAACTGTGTTAAGTGTTTGGGAAAAGTATCCATGGTATAGGTACAAGAACTAAAATGATTGGAAAAAACTGTAATAAAAAAGTACAGGGTAAGTAGTAATCTGTAACCTATTTCCTATAACTAGTCATTTGTAACCTTTAACTTGTACATTTTATTTAAAAATAAACCTTCCCAAGCTTGAACTTTGCCATCTGTCATCTAAATCAGCAATGACCATATCAAACCCCTACAAAACATTATCTGAAAGATGTCATTATGCCAGTTGCATGATTCAAGTTTTATATTCATTTCTATGGCCAGTGACTGTCCTTTTGGAAGATGCTATTCTATTACAGTTTTTTCCAATCATTTTAGTTCTTGTACCTATACCATGTTCACATTCCCAAAACACTTAACACATCGAGCACACCAGTATACTTGCCCCTATGCTTAGATACAAATGCCGTCAATGACACCTTCTTCCAAAATTCCCAGTCAATGTTCACTACCAGCAAAACACTGTGCAACTACAGCATTTTTTGCCAATGTTTAGATACTCTGTTCAGAACAGTTAACTTTCAGTTCAAAACCTTACTTACAGTAATTTAGATCACTGTAGATGGAAATATGTTTTGTTTAGACAGACAAATTAAATTATATGCTTGAATAAGAAAAAGTATTCTTAATTTAGCAGAAAGTTTATTTAGATTATTTAGTTTTGGCTTGCAGACTTCTCACTATCTCTAATAGTACGTAATAGAGTCTATAGAAGGCAAACATAGATGTAACTGTTCCTGAAGAGTTGTTTCCACTATTACAGTACTGCTCTTTATGTAAGCCATAGGCTATCAGTGAAAGACAGTGATTGAAGAATGCAATTACATTAAATTTGCCACACTCAATTTTGACATCTATTGTGAGAGGCAAACCGACATATGAACACTGTCTTCAGATACTTGGCTTGGATTGACGTATTTCCAAGATGCAATGCAGAGAAGAATGTTGCCGTAAATGCGAAGTTCAGACATGTAAAAGTTTGACACCAAATGCAGAGGACAGAATGGATCAGCATTACTGTAGGGCTACAGCAGACTTCTAGTGGTATTACAGTACTTTGGTAGACTGTATCTTGTGTTGTTGTATGTAATTTACTGCATTGGAAATACTGCAGTAAATACGAAGCATATTCATGCCTTTTTGTTGTAATGTAGTAAGCCTATATAGTGCAGTAATACATGCAATTCTAGCATATGGCTGTAATGAAACATATTGCAGCATTTTACAAACTGTATTACTGTAGTCCAAAGAAGTGTTTGTCTGTGTGTGTTTTTTCTCTTTTTTTAATGCAACACGACAGTAATCTATGCTAAACTGGAGGACACAGCAACATTTTATAAATGCAATTAGCAATGCTTCAAGTTGTTAGTGTTTTTTAGGTCATTCTACTCTGAGAGGGAACATGTGTTAAAGTTACGGCAGAATTGATTGTGGTGTGGTTGTTGTAGTGCATTTTGCACCAAAAGTTAACTGATATGCAGAGGTGTGTGTCTGTAAAGCCCACTGTGTTAAGTGTTTGGGAAAAGTATCCATGGTATAGGTACAAGAACTAAAATGATTGGAAAAAACTGTAACTGGCACATTCGGAGGTGCTAACCAATTGGCTGACCTCATTCTTTCTGCATATCAAAACACAAATCAGTGCTAAAAGTAAAGAAAGGCCCTGGTGAGTTATGATGACTTAGAATGGGGAGTGGTGTGTGTATGATATGTGTGTACTGTGTGGTAAAATGTATTAGTTAAGAAAAAGGCTGTGTGTGTATGTGTATGTTTGTGTGTGTAAGGCTGTGTGTGTATGTTTGTGCGTGAAAGGCTGTGTGTGTGTGTATGTTTGTGCGTGTAATGGTGTGGGTGTGGGTGTGTATGTGTGTGCGCATAAGGGTGTGGGTGTGTATGTTAGTGCGTGTAAGGGTGTGTGTGTGTGTGTGTATGTTTGTGCGTGTAAGGCTGTGTGTGTGTGGGTGTGTATGTTTGTGCGTGTAAGGCTGTGTGTGTGTGGGTGTGTATGTTTGTGCGTGGAATGGTGTGGGTGTGGGTGTGTATGTTTGTGCGCGTAAGGGTGTGGGTGTGTATGTTTGTGCGTGTAAGGGTGTGGGTGTGGGTGCCTATTTGTGAAGGTTGTTTCTGTATGTGTATTTCTGTGTGTGTCGCATATCTATGTGGGCTCGTGTCTGTGTCTGTGTGTGTGTGTCTGTCCTCATATCATACTCTTCCTGTCATGCTGATACTCATGGTTTTTCTTCTGAGAGGTCCTCTTGAGAGATCAGACATCAGTGTGAGCTGCAGACTGTATAAGTGTGTACTAAGAGACTCTTTCTTTTTGTCTCCCATAGGTTACAACCTAAAACTCACACACACACACAAACTCATCGGACCCCCGCAGTGAGGCACGATGGCGGGGGCGTCTGTGAAGGTTGCTGTGAGGGTGCGGCCCTTTAACTCCAGAGAGATTGGCAAGGATAGCAAGTGCATCATTCAGATGTCAGGAAACACCACCAGTAAGTACACACACACACACACACACACACACACACACACGCGCACGCGCACACGCACACGCACACGCACACGCACACGCACACGCACACGCACACGCACACGCACACGCACACGCACACGCACACACACACACACACAGACACACACACACACACACACACACACAGTACACACACATCTAATAATAACAAATGCATAAATGAAATGTCCAGTCTGAGTACTTATAAAGGGTGCTCTGCAAGGATACATTTTATCTTCACCAATTATATTAATGATATTGTCTCTTTATTTAGTGGTTGTCAAGTCCATCTTTATGCTGATGACACTATTGTGTATTGTACTGCTGGCTCTGTTCAGGAAGAACTCATTGGTCTTAAACTATTACTTAATGCAAATAAAACAAAATTAATGCTGTTATCTAGAGCTCTAACTATTGATTGGAATAGTTTGCACTCATCAACCACAAACAGATCTAACATTCAGAGGGTCACTGAATGTAAATATCTTGGCATCTGGCTTGACGGACTTTAACACAAAATTGGCTTCATTTACAGACAGAACAAACTTCCCTATGATTAGTAGGAAGAGGATTATTGAAGCAGTTTTCATGTTGGTGTTGGATTATATTAAGTAAAATCAGCCTTTTGTGTTAATGCCTCAACTATCTTCAACACACTCAGTTCAGTTGAATCAGTTCTCAATTCAAACCTATGACCTCAAACCTCAATTTTTTTATATATATTATTTATCTGTATTTATAATCTCGGCATCATTGAAAATTAGGGCTCCCCTCAATTAAATTCCCGAGAATTACAAGTTGAATGAATATATGGAGATAGCCTTCTCTGATGAACTGATCAAGTATCAGCCCATACTTGCAGATATCAGTGAGCTAGGCTATGTATGTAAGTGGGTGATATTGATATTTGGCGGTCTTGGGCATGTTCACAAACTAACAATTAGTGGGTTACGATTGGCAGGCCTACTTAAGAAAAACTCTAGGCAGCTTGCAAAATTCTGCTCCATCTCAGCTGTAATAGACAGCCTTGCTGTGTGTGTGCTTGTGTGTGTGTGTGTGTGTGTGTGTGTGTGTGTGTGTGCTCCATCTCAGCTGAAATAGACAGCCTTGCTGTGTGTGTGTGTGTGTGTGTGTGTGTGTGTGTGTGTGCTCCATCTCAGCTGAAATAGGCAGCCTTGCTGTGTGTGTGTGTGTGTGTGTGTGTGTGTGTGTGTGTGTGTGTGTGTGTGTGTGCGCGCGCTTCATGTCAGCTGTAATAGGCAGCCTTGTTGTGTGGCGCAGGAGATGTTTTGTGTACCTATGAGTGTCAAAGGCTGTATTTCATTTCAATTCCTTTTGTTGGAAATGTGATTGGTGCATTCAAACAAAGAACTCCATATGTTTGACAGTGATCTCGTGTGTGTGTGTGTGTGCGTGTGTGTGTTTCCTCTACAGCCATCCTGAACCCCAAGCAGCCCAAAGAGAACAAGAGCTTCAACTTTGACTACTCCTACTGGTCACACACCTCGGTATGCCCTCCCTCAGCCCAGAGACAGACAACAGCCACTGAGAGTGTGGTAGCGAGAGCTGGCTAACTGAGAGTGTGTTAGCGAGAGCTGGCTAACTGAGAATGTGTTAGCGAGAGCTGGCTAACTGAGAGTGTGTTAGCGAGAGCTGGCTAACTGAGAGTGTGTTAGCGAGAGCTGGCTAACTGAGAGTGTGGTAGCGAGAGCTGGCTAACTGAGAATGTGTTAGCGAGAGCTGGCTAACTGAGAGTGTGTTAGCGAGAGCTGGCTAACTGAGAGTGTGTTAGCGAGAGCTGGCTAACTGAGAGTGTGGTAGCGAGAGCTGGCTAACTGAGAGTGTGTTAGCGAGAGCTGGCTAACTGAGAATGTGTTAGCGAGAGCTGGCTAACTGAGAGTGTGGTGGCGAGAGCTGGCTATCTGGGAGTGTGTTAGCGAGAGCTGGCTAACTGAAGATAATCAAGTGTTTTGGTTTTACTTTGGAGCAGCTGCTAGCTCGCTTTATAGAATGATCAAATCCGTGTCATGATTCAAAATAATTTCATTATAATCATATTTTATTCCTATTCATGACTTTATTCTATTATAGACATTGAATTGAAATTATAGACTTTCATCTCTCTCCCTCTCTTATCTCTCCTTCTTTTATCTCTCCTTTCATCTCTCCCTCTTATCTCTCGCTCCCTCTCCTTCTTTCATTTCTCCTTCTCTCTCTTTCATCTCTCCCCCCTCTCTTATCGCTCTCTCCTTCTATTATCTCTCCTCTCTTCTTCCACCTCTCTCCCTCTCTGATCTCCCTCACTTATCTCACTCTCTCCTTCTCTTATCTGTATCACTGTCTCTCACTCTCTCTCCTTCTTTCATCTCTCTCCCTCCCTCTCTCCAGCCAGAGGACGAGAAATTTGCGTCCCAGCTGCAGGTGTTTAAGGACATTGGGGAGGAAATGCTGCAGCATGCGTTTGAAGGGTATAACGTCTGCATCTTCGCCTATGGACAGACTGGCGCAGGGAAGTCGTACACCATGATGGGAAAACAAGAGAAGGATCAGGAGGGCATCATACCACTGGTACGTCACACACACACACACACACACACACACACACACACACACACACACACACACACACACACACACACACACATATTTTAACATCATACGTTAAACTGGAGGCCTTATTACTCATTCTTATTCTGGTTGTTATAAAATTACTAAAATTACTGAAACAAAAAATCTCTAAACTAAAAATAACCCTCGGCATCACCATAACATGATAAATCATTTGGTAATGATAACCAAAACACTGGCTCTAGAGAGGGCCTCACCACTAGATGCCACTACGTCCTACACACTATACCTTTAAAGTGCGTCATGGAGATCTTGTCTTACACTAGCCAGCTTACACTCACCGGCCACTTCATTAGGTACACCGGTTCAACTGCTCGTTAAAGTAAATATCTTATCAGCCAATCACTTGGCAGAAGCTCAATGCATTTAGGCATGTAAACATGGTCAAGAGGATTTTAAATTCAAACCAAACATCAGAATGGGGAAGAAAGGTGATTTAAGTGACTTTGAACCTGTCTTGGTTGTTGGTGCCAGACGGGCTGGTCTGAGTATTTCAGAAACTGCTGATCTACTCGGATTTTCACGCACCACCATCTCTAGGGTTACAGAGAATGGTCAGAAAAAGAGAAAATATCCAGTGAGCGGCACTTTGCTGGGCGAAAATGCCTTGTTGGTGCCAGAGGTCAGAGGAGAATGGCCAGACTGGTTCAAGATGATAGAAAGACAACAGTAACTGAAATAACCACTCGTTACAACCAAGGTATGCAGAAGAGCATCTCTGAACGCACAACATGTCGAACCTTGAAGCAGATGGGCTACAGCAGCAGAAGACCACACCGGGTGCCCCTCCTGTCAGCTAAGAACAGGAAACAACAGGCTCACCAAAATTGGGCACTAGAAGATTGGAAAAAGGTTGCCTGGTCTGATGAGTCTCGATTTCTGCTGTGTTATTCAGATGGTAGGGTCAGAATTTGGCGTAAACAACATGAAAGCATGGATCTATCCTGCCTTGTATCAATGATTCAGGCTGGTGTTGGTGGTGGTGGTGTAATGGGGATGTGTGGGGGATATTTTCTTGGCACATTTTAGGCCCCTTAGTACCAATTGAGCATAATTTAAATGCCACAGCCTACCTGAGTATTGTTGCTGACCATGTCCATCCCTTTATGACCACATTGTACCCATCTTCTGATGGCTACTTCCAGCAGGATCACGTGCCATTTCACAAAGCTCAAATCATCTCAAACTGGTTTCTTTAACATTACAATGAGTTCACTGTACTCCAGTGGCCTCCACAATCACCAAATCTCAATCCAATACAACACCTTTGGGATGTGGTGGAATGGGAGATTCACATCATGGAAGTGCAGCCGACAAATCTGTGTGATGCTCTCATGACAATATAGAAAAATATGGAAAATCTCTGAGGAATGTTACCAGCGTCTTGTTGAATCTATGCCACAAATAATTAAGGCAGTTCTGAAGGCAAAAGGAGGTCCAACCTGGTACTAGCAAGGTGTACCTAATGAAGTGGCCGGTGAGTGTATATATCCAGCATATACGAAATACAACGTAATGTATTATAATGTTGCTTCAAGTAAACACACATCCACACACTACACTGCCATAATGATGGAGAAACAGGATACAGACAGAAACAAATACATGTGGTAAAATAAAGTACACACAATCACTTACACATACATATACAACAAACCACACAAACACACACACACACACACACACATACACACACACACACACACACACACACACACACATTGACTGAGTATCTGTACTTATTTGCAGCTTTGTGAGGACCTCTTCACCAAAATCAGTACTGGCAACAATGCCAACGGCATGTCCTACTCAGTAGAGGTGAGACACACACACACACACACACACACACACACACACACACACACACACACACACACACACACACACACACACACACACATAATCACACACACACAATCATAAACACTCTCACACACACACACACACAATCATACACACTCACACACACATACACACACACACACACAATCATACACACTCACACACACAAATACACAAATACACACTCACACACACACACACACAATCATTCACACTCACACACACACACACACACACACACACACACACACACACACACACACACACACACACACACACACACACACAATCATACACACTCACACACACACACACATACACTCACACACACACAATCATACACACTCACACACACACACACACACACACACACACACACACACACACACACACACAATCATACACACAATCATACACACAATCATACCCACACACATACACACATTCCTTGTATGTGACACACAAATACACTCACATACTTTGCACACCTCCAAACACCCAGGTGAGCTATATGGAGATCTACTGTGAGCGCGTGCGGGACCTGCTGAACCCCAAAGTCAAGAGCAACCTGCGGGTGCGAGAGCACCCCCTCATGGGACCCTACGTGGAGGACCTGTCCAAGCTGGCCGTCACCTCCTACACTGACATCCAGGACCTCATGGACTCAGGAAACAAAGCCCGGTACGCATACACACAGACACACACACACACACACACACACACACACACACACACACACACACACACACACACACACACACACACACACACACACATATTGTCACCGCAATCACACAAACACACACACACGTACAAACACAGACACAGACACACACACACAAACACACACACACACAAACACAGACACATATACACACA